>NW_025999969.1:8384204-8487668 GCF_001458135.2 Marmota marmota marmota
TTACCAGGCTACCTGTGTTATCCTACTTCTCGCCGTCGTCACGATGCAGGATGCGAGGCAAGGCACTGCACTTGAGTGATCCCTCAACGGACCTCAAGGAAAGCATGTCCTATTGCATGCGGGTTTGACGTCCACGCCCCGCCCTACGAAAAAAGGAGTCGGCTGATATGGGATCAGGTCTGGGGAAGACGCCTCCTTAGGACTGAACCATACATTGCAGCCACTTCTGCACAGTGGGATAGGACCTCTACTTTCGCCTGCATTGTTATATAAATTAGAAGGGAAAACTGTGGTAAGCCATTCTTATAGACCGTGGCCGCCATTAGAAGATGGCGCCGGCTTCCACTGTGGCCTGTGATAAACAACTCCTTTTATGGAGAGTTGGCGCACAATCCCTTACCACCCTATGAGAGAGATCCACGTGGCGGCTTGGGATTGGGACGCGGGGGGCTTTATTAAGCTGTGCTTGGGTGTGTTCGGGCGGCGGGCGCTAGAAGATGATACATGACTCAAGGCCTGAATAAACTGTTGAAAGAAGAATCCTGTGTCATGTTTCCCTTGCTGGCGAGGGATCACGACACTCATGCACAATTTTTGAAGCCCTTTCTTGATATTCTTTTCCCTTTCTTTCCTCCTCCTCTTCCTCCTACCTTTCTTCCCTCCCACAAACATTTAAAAAAAAATAGGAACCTACATGTACTCTCTCCACTTTAGCACTTTTTGTTTTTTTCTAAACTTGTTGAATGCTGTCATTTGCCCACACAATCCCATCTTTTACATAAAACCATCATAAATTAGGCTATTCCAGATTGAATGGACACATTTTGTCCTAATGATACAAAAATACAGTAATTATATGTTTTAAAATTTCTGATTCCTATTTCATGAAATTCTTCCTTGATAACCTCAGAGACACTAATTCTTTCATTTTATTATCATAGTTTTCTCTCTGCCTATCCTCTATGTGTTACTATTTTCCAAGGTTGTAACTTCTAATCTTTTCAATCTCTTTACTTTTCTTGGCCACCCTTTTACATATTAAATTTAATTAACTATTGGTGACTTCAGGGTCTGGGTGTACTGACCAGATCTCTCCAAAAAGTTATCATATATATCCAGGCTTCCCTAGGAATCTCCACTTAAATGTTCCCTTGGTACATCCATACAGCACTTTTACATCTAGACACATCTATTTCCCATAAATTTGGTGAGCTCCATATCTTAGTAAATGATGTAGAAATTGCCAAATTGCCAAATTCAAAACCCTGTGAGCTATCTCAGACTCTTCTTGCTAATTCATCTCCAACTGTCAACTGTCATAGAATCAGAGATACAGTTTCCTTACCATCTCAAACATCTGTACCTTCATTCTTTTTTTCAGATTCTCACTACTTCTTGCCTATTACAGCATCTTTATAAGGAGTAGTTCACCTGCCTTCAGTTTTGCCTCTACACTAACAAATAATCAACCCAAAACTCAAATTCCTGAAGAACTTTTTTTCTTCAAAAACTTTTCATACCATTCAAGGTGAAGGTGGTGATCTAAGTTCAATATGTAAGATCTCTGATGATTTTGCTTGCCTTCTTTTATCTCAATATGTGAACTTAACTCCATTTATATCCTTGAGTCATGCTGCTTCATGTTCATGCCTATGTACCTTTGCATATGCTGCTTGCCTGAAACATCCTGCCTTCTTTCTTCCTCTAGTGAATACACATCCATTCTGCAAAATCTGGGTGCAGTGTCACCCCACCCAGAAACTTTTCCTAAGTTACATACCCTTCCTTGGGAATATTTCTTAGCATAGGACTTTCACACAATAATCTCTCATTTGTTTTATTTCTGGCCTTTGGGTCTGATATAGCAATCCAGGAACTAAAGTACCAGTTGGAAATTCAGTCAAATAATCATATAAACTAATGTACAATTGCAACTAGGACAGGTGCAAGAAAAGAGAAATTACTGCTTCTGCATTGTCTAAAGAGGGGGTAAGGTTATTGACTGAGCTGGAAGAGTCAGGGAAAGCCGTGGAGCTTTTCATATTAGAGACTGTATCTCAGTTAGTTTTATATACACTTCCTCACCTCAAATGAGCATGGGTACACACAAACCTGCACACAAACTTTTGTTCTCTTTCACAGCAAATCTGAGGCTTATTCATAATGAAATACTACAATCACCAACTTTCCCCATAAAGAGATACTACTCAAAATGTAACAAAAGGTTAATAAATATCTGTTGAATTGAACTAGAAATTTCACCTAAAGTTGCACAACAGTTATGTAATTGTTTCCTTCAAGATTGAGCTAAGCATACAATTCATAAGAAGATAGGGCTTTCGTCAAATTTATGATAAACTTACATTTTGGTTACATACAAAAGTAGTATGTATACACATTCTTTCCTCAAAAACCTAGAATATATTTTCACATATTATCAAAATTAGGGAGAAAATGAAAGGAGCAAAGATAATCTCAAGTCAGGAGAATAGCAGCCTTTGGAACCTTAAACTGACTGGTCTAACAAAATGCCTCTGGAAGACTAACAGTCAAAGACCTGGAAGTTTATTTTGAAATGTCTCATACTTTCAGACTTTGCAATTGTTTCCTTTTCAAACTTTATACGTTATCAAGTAATGAAAATGGAAGGACTAGAATATCTATTTTCCAGATCTCATGCAAGTACACAGTAGATATACAAAGCGCCAGGATAATTCTTGTAGGAGCCAGTATTAAAAAACCATCTAAAGGGCTGGGGTTGTGGCTCAGTGGTAGAGCACTCGCTTAGCATGTGCAAGGTACTGGGCTAGATCCTCAGCACTATATAATAGATAGATAGATAGATAGATAGATAGATAGATAGATAGAATTGTGGACAACCAGAACTTTTTTAAAAATCACCATTTATAGCATCCTGGACTTGTTACAAATATTCCATTGGGATTCAAATGTTATTTTTGTTTTGAGATCTGTGGGGGTTTTTTTGATCCATTTTCTCACACTTGGTAAAGCTTAGTGGTTAAAGCTTGTGCTTTCATACTGAACTGGACATGGGTTTACTTCTCAACTCTGATGCTTGCTAGACGACTTTACTTTTCCAAGCTTCAGTTTTTCTTGTTCACATGATGGAGTGTACAATAATAACTATTGAACAGAATTAATCAAGATAGAATACCTTAATATAATGCCTGCAAATAGTAGGAGGTGCTCAGTAAGTAGTCGTCATGATAATTGTGGTGGTGGTGAGATTTATTTATTGACATTTACAATGTTTAGGAAACTCTCCTATTAATGATCCTTTTCATTCTTTCACATATATATTCAACAAAAGCCACATGTGTTATTTGAGAGTATTTTCATAACTTCTCTCCTACATCTAAAAAAATAACTAAAAGCCATTTGTCTGTGGGAAGAATCAAAGAAAATTGGATTTTTAGAAGCTTTTAAAGATTTTTGCTTCATCAAAATTCTATTAGAAGTGAATATTAATGGATTTGAGGTTTCTTTGGGGGGTTATAAAATGTTCTGGAATTAGATAATAGTCGTGTTTTCATAGCCTGATCAATATACTAAAAACCACTAAACTGTACACTTCAAAGGGGTATTTTTTGTTATATGAATTATATACCAATTATTTAAAAAAATCTTTAGGAAAAGTCATTAGACATAGTAAGGATATTTTTGACCATAAATTTTATTTGTATATCAGTACACTTTATGTATTTATCTATATATACTTATATAAAACATAACTGAAATAAATGTACACACATATGGTGGTAACTGCTGCCTATGGAAAGGCAGAGAGGAGCTGTCAGAATGCACATTTGGACTCCTTTTTCCTGGGCTTCACCTTTGCTCCACCAGCCCTGGCACAATGACTTTGTGCAAGTCACTTAACCTCTCTAGGCATCTGTTTCTACCTGTATAAAATGTGAATAGTAATACATCACAGGGCACTTTACTGGGCTGATGTCTGTGAAACAAAGGCACAGCACCTGTAGAAGTCTAAAAAACTCAATAGATATCAATATTATCAATTCTTAACCCTCCATTTTTGTGTTGTGAACTTTTAGATTATTAATGTTAAATATTTTAAAGCCAGAAATAAATGTTTAAATAACACCACCATACTTTTCACTGTAATAAGTATTGAAGAATGTTGGGCTGGGGAGGTAGCTTAGTGGTGGAGGACTTGCCTACCATATAGTTAGGTACTCAAGTACTATAGTGGGTGAGGGGAAGAATGTCAAACACTCAACTATTCAGAATATAATCACTGAGTACTTCATCAAAAAATATTTCTTTCATGGCTTAATATAAGTGCTTCATCCTTGGACTCTAGTGAGAACTGTAGAATACTTATAAATATGTTATTACTATTCTCAGTCTTTCTGAAGTCAAATACAATTTTTTTTCCAGAAAATCCATAAACCATGAATTGGACAGAACGTTCTGATTCCCTGAAGAGACCTTTGGGGATTGCAATTTCTAGGAAGAAGATTTAGTAATGTCACTAAAGTGGCTACAAAGTACTTTTTAAAAAGAATATACCAATTCACAGTTTATATGTGCCTACCTCTGGTTCCAGCCCTTCAAGTGCCATTTTAAAAAATTAAAATAAAATTCATTTTTATTTCTGGGGTCCCACCACAGTTAATACTAGCTTGGGGAAAGTAAGAAACCAGCATACTATGTAGATAGTCTAAGAATGCAAAAGTGAGATGGGTCCATTTCTGAAGTCCACTTTCTATTTTTCAAAGTTTTGATGCCTGTTTTTAAACTCCAACTTTAAAGAATTATTCTGAGTAACATCTATGCACCACAAAAACAACATCTTTATTTTTTCATCTAATTTTTTTATTCTAATCAGAATCAAATTATCTTGATTCTGCCTTTAAGTATCTTTAGTAAGGGCATGTGAACAAAAATGAAATAAATTACTACTTCTTGTATGTTTTGTTTGTTTGTTCTTCCAGAAAGCAATTCTTGCATTTTAAAAGCAAAGTCATTTGGGGACAACAAACTGGCCATATTAATATGGTATGACTCTTAGCAAGCTGCTAACACCCTGATATTGCTTTCTCTAACCCAAGTTATGAGTATTTCCCCACACACACCTTCACCAGGATACAAATGATGGACATAAATATCTACTTTCCAAAGGCATTTCATCTGCCATCATTATTATATTCAAATGAAAATACCACAGCTTTCATAATTGGGCTAAGAATTTTAAAATAACGTATGCTCAGGAATACCAATCAATTTTGGTAAAATATTTTTGAATAGCTGATAACGTTTCTTTACAGTCTAATATCAAATTTCCAACATCCGTAACTTGGCATTCGAAGACCAGCACAGTCTTCGTCTAGTTTTTTGGTGGTGGATTCTACAATATGCTCATAGTTCCTACTCATGATTACTTCATAGCCACAAGCCATTAACTGAAACAGTTGAGGCTAGGTATGTTTCTTAATTCACATTGTGGGATGTTATTTTTTTTATTCTTTATTTTATTTATTTTTTATTTTTACTTTTGGTACCAAGGATTGAACCCAGGGGTGCTTAACCACTGAGCCATATGCCCAGGCTTTTTTTTTTTTTTCCTTTTTCTTTTTTCTTTTGAGACAGGGCCTCAGTAAGTTGCTGAGGCTAACTTTGAACTTGAAATCCTCCTGCCTCGGCCTCTGAATGGCTAGGATTACAGATGTGCACCACCACGCCCAACTTTAAGGTGATTTTTTTTAAAGTAATAACAATAAATGTATAAAGTATTATAAAATTCCTGTATGTGGCGTGATACATGCAATCTCTGCATAATATTCACAAATATTCTCATAAGTGGCATAACTGAAGCTTATCATAATGCTCCTGTCAATTTGGGTCAGATTGTGCCACTAAGGAAGTTTGGCGCAAACTTAAAGGGAGAAAATTATTTTCAGAGATTCTTGGAGTAAGAAAGTACATGTAATAGACTGTAAGGCTGTACTTGCTTCACTTGTACACAGACTTTGAACTTTTGGGTATTTGTTCATTTTCTTTCTTTAGCCAAGAATGTTCTCTGTGTCTCTTCTACTCTGTTAAATCTCTCACTGGCCAGCCCAAATGTTAACTCTTTTTTTTATACAGCCACAATTCAGAAGCACCTGTCCTTTGTTGCTCTCAACAGGAACATGTCTCCCTTTCCACTAGAAATTCCTTAAGCTGCAGCTCTGTGCCTAATTTGCTGACTCCTGGCAGTAGTTTTTCATCCAAAGAATCATTGAGTGGAAGGATTCAAGCCTGCCGAGAACATTAATATTGACCAGACAAATCCAAATCATTCTGTTCAGCCATAGCTCTATTGATCTTTATAAATACGGGCATTCACAAGATGACAGTTTTGGGGTGTCTTTAACCTAGTTTTACTCAGGGACTATCTTTTCTGGTCAAATATTTGTTAGTGATTCTAAGAAAAAGTATAAATAATATTGTCAGTAGCTTTCCTTCCAGTTTGATGCTATGAGTAGAGTGAGAGGTTAGGTTAGTGCAGTGCTCAGAAAATATGAGTTAAAAAATTAATGTTCTCATATCATGCTTTCTCATATTATATTCTGCATTTTTGTAATTTAACCATAACTTGTACCATTTCTACATGTAAGTGTTAGGGTGTTTGATGGATTAGAAACCTGTCTTCCTGTTCTGCATTAAGAGTTGCTAATGTATTTATGTATGAATAAATACATAAATAGATATCTTTGATATCTAGAAAATCCATTCATAATCATGGACAATGATAAATCATTTTTATATCAAAGAGATGAGGTGAATGAAAGAACTGATTTTTCTGATATTAGATATCTGGTAACATTTCTCCAATAGAAATATTACCCTATTATGCTAAGTTTAGATAGATACACATAGTTCATTTGAGCTCAGGCCTAAATTTTATGCTGTTTACAATACTATTTCTATTTACATAATTTAGTTGAATGTCATATGAAATGATATTTCTGACTCCTTTTATAAGAAAATCATTATTAGTGTATTTTAAAAAACAAACAGGAAATGAATAAAATGGTTTCTATGAGTAATAACAGAAATAGTATATTAGGCATGTTTTAGCTATGGGGGGATAAAAAAGAACCCTAAGTGATCCCTAGAAAACAAAAATCCACCATAATAAGCCCAATATGAGTTTTCAGTATTTAGCCTTCATTATTCTTCATATTAAATATTTATTCCAATATAGTACTGAATAACACCTGTCTGCCATCTATCCGTTCAATCACCTGTCTATCCATAAAGGAAAAAACTCAAACTCAACTTATTCTTAGGGAGATGGTGCAATTCAGGGAGAAGAGGTCCTTTTTGTTCAGTAGAGCACCTTGGTGGGTAAAGAAATTCACACAGGAGCCAGAGAGAAATTTGTAGATAAGGCTGGGAAAAAATGGAATTAATATGCATAACACAATGAGAAGAATTTGGAGCTCCTGGGGGCCATCTGAAAGGAACTGTGGAAAACTAAGGAAATGATAAGAAGCTGGAGTCTGAGGTATAATAATGGCAAAGAGATATTTTATAGAACAAAGGTAGTCAGAGAGTTGCTAAACTGAACTAGCTGGACAGAAGCAGAATTCAGAGCCAGGATGACCACAAAAATATAACTCTGCCTTGAAAATTTGTGTAGAACTTGGTGCTGGTTGGAGTCAGGGATATTGAACTCTCCAAAATTTACAGAACAAGGATTAACCAATCTTATCTAAAATGAATTGGTGCAGTGACTTTAGCTATATCTGAGATACATAAACAGTGCATATACCAACTAACACAAAGCACATGTATCTGGAATTCATTATCCAATAACCCAAATATCTGCAATATAGATAAAAATGTGGAAAAAAAACGCAAGGAAGAAATAAAGAGGAGGAAAGATAGCTAAGTACACAAATATGCTCTCATAACCTTGTGACTTAAAAATTCATATATTTTGTTTGTAGGGTCATGTTAATTCCTGGCAGGACATTTATTTACATTTGTTAAAGATTCTATTTACATTTTTACACATTACCTTACATAGCTATTCACCACCCTCAACAGTTCAGAGCAGGGCTAATAAACTACAACCCAAAGACCAAATCCATCCAATTTCCTGTTTTTGATTGGAACTCAAACCATGCCCCTTCATTCACCTTTTAAAGTAGGACTGCAGAGATTAGTGAGTATGCTGGAGGAGACCAGTTGGCCCACAAAACCTGACTAGTTTGGCCCTTAACAGGCTGTGCTTGCTGACCTTTCATCCAGAAATGGAAATAGAGATGGTTTAAAAAAAATGAGGTGAAAGAGTAACCAACCAACCAAACCAACAATATCACACCCTCCCCAGATCACAATGTGTGGTGCCTTTTTGTATGTTTACAAGTCTTTGAGAGGGAGTTGTGTACTTTTATAGTGCAATACAGTTATTTATTAATAATGATCCTGAGAAATTCATAAACGTTGTCAAACATGGTCATAGTTTTCTAAGAGGAGACTTGAAAATTGCATTCAAAATTTATAAAGATTAAAATTGTTTGCATTTCTTATATTTTTATATTTTAGAAGATGCTTAAGGCTGAAAGGAATCAGCTTTGACATCTGGAAAATCCATTCATGTAAATTGCTTCATGTTTTTGAAAATTTTACTACAAATTTAACTGTCTCAGCATTAAAGGTCTCTAAAAAGACTTTGAAGAGATATCAAACATCTAGATGTCTCTCCACATATTCAAGTTTTACAGATTACTTTTCTTTCATGGAAGGAGAACATATTTTAATTGTATTAGCAGTGAAGTACTATACTATAGAATTTATGACAGCTAGTTCTGAAGCCAGACTGCCCGAGCTCATATCTGGGTTTAATCACTTACTAGCTGTGCGATCTTGGGCACAAAATTGGGTACAATTGTGGGTATCGCATTAGCAGGCCTCTGCAGTCCCTTCTGACTGTGTGTCCAGATAAGAACTAAACATCTCTTTTAGAGTGATCACTATGACTTCCTTGTCAGACTTGGGTTTTCCTGTTCTTGGAAGTGGGGCTGAAGGGAAGTCTAGCCCCACAGTAATCAAGACCACCCCTGTGATAAGCAGCAGTTTTAGTATAGTATACGATATTTCTATGTCAACTACAGCTGCCTGAGAAATAAAATACTTCGGGACACCCCCTCAGATAGGTTCTAATATAATGCTTGCTCTCTGGCCTCAACTGCTTGTGTATGAGCCCTAATTATCAAAATGAGTGTACAAATTCATTATGATAAACACATTTTCCTCGGTGCTGAATCCCAGGAGGCATTTATCACATGCATGTACAGAAAAAGTAGAGAGATAAGGGACACAGCTTCATCTGCAATGTTTGGAATAAGGATGCTCTACTTTTTCTTTTTTTGGTACCAAGGATTAAACCCAGGGCCACTTAACCATTGAGTCACATCCCCAGTCCATTTTATTTTTATTTTGAGACAGGGCCTCACTAAGTTGTTGAGGCTAGACTCAAACCTGTGATTCTCCTGCCTCAGCTTCCTAAGTTGCTGATTACAGGCATGTGCCACCATGCCCAGCTTTTCATATTTCTTTCATTAGAAATGGAGGAAAAAGTCGTCACTTCTCTTAACTCTAAGCTGGATTCAATTATCTAGCTGTGAATACTGCCTTAGGAAGAGTGGCAGAGTAGAAAAGAACTTTCAAGTTTTACTAACTCGGATTCAAATCCCTGTTCTGTCCTTTATTAGCTGTGTGGCTTTAAACAATTTACTTAACTTCTCTGAGTCTCAGCTGCTTCATCTAAGACTGGGTAGAAATACCTCATTACAGAGAATTGTGAGGAACTTATGAGATATTATACAAAATGCCTCACACAACGCTAGACTTAGAATAGAAGCTAAATAAATTGTACTTGCCTTCATTAATATTTTAAATGGAAACCGCAGTGTTCTGAGCTTTTTAGGATCATTTGAGAAAAGAGCAATTTGAGATACATTCATAAATCCAGTAGAGGTTTAGAATAGGCTGTAATTTTAGAATTTATATTTGTCATGTGAAATCACTACTTTTCAAAAGCATGGATATTATAACAGATAAAGATTATGCCAAAATTGCAATTGTTGAATAAGGATTTAGTTACAGCCATCTAGTTCAATTCTTATCTCCCTGTACATAGAATATAAGCTATAAAGGCAAGAACTTCTCATTGACTAGTATATTTTTAAAGATCAGAACCATTTCTGTCCTATTGTGTATACTCAGTAAATCTATATTTATGAATGAATAAAAAAGTGCCTGGCATTTTCCACTATGTACCTGAAAACCAAACTGTAAGGCAAGGCAAACTACCTAGACCAGAGCTCTGTCCCCACAAATAGTTTTTTATCTGTCAAAATATCCTTGTTTTGGAAAAGCACCCTACCCTCTCTCTGTTCTAATCATTTCACATATTCCAAGAAACAATGTGGTGATTATTTTTTTCCATGAACCATATGTGTATTTCTCTCTAGAAAACAAGCTGGCAGTTCCCAGTGGTACTGCAGCAGATATTTCTTTCCCAGTTGCAAATGCACCCATTGGCATCTGACAGTGATTAAATAATGACTCCTTGTGAGTAGGTCACCATGATCCGTCCTCCTGAGTCTGTTCACACTAATAAATCCCAAACCAGGGTTCCCAACTTACTCAAGCTCACTCTTTTTTCTTAAATAATATCCTCATGTCTCTGAGTCTCTCTCCTTCCATCAGCTCAACAAACTTATTTAGAGGAAAGCTGTCTCTAATTAGTCATGATTGTACTTCATAACAGGCTAACTAACATATTATGAAGGGATGTTATAATGGACAAACTTTGATGATATACCAATAATGGCTTATATTACAGGAAAATGGGCCACACAGAAATGATAATGTATTCTAAACAGCTTGGTGAATACAAAACAGAATCCAAAACTGATTGATGGGAAGTATTATCCAACTTGTAAGTTCTTCAGAAATTTTTTTATCTAGGTTCATAATACAAGAACTTATTAAATAAAGCTAGTATTCTCACCATAGCACTGTCCTGAGTAATCCGTTGGTCAGAACTATCATTTTCTTCTCTATAGCTTATGTCACTATTTTCTTCATCATGTCCTAAGAGATAAAGCTGTACACCTGTGAAAATACTTGCCAAGCATTAGAGGTAGTTTCCTGAAGGCATTTGTGAGTTCAGAAGGTAGATGACTAGATCCAGAAGTGAAATAAAAATAGATATATATAAACTGGGGTTTAAAAAAGTTTCCACATTACTACAGGATTGGAACACGATTCCTTAGCTGTACTTGTGAGTTATGTTGAATGAAATCCCCAAACATATACATTTTCTGTTTCTCAAGTTTCAGGCTATGCTGAGGGAGAGAAGGGGGAGGTTTGGTCTCAAATGCATAAAGAGACCTTGTTGATTAGACTGATGACAATGGCTAACATTAAGCAATTGAAAGGCCTTAATTCGCAAAGCACTGATACACATGATTAAAACATAAAGCATCAAGTCAACATATTTTAAAATTTCAAATTCAAGTTGAGAATATCAGAAATGATGGAGGTTTCGGATATACATAGTATGATGCCTTCATTGCACAATGGAAAAAACTGATGCCTAGAGAAGGGAAATGAATCACTCAGGAGAGTTAATGACATAGTTCACCCACCTGTAGCAAACTCCAGGCCTTTTCACTTCTATTCCTTTCCAGTGGCTTTTGCTGGATTTCCTCCTGTTTACCAACTGTGTGGCTACCGCCTGTGTTTTCTTTGGCAGTACAATGATTCATCTACTCTGCCTAGGACAGGGGTCAATTAATTCATCAAAGTATGCAGCAGCCAGACTCTGAGTGTGATGACTGAGCCTGAGGTAGCTCTTCTCCATTAATGTCACGTTATGTCCCAGGAGATAGGTACATATGTACTGAATTGCAATGCTATGTCCCTTCCAACACAGGTACTGGTTTTCTTGCTCATCAATAACAACAGAGAGTACTTTTTAAAAAGTGGCACTATTATTCTAAGAATTAAAAAAACTAATTCCCACAAGTGATCTATAATATGTTCCTGTGGCAACAACTCATTAAAATACGATCCTCATTCTTAAAACCTAAAAACAAAAACAAAACCAAACAAACAAAAAAACTCACTTGAGTAGGTTCCTTCAAAAATGTATGTTGCAAATATTTACATTACATTCCTATGACAAACCACAGCTCCTTTTCTTAATAGGCATTATAAAGAATGTGATTGGTTATGCTTCCTAAACTATACCATGCGAGACAACTACATTAATAGTTGGTTAGGTTAAGAAAATTGGAGTTTTTGTCATGTGAAAGTTATTGATAGATTTTAATTCAGGGTTTTTTTTGGTAAGCAAATATGAAATTCAAAAGGATTACTCTGTAGGCAATACAATGGGGATAAAAAATGAGAGAATGGATTTTGATGCCTTGGATATGTCATTGCTAGGACTTGTTAAGGGATTGTGTGAGAGAAGCAGAGCAGAGGAAGAAGCAATGACCTTGAAGCTCCCAGCATTATGCTGACTAGAAAAGGGGCTCAAAATAAGACGGAGAGCTACATAGACTTACCTTTATTCAAGACAGAGTAAGGGTTATTCAAAGTAGAATGGGTGAGGTGTCATATTTGGAAAACAAATGAAAAGGAAAGTAAAATCATGAATGAAAACAGAGCTAAGGAAACTGATTGTGAATTGTAGGTTCAACCTGATTGGGTCACAGAATGTCAGGATATTTGGTCACATAATGTCCATGGTGTGTAGATAAAGGTGTTTCTAGATGAGACTGGATAAAGCAGACTTCCTTCCTGTGTGAGTGGAGAACCGCTGGCACCCAGTCAGCTGAAGACCTGAATAAACAAAACACCTGAGGAAAAGGGAGCTCCTTCTATCTGGCTGCTTTGAGCTAGGACATGGGTCTTTACCAAGCTTCAGACCAAGAGTGAAGCAACAGCTCCTCTAGGGTCTTGAGCCCACCAACTTTCCAGCTGGAAATGACAACATCAATATTCCTGGCACTCAGGCCATTAGACTTGGACTGGAATTGCACACAGCCCTCTGTCCCTGGGTCTCTCCCTCCATCATCATGTGCATCAATTCCTTACAATAAATCTCCTCTCCATCTTTCCTCTCCCCACCCACCTTGTCCTCTCTCTCAAATGAAATGAAAAATTGTAGAGTAAAATGGTTCAAATATCTTAAAGGACAAAACATCTTTTTTTCTTAAAAAAAAAAAAAGGAAAAGTTTTTGCACTTAATTTCACTTCTTCTGCCTGAAATGCAGGTAATTATCAGGTCTAGAGTCACTTGGACAGGAGGCCTAGTGATGTATTCCAGGTTAAATAAAAACATAATGGATAAAATTCTCAGACTTCTGTTTCCAGCCATGGCAGAGTAACTAGTATTGCACTCACCCTCATACCATAAACAACTATAAAACTGCGGGGGCGGGGAGCGGGGGGCGGAGACTTCTATTAGATGGTGCAGAACTCTAATATTTGAAAGAAAGGAAAACAGAGTTAAGTCCCACATTACATCCAAATTTCTTCCTGGGGCCATTTTTCAGGAGGCAGCACAGGAGAGAGAACCCAAACTGAGGCACGAAAGCATAGACCAGCAAAGGAGGGTGGGGAGGGAAGGTGGCTGGAATTTGTGAGTCTGAAGACAGGGAAGGAGCTCCAAAGAATAAAGAAAAAAAAATAGCTTCATAAAGGTTACCTTCAGGTCCTTGAGAAGAAGATGAACTATTTATGAGCAAAGATTCTGTGAGACTTGCCAGAGAGCAACTATTTCAGTGTTAAGTCCTTCAGTGTTCATCTGGATGAAGATAAAAGATATTAACCAGTGCTCAGAGATGTTAAAGTCATAAACCAGTCAAAGTGGTGGAAAAGCCAAAAAGCCTCACTGAACAACTCATTTGAGATACCAGAAAGATCATGCCTACCAGTAAGAACAATGTTCTAGTATAAGGATCATGACAGAAGACGAAGGTTGATATTGAAATTACCAAAAACAACAACAAAAACAACAACAACAAAAACACACCAGTTTCTTTACAACATACCATCTGTAATGTCTAGCACATAATCAAATATTATTAGACATGCAAAGCAGTAATAAATAAGATATGGCCCATAGTTAAAAGTAAATGTTGATATAAATAGACTCCAAGTTGGTACAGATGTTGAAATAAAGAGATAAGAATTTTAAAAACAGATTGATAGAGATGTAAATATGACTTTATTATCTGTATACATCTATATGTATAGTTATATGTAGAGAGACAGAAAAAACTTAAAAGAAAATGCAGAAATAAAATACTTACAATGCTGAGTTGGTTAACTCTCAGCAGGAAAAAGGAAGTTATAGAAAGGAACTAAATGGGAATTATAGGCTAAAAAATACAGTTCCTGAATAAATTCATTCAATAGCTAAACAGCACCTAAGACGCTATGAAAAACTAGAAGATCAATGAACTTGAAGATATACCAATAGAAATTAACCAACCTGAAGACATTTTTTTAAAAGATTTAAAAGAATTATCAGTGTTCTGTTACTTCAGATAATTCAAATAATTCTGAAAACCCATAAGAGGAAGAAGAGGAGAAGCAGGTAGGGGAGGGAGAGAATGAAGCTGAAATAATTCCAAATTTGTTTTTTTAAAAAATCATCCCAGAAATCCAAGAATTTCAGCAAACCCTAAGCCATGTAAAATGAAAGACAATTTCAACTGGACATGGCATAATCAAACTACCGAAAACATGTACATAATGGAAAACCAATTACTCAATGGGATACGAATTAGCCATTAAAAAGGAGGAAATTCTGCCATTTGCAACAACATGGATGGCACTAGAGGTGATTACATTAAGTGAAGAAAGCCAGGCACAGAAAGGCAAGCACCACAGAATCTCATTCATGTGTGGAACCCATAAAAGCTGATCTCATGGGAGTTGAGAATAGCACAGTGGTTACCAAAGGCTGGGAAGAATAGGGAGTAGAGGTGGATGGGGAAATGTTGATCAGTGGGTACTAAGGTAGAGTTAGATAGGAGTAAGAAGTTCTGGTGCTATTACACAATGCACAACAGAGTGCAGTTATGAACTACATATTTCAGAAAGTATTTAGAATATTTTCACCATAAACAAATGCTAAGCATTGGAGGAGACAAATATGTTTACCCTGATTTAAACATTACACAAAATATATATGCATTGAAACATCACATAGTATACCATAAATATGGCATGATTTTTCTCTTTTTATACATCAGTTAAAATAAATATAAGCTTAAAAAATGTACTAGTATATAATCCAGTAATCAACTTCTGGATATTTATTCACAAGAACAGAAAACAGAAATTTGAAGAACTATTTGTACTCCCATATTTATTGCACCATTCTCCACCATAACCAGCTGCAAAAACAACCTAAATAAGTATCAATGGATAAATGGATAAAGAAAATATGTTATGTACAAAGGAATATTATACCCTTAAAAAAAGAAAATCCTCTCAAATTCTAAAACACAAATTAACCTTGAAAATCAATATCAGAAAAAAAATATCTGAAATCCCCAAATACTTATATATTAAACAATTTGCTTTTGTACAAAACAACATACTTTTATATAATATGTAGATCAAAGAAGAAATATCAAGAGGAGTTTAAATATATTTTGAATTCAATAAATATAAAAATATAATTTATCAAAATGGGTGGGATGCAATGAAAGAAGCACTTAAGTGAAATTTAGAGCATGTTAGAGAAAAACACAGATTGAAAATCAATCATTTAAGTTTTTGCTTTGGAAAACTAGAAAAAGAAGAGCAAATTGAACATAAAATAAGCAGAGAAAAATAAATAAAAATTAGAGTAGAAATAAATAAAACTGAAAACAAGAAATTAATACAGAAAATGAATGGACCAAAAGCTGATTACTTGAAAAGATCAATAAAATTGATAAACTTTTGGCCAGGTTAAGGAAAAAAGAATAATATATAAATCAATAATATCAGAAATGTAAGAGGGGACATCACTATAGATCCCAGGGACATTGCAAAGATAATAAAGGGAATGTTATGAACAAATCTATACCAACAAATTTAACAACCAAGAGGAAATGGATTAAGTTCTTAAAAGACACAAACTCCCAAAACTTGTGTGAGAAGAAACAAATAACCAAATAGACTTATATATATTAAAGCCTATTTGGTTAATTGAACCAAATAATCTTCAAAAAAGAAAGGCACTAGACCCAGGTAGACAGGTACACTGGTTGATTCTACAAACTTTTAAGAAAGAATGTACATCACAATCAGAGATTGTGGAATAAAGGAGGTTCTGAAATAAAGGGTAGTGGCTCAAAATTAAAAAAAAAAAAAAAGAAAGAATGTACAGCATTTTTTCCACAACCTCTTTCAGGAGATGGGAGCATAAGAAATAAATTATTATATTCCCTCCAATAACTAATAATAATTTATCCTACAAGGCCAGGATTATTCTGATATCAAAACTAGACAAAGACATTACAAGAAAAGAAATCTACAGGATAATATTTCTTAAGAACATAGATGTATATATAGGAATGAGGAGGGAGGTAAAGAGGAAGTAATGGGGATTGAAATTGAACAAAGCATGTCATGTATAAATATGTCATAATGAATTCCACTACTCTGTATAATGACACTACACTGACAAAAGCATAAAAAGAACATAGATGGAAAAAAAAAATAACCAAAAGAATATTAGCAAACTAGTCCAACAACGTATGCATAGAATTGACCATGACCAAGTGGGATGTTTGTGAAGTTGGTTCAACACTGAAAAATCAATCCATGCAATCCATCTCACCAATAAGCTAATGAAAAATCTGTTTATCATATTGATAGATGCTGAAAAAGGATGTGGCAATATCCAACATCCACTCTTGATAGGTTCTCTCTGCAAACTAGAGATAAAGGGGAACTTTCTCAACTGGAGAAAGAACATCTTTATTTCATCTTTACAGCTGAAATAAACCTAATGTAAATAACCCCAGGCAAAAAAAGAAATTGCAGGGGAAGTTTTAAAAAAAAAAGGTATTTGGAAATATATGTTAATGAAAGAAAATCACTCAATATTTATGTAATACAATTGAATTTAGTCTTAGAAATAGATGAGATTTAAATTTTTATGTTGGGACAAATGAAAAGTTTAAAATCAATAATTTAAGGCTTGACTTTAAGAAGATATAAAAAGTAGAGCAAACTAATTCCAACTGAAGAAAAGAAATAATGAGAAAAATCAATAAATATAAGACTATAAGAAATTTATGAAGCTAAAAGTTTTATTTAGGCATTAATTAAATTGCTGAACACTAGCACAGCTAATGCATTGGAAATGAGAAAACATACTTATTACTAATTAGAAATAAAAGATGGTATATCATTAGAGATTCCATACACATAGAAAAATAGTTAAAGAGAATGTTACAAAGACCCTTGTGCTAGTAGACTCAAATTAGGTAAAATGGATTAATTTCTTGATAAGAATGATTTCAAAATTGACTTTAAAAAGAGAAGAAAAAATGTTTACTATCCCATGATGGACATGACAATTTAATTGGTAAATAAAATGTTTCCCCACAGAGAAAGCTACAGCCCCCATTGTTTCCATTGCCGACCTATATCAAACATTAAGGAAGGGGAAATAGTAATCTTAAACTCCTTCATAAATCAGAGGAGGGAAGAGAACCACCCCAAAATCTGATAAGCTTACTACTGAAAATAAACACAAATCAATATTCTCATAAGTACAAAAATGCCTTTAAAAGTATTCTAGTTAATCAAACTTATTAAAATATATAGAATGAATGCATAAACAAAATGCAGCATAACCATACAACAAAATATCTATAGTCACAAAACAGAATGAAAAAAATGATTTATGTTACACAAACATTGAAAACATTAGGTTAAGTGAAAGAAGTTGGTTACAAAAGTTGACATATTATATAAAACCATTTGTAGGGTATGCCCAGAAGGGGACAGGGGAAAGGGGGAGTCATTCCCCCCCCCCCATACACACACTCTACAAATGAATAATAAAATGTCAATCCAAAAAATTTAAATAAACAAAAGATTTGAAGAGGCACTTCAAAAAAAAAAGGTATGCAAATGATGGATAAGTTCATAAAAAGTTTTTTTGACCTGGTTGGTATTCAGGGAAATGCAATTTAAAATAATGATAAGAGACTTAATTTTTAAAAGGCTGAGAGCATTGTATATTTGCGAGAATGTGAACCAGCAGGAACACACACATACTGAGAGTGTAATATTTACAAACAACTAGAAAATACCATTTCTGACAATATCACTAAAAAAAAGCACATTAGATGGTTTCCAAAGTTGTTAGGCAAATTATTGTAAAGTTAAACATGTATTTAAACTATGACCCCAAATTTCCACACCTAGGTTTCAAGGGAAGTGAAAACAACACAAGGAAATTTATATATGAGTATTTCTTGCAGCTTTACTTAAGATAGTCAAAATCTGTAAATAATCCATGTGTCTACCAAAATTAAAATGGATAAATTATAGGATACTTATGCAACAGAATAATACTCAGTGAGTTAAAAAGAACTGTTGAATAGATAACAACATGGATAAATTTTAAAACTTCTGTTTAGTAGAAAACATGAGTTTTATGGAAGTATATCCTGAAAGACTCCATTTATATGAAATTCAAGATCAGGCCAACTATTTTATGATGACAAAAATTAGATGAGTGGTTGTACATGACTGGAAAGGAGTGGGAAGGAATTTCCTTAAATTAAATGTTATATTTTGAATGCTGTGTTGGTTACGTAGATTACACTTGTCAAAACGTTGTGAAATGTACATGTAAAATTTCTGCATTTTACTGGGTTTAAATTTTACCTTATTTCAAAAATAAAAACACAAAGTATACATGCATTTTTACTTGATAAAAGTTTATCAAAGTTAAAAACCCACAGTGAACTAGAATTATACTTGACATAGCTCTTATTGATAAATGAATGGAATTTATATATACCTTCTTGTTATCACAGGATAAATGATTACTTTGAATTATATATTATTTTGAATAAAACATATTATTCATCAGCAAATAGGTATACCATTCATGATGCCATCTAGCACACAAAATTTGTATTGGGAGATAAATTTTGGGTGATGTCAATCATACCTCTATGAGGCTTGCTATTTTCCATCCACTGATGCTCTCTTGCAAACAGTTGCCTTTCTTATGCACCCAGTGTCAGTGATCATCTTAAACTTCATCCATCAGATGCACACAGAATCCCATAATGAAATCAATATTGCTTGACTTACACCCTCATAAGACACATTGTTTTCCACATGAGGAATTTCAAACTAAATGGCCAGGATAATGAGGCCACTCAATGTCCTGGCTTTTCTATCCTCTGAATGAAGATTAGATTTACTGATGTGATCCCAAGAACTTTACACCAGGGACCTACTGTGGAAGTTAAAAGTAAAGAGATTTCAGTTCATAGCAAAAAAAAAAAAATGTTAGATCTACTAAAGATAAATGGAGTATGTCAAGAGGTGGTATAAATTGAAAAAGATCATAGACAAAATTCAATCATCTGATGAATGGTTAGGCAATCTGATGTTCGGGTCTCTCAGATCCCAGGATTGAACGATTCTAGGGTTCGAGATTCCACCAAGCTCTGTATCCCCTCAAGTTCACAATTCACACAGTCACCACTGGCTCACATGACGAGGACTTTGTCCACAGCATCCCATCTCCCTCCTTGCTCATCTCCAGCTGCTGCCCACAGTTTGACACTGGAGAATGAGGAAAGGCAGGGAGTTGCAATTCTATCACTCTCTCAAGAGAAAAAAAAAATCAAGCTAAATCCAAATAAGAAGAAAGGGAATTTTTCAGGAAAAAAGATTTGATTAGGAGTTGACAAGTTTAAATGTGAACATAGTTAAATCCAAATAGTGGGCATAGGTTCTCATCATCTTCTAGTAGATGTCATGGTGTGTTGGAACAGAGAGAAACTCCACATCACTGTTTGGTAATAACTCTGCTGCTATCAGTGGATAAATATAATGATAGGTAGTACACCTTCATAGTTAAAGCTTGGACTTTGGAGCCAAGCTTCCTGATTGGGAATTCTAACCTCCCTGCCTCAGTTTTCTCAGCAATGCTAAGAGTAACTATATCATAGATCTATTACAAGATGAAACAAAACAATTCACCTTAAACTTAAGAACACTGCATAACAAGACATATTTGTTTGTTACTATGACCAATGAATGATTATCACTTCATATGCCTACCTTTTTCAAAGTTCAAATTTCCTCATCATAAAGACCAAGTCTGAAAACTAGACCATGTATGGTCTTACTGGGACATCCAGAAATTCAGGCTTTTCACTTACCTGAGGGATTTCATTTTTCCAGATCCACTTTGTGCTTCGGGGCAGGTATTCTCAGGAAGGCTTTCCAACATAAGCCAGCAGTTAGAGCACAGGCGTTTGGGGATCGGTTTGACAGTATGCTAATTGGAATAGAATCACCGCCTTACCTACTGTAAGAAGCTTAAAAATACTTGGTTCTTATGGTCTCCAGACTGTCTCCACACTTGGAGCAATCCAAGTACAACAGAAACCAGTGATCACAGTTCATTATCGCTTGGAGTGATGCTCCCAAAATAGGCTATGGGAAGTTGAGGCCAGATGCAATGTGAATACGTGAACATGACAGTGAGCTTGGCGCTCTGCATTCCACTGGGTTTGGAATTTCAAAAAATTTTTCTGTCTTAATCTTCAGAAACCTTATCAAAATTGAAACCAGGGCTTAGAAGAGGGTGTCTTTATAGCTTGGAGGTGATTTAGGAATATCAACTCTTGGGACATATTGCATTGGTTCTAATCTAGTCTCTTATTAGTTGCTGTGGAACTTCCCTCCACATCTTTGTCAAAATAGCTCTGATTCCAAAGCTGTTGTGAGTATTAAATAAAGTGATGCATACAAAGCATTCTAAGCAGAGCTCAGAATAAATAAATACTCAATAAATACTGATCGGCTTGTTCTACTCTACTAGTAATAACTCAATAAATAACAATATAGTAAATACTCAATAAGTATTAATCACTCTTTTTTTAACTGTAAATGTATCAAGTTTTAATATTTTTTGTATATTAACAAGCACTTTGGAAAGTGGTATGGAGACCCCTCAAAAGACTGGGAATGGAATCACTATAGAACTCATCTATCCCACTACTTATTTATCCCAAAAGGCTAAAATCAGCTTACTATAATGATACATACATACTAATGTTTATAGCAGCAAAATTCACAATACTCAAGTTATGGAACCAACCAGATAGATAGGTATCTATAAACAGGGGAAATGACAAAGAAAATGTGATGTATATACACAATGGGGTTTTACTCAGTCATAAAGAAGAATGAAATTTTGGTATTTTCCGGTAAATGAATAGAACTGAATAACATCATGCTACGTGAAATAAGTCAGACTACAGGATGTCAAAGGTCAAATATTTTCTCCCACTTGTGGAGGCTTAGAGAAAGAAGAAAGAGAGTGGCGAAACTCATAAGAATAGAAGGGAGACCGGTAAAGTACAGGAGGTGGGGATAATGGGGAAGTAATGGGGAATGAAATCTATCAAATTATGCTATATCCATGTACAATCAATTATACCACAAGAAATACTTTTTATATACACTATAATATACCAATTAAAATATTAATAATAATAATAGAAGGAAGATTAATAGTAGAACAAGCAGATCAGAAGGAGGGGAAAGAAAGGGAATATACTAGAAATGTGATTGATCAGTTTATGTTATGTTCATTGTACAAATATGGCATAATGAATTCCACTAATATGTATAATCATAATGCACCTTTAAAATTTTTAAAGAAATTTTTCTGTACATTAGTACACACACACACAATCATAGGGTGACTTTTGGTTCATTTTGATAACATAATGAGGGTTCCAAGAAGTGAACTGATTGGTTCTTATGGTCTCCAGACTGTCTCTACACTTATAAGAGCTTAATGATTCTTATGTATCAAAATGCTATCAAATTACTATTGTATAAATACATAAAAACCAAATTGTGGAACCAGCTGAGGTGTACATCAAGGGATAAATAGATAAAGAAAATGTATCTATTCATCTATTTGTCCCTTGACAGACACCTCAGCCTGTTACACACACACACACACACACACACACACACACACACACACAATGGAGTTTCATTCAGCCATAAAGAAGAATGAAGTTGTGTCATTTGCTGGAAAAAGAATGGAACTTGAAAGGATTATGTTATGTGGAATTCTATATATGAGAGAAAACATATGACCTTCAGAAAGTCAAGGGTCTTATGTTTTATCTCATATGTAGAAACTAGACAGGAAAAAGGAAAGGAAACAAAATATGGTGGGTGGAATTTTATGAAAATCGAAGGCAGACCAGAAGAGTAGAGGAAAGGGACCAGGTGGAGTAAAGAGGGAAGGGAAAAAGGAAATTGGGTGTAATGATATCGACCAAATTATATTGTCATATTGTGTGCATGAATAAACGTGTAACAATTAATTGTACTATTCTGTACAACTAAAATGTACCAATAGCAATATGGGAAAATCATGAATTACAACTACTGTGTCAAAATGATATGTGAACTTGGAAATAAAAATAAATCAAAATCTTGTATTTGGAGGAATTCACAGTCTAACAGGAAGGACTAATAATAGCAAATATTGGTTGCAAACTAACTCAATGCTAGGCACTGTGAAATGAACTCACAGGAAACTAAAACAGAATTTTTAAGTGACTATCCCAAGTTACCTAGTTAAAACTAAAGTGATGGATCTGGGATTCAAACTGAGGCAGTTTGGCCCCAGTTCTTGCCCCCGCTCCCATCTTACCACCTTTTTGTTTGTATGTTTGGTTTGTTGATTGGTTTTTGTTTGTTTGTTTGTTTGTTTGTTTGTTTGTTTTTGTTTTTGGCAGTGCTGGGGATTGAACCTTGGATCTCATACATGCTAGGCAAACACTCTACCACTAAACTATAACCCCATCCCTGACCTTATCATTGTACCATTTCTATATGGTATTTAATGAAATCATTCAATATGACCATATGTGCAAGATAAAAAGGAGGAGAGATTATGTAGACAAGAAAAGCAGACATTGAAAAGATTTAGACAAAAAGTAACAAGGCTCCCAAATACAACCTAGCCATGAGCTGGAGAGCAGAATAAATTTAAGAAACAGAGGAGAACATAAGCTAACAAGACTCATGACTGCACGTGTTGAGCCCAGGAAAATTTACAGGAAATGCTGAAACTCTAATTATAGTATTAGGTGGGTGCTCATTATTTAGGCACGTGCTTTTATTCCTCTAAAGTCTGCAATACTCTCCAGAGTCTTTCTGACCAGCCTGAGACTTTCAATGTCCATATTTATCTGTAATGTTTCAAATGATGTTTCCAGACATAGTCGCTTAGTTTCCATCAAATAGGAACAAAAATAGTGGACAATTTCAGAGTTGTATCCCTAATACTTCTTCTAACTGAATTCTCAAAGTTTATAAAATGCAGGGCTAAATTATTGAAGAACCAATACCACACACAACTACCAGAGTGGCCACACGATGGCAGCAAAGCACAGTGTAAAAGCAGCGAGAGCCGGCGGGCAGAAGGGCGCCTTGCACCGCACATCCTCAGGTTCCAGGTGTTTTCTGTGCTGTTCATACATGTGAGTCAGCAACTACAACATTAATCGCACCCTCTCCACATGCCACTTCACACCTTTTAAGACGCCCTTAGGTATCTCTCATCTGATTCTTACCACGACTCTGTGAGGTCCACAGGTTCAGGACTTTTTGAAGGATAGGAGCAAATCCTCACAGAGGACACACTTTTTGAAGGATAGTCACTCCAAGTACCAGAAGCACCCCTGAGGCTCTAACTTGAGACAAAGCTCAAAACAATGTCACTGCTTCTCTTAAGATGTGCTCCAGGGTAAAGACATATAGTACTCTAGATGGGGATACTATACTTTGAATTTCGGTGGAGGAAAGTCTAAAATTTTGGGATAGAATTGGCAAAGTCTTAAGGGATTGATGGCTATAAGAAATTCCTCACTAAAATTGGAGACATAAAAGAAACAAGAAGAAAAAGGAAAGTGTTTTCATTTTTTTAACCACAAAGGGTTAAAATGTTTTTCTTGTCCTTTTTTCAGAGATTATTATAGAAAACTATAAAAAAAAAAAAAAACTGGGAGAAAAGTATGCATCACCCTCCAAATGATGTTTGCATTAGTTTCCTAGGGCTGCTGTAACAAAACAGCAGACTCCTGTTATGGAGACCTGATACCTGGGATTGAGGTGTTCCCAAAGCTGAGCTCCCTACAAAGGCTCCAGGGGAGCATCCTCACTCACTTCTTCACCTTCTGGGGGCTCCAGGAAGTCTTTGGTGTACGCTACTTAACTCTAATCTCTGCCTCCATCTTTATGTGGTCTTCTCTGTGTGTCTCTTACAAGGACATCTAACATCTGATTTAGAGACGACCCAGATGATCTGGAATAATCTCATCTGGAGAATTGCATCAGCAAAGATTCTTTTTCCAAATAAGATCACGTTCACAGGACGAGGGCTTAAGCTATAGGCATATCTTTTGGGGGTCCACCTCTCAGTTCACTGTAATGCTTTCATGTCTTTCTCTCTTCCTGCCTGTAGGGAGCTCATAAATTCACATAATATGGTTCTTTGACCATGTTATCAGATATTCAGAGAAATAACATCTGGTTTCTGCTCCAGAGTCTGACACCATCTTGCTGTGCCACCTGTGTCCTCTCCTTGGGTTCAGCGCCCTCATCTGTGAAATCAGAAAGTTAGACCAGCCAATTGTGATGAAGGTAAAAAGCATTCTGGGGTTGTTAAGGGAAGATAGAATTTTTGTGGCTGGAGAAATGAGAGCATTTATACCTTGTGCCAATCACTTATCCTGTTATAGTGGAATTGGCTTTGATCTCCCTTGCTAGTTTGGGAAGTACATTTGTTTATTTTTACATTTTATTAAATACTTAGTTTGTGAAAAACACTGTCTTACATTCTGACAATATAGAAAGGTCAAGACAGAAACCTCTCAGGGGACTCAACAACTCATCAGGGAAGTCATATCCATAATGTTGTCACTGTGATCTAGCATTGAAGTACTAAGGAGGACCCGAATATAGGATCATAGAGCCCAACTAACTCACCTGGGTTGTGGATGGGTGCAGATGCAAGGAAAATCCTCACAGAGGACATACTTAAGTTGGTTTGCAAGGGCTGAATAAATGTCAAATTCTAAGCAAGATATGAGAAAAAAGTACCTGCCAAGTAACGGTGGCTAAGGATGCTGAGATGTGAAATAGCAACAACCTCCAAATCTCAGTTACTTCATCCAATGAATGCTTACTTCTCATGCATACCTGGCTTGCTGTGGATTGGGGTAGATCTCCAGGGCAGCTGTCTTCTGTGTGTCAGCTCAGCACTGTCTCCTTGATTCTTAAGGAATCTTCAATATCAACATAAGTTTTCACAGTCATCAAAAAGTACCATTAACTGAATGCTTCCACACAGAAATGACACATACCACTTCTGCTTACCTTTCTCTGGCTAAGCAAGTCACTTGCATACACCTAACTTTAAGAGCCAGGGAAATACAATGTCCACAAGTAGAAGAAAAGCAAGCAACTGCAGTAATGCTGATCACAGGTAGCCACCATTCTTAGCCTCATTTATTTTAAGAGATGAGGAAATCAAGACACAGAGAAGTTATCTAAGGCCACACAGCTGGTAAGTGGCAGGATGAGAATTGGAACTCAATCTTGTCCAATTTCAGATCCTGTGCTTTCTTTACTGAGAAATGCATGGGTCATGCAAATGAGTTTGGGCTTTATCCCATAGGTAATGGCAGGTGTAATAGGGGAACAAACAACTCACGTTTGCATTTTAGAAATATGTGTGCAAAACATTGATTGAGTGGGAAAAGAAAAAGGATGCGAGAATACCAGGGCTCCTCTGAAAGTTTCAGAAGGGCCCCAAACTGGGTAGTACCAATGAGGAGTGTGAGGAGGCAGTAGACACAAAGGCTGCTTTGAAATTGAATATATTGGTTTTAACAAATAAGCAGATACTGTCTCATTAGATCTAGTAGGTACAGGTCCCCAAACCTCACAATCATAGAAATCAATATACACACACAGACAATAATTTTCATGTGTTTTTTTAAATAATTTACTAGTTTTAGCTTATTATCAAAAGAATATGTGTATACTGCAAGTAAGAGTAATAATACACGTAAGAAAAAAAAAGTAAAATTACATTATATCCAAACACAACCCTTCTCAATAACTATCCTGAACTGAAAACTCTTTTTGGCATTCCTCTGGGAAGGCTAAGGAAGCAAAAGATGTATCGATGGAAAAGGGAGGAGCTGACAAGGGAGTGCTATTCTTTTAGGATTCCACAATTCCATTAATCCCTTTCCCTGTGCTTCTGAGCTTCTCCACACCCTCCAAACTAGTCCCCACTTTTATTTCTACATTGAAAAAAAGAAAGAATGTAGTTTATTAGCCACACATACACATCTTCCACTAAACGGCTCTGAAGCTATCACCATTGTTCACACCATTAATCGACTGTCAATGTCAAATGTGAAATCCTTTCTGCTGGAGAGGCAACGACTTCGGGAGATGGTTTTCTGTGCTGTAGCAGAAAGAGAGGTATTCTGGAAAGTCACTCTTTCTGCAAACATCGCGGCCTGTGAAATCTGCCCCAAAAAAGAGCTGATCATATGCCTGTTATCCCAAAATAGCACCTTCCTCCATTATGCTGAGGTTCAGCGCAAAACTGACTCATGCAGCTCCGGGATCGCTGCCAGAGCGGCGGAGCGCACCAGTGGTGCTGCCTCAACAGGCAGAAGGCGCCGCGGGACCCAGTGCGCGGGGTCTCTACTGCCCGGCCGTCTTCCCACCCCAAGGAAGCCAAAGCTCCCGGTATCAACTAATCATTAGAGGAGAAACAACTTAATAGGGTTCTTCGGGCCTCGTTAAAAGATTTGGTCCTATTCAGATTGTACTTTTGAATCCACACACCCCTACCCCGTGTTTTGAGGTTCCTTTCCCAGGAAAGCAATTTAACTTCTGCACATCCCTGCTATTGTTCCTCTAAAGTCAAAGCTGCAATACAGTTTCTTTCACACCAAAAGCCAGACTGCTACCTTCCTCAAGACCGCCCCAGTACCAATCTGGGTGTCCAGTGTACATCTCTCGGATGGGATGTCCACACTCTTAATTTCCTAGCCTGTCGTTCAGTAGCGACGGGAGTCCTTTCTCCTTCTGGGAAACTACTGAATACCCAGTTTTCTTTATATCCCAGTTGTAATGCATGGTGCTGGCAACCGTCCTTATTTCTGGGTTGTCCACTGTGCCTAGAGTGTGAAGGATAAATTTCTGAACAAATTGGCATACAGAGGATGAGTGAGGAAAGTAGGATTCATTATGAACCCTTGTGAATAGTAACCCTGATTCTAGATGGAACAATTAATAACACACCACCTATATCCTGGTCATTCTTGCTTATTTCTTCTTAATTAAAAGAGAGTTGTTAACTGCAGAAACTGAGTTCTTTTCTTCCATCCTCCCAGACCATAAAACTGACCATATTCTCTAAATGGTTTTTGGTCTTCAGCACTTAGATTTTCTTCCAAGCACCCTGAGTCCTCTTCCTTAGGTCTTGTATGGGGTGGGGGGCATGGTGATACATATTCACAATGATCATACCTGGATTCAAGCTCCATGTACCTTTTGCTGTTTAATCATGCTGATGCTCATGATTACAGACAATCAAAAAGAGAGCAAATAGCCATTAAAACTAATCAAAAGGACATAATAAAGGAAAATGTGCCATAGAAGTTTTATAAGGACCAAAAAAATTACAAGATGAAGCAAAAGTGGCATGTACAGTGTTTTAGTCCCTTATTAAAACCCAGAGATTCCATGTTAAAATTATTCACAATGAATACTACTAGTTAGGACCAAATGGGCAAAAAATGTAATGCTACAACTGGCCTTTCAGGTTATTTTAGAATTATCTTCTAGCCTACCTTAGTAAGACATAAAAGAACACACTGGCCCATTCACAACAATTCATGCCAATAATTACAGTTTTATCATCAAAGTAAAAAAGGCAGTGGGAATTACTGTCATCACAATGCCACTTTATAGAACATTTCAAAGCATATGGAGAAAAAATTAGAGACTATTTCACGATCATCCTTATAATTTTTCCAACTCTTGTTAATATATTGCATAAAATAGATACTTCATATATGTGGAAGGGGGAGAGGAAAGGATAATGATATAGTGCTAGGAATAAAGGACTGGTATTTAGGGAAAGTTTTGTTTGATCCTTGGGCCTCCCAAGGGCTGAAGTGATAAACAGAGGTTTTCATTATGTAGTCATTCTACATTTGTTGGCCAAATCTAGGGAGGTGATTTATGAGAAGATGCTCCATTCTTATAGGATAGGGATTCTCAAACACATGACATATACTCCTGAAATGACCTTAAATAGAATCATGGGAAGAGATGGTGGTGTTGCCATGTGTAGTTTAAAAACAAGTGCATAGTCCATCTAACTATGATGATTAATTTTATGTAACAACTTGACTGGCCATGAAGTGCCCTATATTTGGTCAAATATCATCCTTGGTATTCATGTGAGGAAGTCATTGGATGAAATTACTGTTTAAGACAATAGACTCAGTGAAAAATATTGCCCTCTATAATGTGAGTGGGCCTTATTTAATGAGTTGAAGGCCTGAATAGAACAAATAAGGACCCCTTTCCCTGTGAGTAAGATAAAATATATTCCTTATGGCCTTTTGTACTGGGAAATTGGCTCTTCCTAGGCCTACAGCAACATGTCAGTCTTCAGACTTAATAGGAACACCAGCTCTTCACATTTTGGACTAGCCAACCTCCATAGTCACATGAGACAATTCAATATAATCATTAAATAAATAAATAAAAATCTCCTATTGGTTATTCTTCTCTGGAGAACACTGGCTAATGCAATACTTACTACTTTTAAAATATCCATTAGAAAAAAAAATAAAACCAACCAAATTTGGGTGTGCAAAGATACTCCAAATTAATAAGGTAAGAATTTCAATGTACAGATATACACAAAATAGGGTAAGAAAATGTTTTAAAGGGTCTGAATTGGCTTTTGTTGTTGTTGTTTGGTGGTGCCGGGAATTGAACCCAGGGCCCTGAGCATGCAAGGCAAGCATTCTACTAACTGAACTATATCCACAGGCCAAAGGTATGAGTTTTTAAATGCCACACTGCTGTTATGTTAGCAATATTTAATTGCCATCATATTGATACCCCTCATCATACATAGTCTGGAAATGTCACTTAGTCTTCATTTGGCTTAGGAGCAAATGTACAAAGATGGGTTTAACCCACTTATCCCCTTTCCCACCTCTTCACTCTAAGGTGCACCTGAAGCCAAGGGCTTCTGCCTAGCCACCTCTAATGGAGGACGAGGGAAATGAGGGACAGTTTTTGTCCAGTTTAAACATTATCTTGGAGCTAGTGGCTCCCTCATACTGCTTTGGGAAAGGATCACATATAGGAGTCAGTTACATGAGGCTCCTCCACAGTTGACATTTTTACGCACTGCTCATACTACACAATACTAAAGCTCCAAAGGAGCGCAGACTTCAGTCAATATTGCTTGTTTTGAACCTGGGGAAACAAAGCCTTAACAAATCTGTAAAGCCTAATAAAATGAACACTCAGTATGTCTTTAAGATTCAAATGTAAAGAAACTGTGGTGGGATGTTTCATGAAAATCCTCTAGTTCTGCTCGACAGGAGGCACTACAGTTCTAATCATTCATCTACGCTGCTCCCAAATGTCTGGCCTGCAGAAACTGTGAATAAGATAAAATATATCTGATTTTGATTTAAAATGAGATAGCTCCTATAGGAATGATTTTGATTTGGTTTTTGATCTAAAGCCACTACATTTTGGAATGATCTGTTATCCAACAATGGATAATTGAAATATCCATCAACAGATGAATGGATAAACAAATTGTGGTATATCCAAACAATGGAATATAACTGAGTGATTAAAAAAAATGGGTGGTCCTTGGGTACTGGGTTACAGTTAAGATAGTATATGTGCTAGTGTAAGGTAGGGTGACTTCAGATAAAGATAAGGTCCTGTACATTTCAAAAAGCTAGGAGGAAGGATTTTGAATGATTTCACCATAAAGCAATGATAACTGAGGAAATAAATGTTTACTCAGATTTAAATGTTACAGAATGCATACCTATAATGAGACATCAGATGATGTCCCATAAATATGTACAACTTTTATTTTTTATGGATCAGTTAAAATATATTCAAATAAAAGCATTTTAACCCTCAAAGAAAAAAAATACATGGTGATGAAGGCATAGATATTGGCCCCATTCTAAAGCACTCAGGGTGAAATGGAGGACATTCCCGTAGCCAGTACCCACAGTGCAGGGAGACAAGGGCTAACAGGGCAGCACGAGGGAGAGTGGAAAGGGAAGGGGGAGGAAGAAAAGGGGGATGAGAAGAGGAGGAGAGGCCAGAGGTGGTCTCCTGCTCTCTGCCTCTCAGAGGCTTCCATACTGGAGTCTTTATTTTTCTTTTGTTTGGTCTATATATCCATTAAGTTTGATTTTTGTAGCCTCTTAATTTTAAACCCAGTTTTCTTCTAATTAAGACTTATTTTTTTAACTACACTGAATCTCTTTCCTAAATGATTTTGATCTGATGATAGCCTTTTCACCCCAACAAATAACCCGTGGGGTTCCTAAGAGGATTTAAACTAATATCTAAAAGCCCCTTGGTCACTTTTTGGTTAGGTAATATATTATAATTATCATGTCTGTACTTTGTTTCTAGTATAAACTTATAGTTTATGATAAGAAAGGAAGTTGGAAACAAATAACTAAGGTTTCCTAGAGTCAATAGATTTGTTTTTTCATAGTGGACGTTTAGAATTGTACTTCCACCGTCCAAATAACCTTGTGTAAAATCATCAGATAAATCAGGTCACTGAGAGACAGGGGTGAGTTAGGGTTAAACATTAACAAATCCTCTGAGAGACAAGGCAGTTGAATAATGCTCCATTTTAACACCTTAATGCAGCCCTTTCTCAGCTTTAAAAATTTTTTTTTTAAAAAAAGGAGAAGAATCAATGTTGCCTTCAGGTTAGGAAAAATAAAGCACAAGGAGAAAACAATCTTTCATTTTATAATTTGTGAAGCAGCTTTACACGCACCATCTCATTGCATCTGCACAGGAACTATGTATGCTGTCGGTCTGGCAGCGAAAGTCACCGCCTTACAGATGACCATGGAAGGGAAGGCAAGAAAGGGACGAACGGAGCATCATACAAACCGGCATCAGGATAACTGGATCTAAATCTTGCTCATTTCCCATAATTCTTAAGTGTTCGACAAGAAAGACTGGAAAAGAACATGAGATCAGGAAGTACTGTGTGACTCAAACTAGAGTAATGTCTTTTAAAAGCACTAAGGAAAAACCAGGTCAATGTTTTATTTGAATACTATGGCCTCTGCTCATAAAAAGAACATGATTAAATAAGTCATAATTAAATTCATCAGATAGTTCCTTTAGGAATACTTAATGGCATGGGGGAAATGCCCATATTTTAATAATGTTTGAAAAGCAGGAAAAGAATAGCAGTCTAGTCCCAAATCTGTTAGGCAGTAGGGGAAAAGACAGAAATATATGAAAATACTAATGGTAGATATATTCTTCCTGATGTTAAGACCATAAATAGTTTTTGGTTCCTTTATTCTTTTCTATGCTTTTCTACTTTGAACTATGACACATATTGTTGTCAGTATAAGAAAAAAGAAATAGTAAAAATAAAAAGTTCTGGGAGTCATTGTACATTGTTTTCTATTTGGCCCACTACACGGTTGTGTTTAATTCAGCAGCAAAACCTTCACAAAGGGTATTTGTAGCAAGATGGAAACGCAATCCTGCCAGATTTACCTGGAATGCTGTGTGCATATTGGCAATGTTGGAGAGATGAAGCTGGAACAGGCTTAGAAAGAAGCTGGGACAGAGAACAAAGGAAGAGGAAATTTTGCCATATGGCAGAGAGGAACTCACTAAAAAATTAGGAATCTGAAATGGAAATTGGTTAAGACTAAGAGGATACGATCGAAGATTCTAAATAGTCATTATATATGTGAATGTCTGTGTCCCACTGGATTTTAATCTATCTAATAACAATCATTTTATTCATTTTTATAACCTCACAGTGGTACACATAGTTGAAGCCTTGACTGAAGTGTAGTTTATAGGTTGAATAAACATGATTCATGAGTCATTCAACAAATCTTTCTTTTCTTCCTCTTTTCTTTTTCTTTCTTTCTCCCCTTCCTTTCTTTCCCTTTTCCTTCTCTTCCTTTCTCTCCTCCCCCTTGTCCTCCTCCTCTTTCTCCTCATCTTTCTCTTATTCCTCTTCCTCCTCCTCCTTTTCTCTCTCTCCCCTGCCTTTGGGTACTAGGGACTGGGGATTGAACCCAGGGTGTTCTGCCACTGACTTACATCCCCAGCCCCTTATCCCTTTTCGGAGACAGGGTCTTGCTAAATTGCCCAGGCCATCCTCAGATTTGCAATCCTCCTGTCTCAGCCTCCCAGGTCACTGGGATTACAAGTGTGTACCAGCATGCCCAGCTCATTTAACATATCTTAAAATACTAATTGGGAGTTGTGAGATGAACACAGAAACAGATGCTCCAATTAAAAATAAGACAAATGGGGGCTGAAGATGTGGCTCCATGATAGAGCATAGGCTTTGCCTTGCATGCACAAAGGCCTGGGTTCAATTTCCTGAAAACACATACCCACACAGAATACATAAAATTATGGGTGATAAATATCTGGTAGTAAAGAAAGAGGCAGACAAATAGCAAGGTCCCTGGGAAGAGGGATTATGACAGACAGGTTTTTGGAAAAGAGCAACACTGTACAATTGTTATCTCATAATGGATAATCATGTTCTACATAGCAACAAAAAATCTTTTTGGTACAAGACTCTATCTACCTGTATCATATCAGAATACCAAAAAATAATAAAAAGGAATAATTATGCTTATAAAGCATTTTATATATGCTAGGCACTGTTCTAAACATTTAAATTATATTAACTGACTTAATCTTCCCAACCTTCCCTATCAATCAATACTATTATTGTTTATTAATCCTTACTTTCTACTGGTAAGGGCTATGATGTACAGGAAGGTTGAGTGATTTATCCAAGGTCACACTAGCGGGAAGTAGTAGAGACAGGATTTGAACTCAGGTCTTCTGGCTTCAGAGTCTTTACCTTAAACACTTTCTCTTGAAAGCAAGGGTGAACAACAATGTTCAATGACCTAGGCACATTGTCAAAACTTATTCGTTGCTCCTATTCCTTAATATCACAGTGGTTTTGCCTCTCATGCTAGATTTATAAGGAGGAAATGTGTCTTCACTTCCCACCTCCCTTAACTCCCACAATACCCAGGACTGTTAGAAGCACACAACACTCTTCTGCAGTGATATAGCTAAACTTTACATGCCTGACACTCAAATTTCTTCTGAAAGTACTACCCTTTTCACTCAAATTGTCAACGGAAAAGAAAGAACAACTCTCTGGATAGTTAATAAGAAAACATGAAGAACTGGGTCACCATATGTGAAATGCTTTTGGGGTTTGATTTTAGCTTTCCTATCATTGCAAAGTGAGTAAGCTCATATTATTCCCACCTGCAAAGGAACAGCCTTCATGAACTACATTCTCATCACAGAGACGCACACATCCACTTTCTATAAGAGTGCTCAGCCCATCTGCTTGCATTTAAAAATATAAATTGAAGCCCTCCCACGCTGCCTTGGTTTGTAAAATGTCTATCACCAGCTCTTGATTCCAACACTCCTCTAAGTCTATGGATCCTTTTCTTTCTCTTTTAATGATTTTCACTAGTTCTCTTTTAGCACCTGATGTTCAACATTAAGGTTTTCCAAAGTTGACAATAATCTTTAGAGCACAGGGTTTCAATGTTATTCCCATCTATGATGTGACTTCATTTTGGGAAAAGTTTTGCTATTTGGGAAAAGGCAATTGTGTAGCATGGTACTAAGCCTGTTTCCAAAATGGAAAAGTAGGATCTCCATCTCTTCTTAATGTACCAGACTTGATTACAGCCAATGTGAAAAATAACCATACTCTTTTCTTGCTGTGGACACACTAATTCACATTCCCACCAACTGTGCATAACAATTTCTCTTTCTCCACATCCTCATCAGTACGTGTTATTTTTCATCCTTTTGGTAGTAGCCATTCCACCTGGAGTGAGATTATATTTCACTGTGCTTTGGATTGAGTTAATCATTATGTTTTCTAGGCATTTATATCAAATTATTGTATCCCGTAAATATGTACAAAGATTGTGTCATAATAATTTAAAAAACACTGCAGTGCAAATGAAAGATAAACATTAAAGAGAAAACCTTGAAAATACAAAAAAGAAAAGATAAAATTGTGCACACAACTCATCTCTATTTAAAGCTCATTCCTTCACTATGTGTTTAAGAGCTAGTGGAGACATTTGTTAGAGTAGTACCCCTCTATCTCCATGGATATGTCATCTCTAGGTCGGGCAGGCTCAAGACACATACACGTGGCATCCGTGTTGCTCTGAATCACTTTTTTTTTTCTTCTAAGAGTATTAGGGTTAATGTCCACTCATTTGTTCTTTGTTTCATCCATCTACTCATTCATTAATTCAACTTGCTTTTGTTGATGCCACTTGCTGGGCAGTTTCACAGGCAATATAAGAACAGAGATAACAGATGGTGCTTCCTGAGCTTGGGGAATGGATTGTCCAGGGAGGGAGGAAGAGCAGCATTGGTCTCTCATTTTCTTTTAAAAAATCTGAAATCTGATATTGTAGGCTTCCTTTTTGTTTATTTACTTTCTCACCTTTGTGAGGCGTTTTTTGCAAGGGCTTACACGAGGATCCATTTCCAATCCCAAACAGCATGCCACTTTCCTGACTGCAGAAGTGACCACCAATTAGAACAAGGTACTGAAATTTATCCCAAGTCAAGATTTCTGCTTTCTGCTACTCTTTCTGAGACCCTATTTAAAAACAAAAATTGGGGATCAGAGATTAAAACTGCTTCAAGCTTTCTGTGACATCCAACCGGAGGATCTTTTAAGGAACCAGGTAGTAATTGCTGGACCATGGTGAAACTTTGCTTAAAAAAAAAAAATGAGCCAAAATATTCAGACACTAGACTTTGGATATGGCTCCAAATCAGTTTATGGTTGTTGAAGTCAGTTGGTTTGTGTCCCACATGCTATGCTTTTCCAAAAATACTCCTCAATAAAGAGTTTGAAATGACACCAATTCATGTCGGTGTTTAATATTCAAAATTTTCTATCCTTCAGAACCCAAATGGCATTTGATATACATAGGTTCATTTGATATACATATGAAAAGTTGTAAAATTCATATATGTTCTAAATAGTATGTTAAGAGAACAATCAGATATGTGTAAAATTACTATTGAGAAGTTTTATTTTTAAAATGGAGAAAAATAGTACAGTTATTCAATAAAAAGGGACTGGTTAGTTATGGGATTATTGTTTCATAGATAATTGTGTTTCCATGAAACTAAATAAATGAATTTCAATGATGAGGGCCAATAAACACAATTTATTACTGAGTAAATTAGGCTAAAAATTATTTGATCTAAAGTGTGACAAAATATATTTCAACACATCTTTAAAAATAGACCAGATCTATATGTGCAAAAATCTTGAGAATGTTCACTCTGAACAATTTGACAATTCCTCAGCTTTGCCATGTTTTGTTTTGTTTTTTTAATCAAAGATCTTTAAATGTTTTGGACCCTCAGTGGAAACTCTCTCAACTCCCAATACTCTTTCACTTAGAGACGTCTTGCTTCTTCCTCAGATGCATGCTTAGATTTCATTACCAGCCTCTACCTGGTGAAGTGCCCTATTAGTACCTTGGCACCCTGTACCTTACTCATCCTACCCATTATTGTCACTACATTTTGACTGTTATTTCACTTAGCCATGAGATTATTAAGCTCTTTGAAGATATGCCCCATATCAATCATGTTTAAATCTATGGTACGCATGCACTGACAAATGGTTTGTATATTTAAAAAATTTATGAAAAGAGTAAATAAATTGTTTCATTTTATTGTCATTGGTATTTTGGATTGTACATCATTTCCTCAATAAGCATTTACTTCTTTCACGAGTCAAAAAAAGATGAATGTTGTTATTGCCTTGAAGATCTTCTTTGAAATGTAAATGAAAACATTTGAGAAGACTTCAAAATTTTCTATCCTTCAGAACCCAAATGGCATGATATGGCTTCTTCATCTATCTAAATGCACTTTAATTGAAAATTTCCCCACATCTTTTAGAATCTACATGGTATGGTGAATTCTTAATCCATCAATGTGATAAGCATATTTACCTCTAAAATATCATCATGTTGAAGTAGCTAAAAAAATGAATGGATTTGAAAATGCCTATGAATACCTTTTTCTCTGTTATGCATTTGAACATTCTGATGGACTCAGTGTTTTACTCACTGACGATAGTTCTGCAACATTTGCACTTGTTTAGCAGTTGTGGGAAAATAAAATTATTCAAGGTCCAGTAAAACAGTGTCTTTTCAGACCCTGGACTTTTAGGAGCTATAGATAATGATTCTGCTGATGTTAAATTTAATTCAAAATTAAGCTTTGCCATTATTTTTTTTTTAGAATTACTAAAGTTATGATGGTGTTAAAAATAACTATGTGTTTAAAAATAATTACGGCTGTTTTTAGAATCCCTATAAAGTTATTTTTAGATTTCTAGAGGATCTTCCATAAATTTAAAAAATGATTTCATGTTTTATTTTTTTCTTGTAATCTCCTCCCAAAGCACATGCCATAAATATAAATGGGAACAGCTGCCACTCAAGGGGGCACATTCACCTTCTTCAAGTTAGGGTTTGTGTCTCTACTGCTTCCACCTATTTTTTTTTTTATTCCTGGATTACTATTTCCCAGGTTGATACAGAGCTTAGGAAACTATGGAGAAGACAGTGACTTCTGACAATAATGAAGCCTTTCTGCTACTGAGCACTGTAAGATCTGGTACAGCACAAACAGGCAAAAAGAAAATTTCAAATGCTATGTTAGAAATGAGGACAGTCCAGAGGGTCTGGAGCTAAGACGGCTTGAAGAGCTTTGAAACTAGCTAGCATCTCAGTCCTGGTGGGTGGTGATTAGAAGATGGGGCAGGAGATGCTTCCAGAGTTAGTATGAGAAAATCCTTGTCTTGTCCTTTGAGGGGGTCTAAGAATGCCTCAGAATGAGGGGAAACCAATGAGGTCCACCAAAGGCCTCTGCCTGGCCTCTAAGCTTCCTCTACTCTCACCATGCCTGAGCTCTCAGTGGGGATCCTGCAGCCCAGACCCTCACTCTTCCTTCTCCCCATCCCCAGCCTCAACTCAAACATGCAGTCTCTCCACTTTTTTCTTTTCCCTTTTTTTTTTTTTTGTTTTGCTCCTCCTTCCCTCCCCTCTCAGCACACATAGACTGACTTCAATGTCACTTTATCTGTTCCTCAATCTTTCCAAACCAACCTTGGCTTCAAGAGCTGGCTCAGGTCTGACTCACACCATAAAGTAAGCCCTGACTACTTAAGTTCTCCTTAATTTCTTCTTTCCAAGTCTACATTTTACACATTTGATACTCCGTTTGCTGATCATTATATACTACCTCAAATAATGTGCACCTTTAGTTTTGCTCCAACTCACAGTTGCACACCTGTCTCATCTTGCTTGTATCCTGTTCTCTATCTACAGGGCCTCTCATAGGGTAGGAAACTTAAAAGGCACACGAGGTACCAGGTGACACATGCTGACTGTTCAATGACACTATTGTTTAAGATAATTAGTATGTTTCAAAACGTATTCACACTATGATCTTCTTTTCTAGAGAAAACATTGTTGGTTCTAGAAGGATGATCTTGGCAGTCAGAGTGAGTCTATCTTTGATTTACTCTAGTGATGATTTTACCCTTGGGAAATGGTAAGAACAGTTTCCAAAATTCAAGACTTGGATATTAAGTCACATAGAACAACAGAAATAGACAGAAGTGGTTTTGAGTTTGAAAATGTCATATCTGACTCTTTCTAAAATGGATAAGGGAAAGGAAAAAAAAAAACTCTTTAATTTTCAGACCCCTTGACTTCATTATACCTATAACTTAAGAGCCCAGTCACAGCCTTGACCCTCTGAACTGTTCCCTGGGTGCCCCCACACTCTGATAAATATCCAGGAATGTCATTGCTAACTGGGTTCCCATTTCTCCAGACATCTTTTGCAAAGATGTCTCCTCCCAACCCTGAATTTCAATTTAGCTTCTTTTATAAGCTTTAGGAAGCTGCTTTTGAAATCATTGTTTTATCTTTTGCTTTGGTCATTTAAGTCCTGGGGAAGATTCATTCTGACCAGCTTCAGAAATCCTGCTGAGCTGCTCTGAAGAATCAGGTTCTGCTGATTTAAAAAAAAAAAAAAACATGAGCTCATAATTTTCTTTAGAAATATATAGAAACATCAAACTGATCTCCCATGGAATCAGAGTTGAATGATTCCAATGTTCCTGAATTCAATCAGAAGCCATTCAAGAGATCTGGGACTAGTTTTAGCCCACATCTATATTTTTTCTCTGATATTTCCTATGTTCTTTTTCAGGAGGAATAAAAGAAATGAAAAAATTACCAGCAGATCAGCCATTATAATTATTGTTTCTCTGACATCTTCATTAACCGTTTTGGCTACTGGGCATTTCCCCAGGACATGCATTCAGATTCTCCCACCTGGAAAAACTAAACTCTTTCTTTGTCATCTGTCAATTTTTCGTACAAATTTCACCGATTCCTACATAAGGAATACTACTTCCAGTCATATTTTTTCATCGATGAAGACACAAGCATAAGAATTTTTGTGTAGAAGTTTCATTAGAAATCCCTGACTACTTAAGTTCTCATTAACAGAGGCCCAGAGAATTCCAGAGGTCTACCGAAGTCTAATCTCAAATCAGAGTCATCTTTGGGGTTCAGAAGCAGACTGCCTTGCTGTTGCCCCAGATTCTTTCAAAAACTTTACAAAGTGGGGGATGGTGGTGGCTTCTTTTTGTAGCACACCCAAAATGCCAGCCACATTTCCTATGTCTATTTATCCTTCAACCCTGGCCTTTTCACCAGAATTTATAGACAAAATTTAACCCTCCTGTCTCTTACCTGGTAGGGTTGTAGCAGGCTGTTCTCACTCTCTGTTCCTCAAGCTATCTTGTAATCAACATCAAGAATTCTTTCCTTATTCTGCTCTTTTGCCTGGCCAAGGCATTTCTTCAGTCCCTGAGCCTCTCCTGGGCTATTACTCAATGTTGCTTTTCCACTATTGATGAATTCTTGTAAAGCTGCCAGGAAATCTCCATTCTTCTACAAAGAATGCCATTTTTATCCAGACATCTCTAGGACAGGACATTTGCTTTGTAGTGGTGCATACCATTCCCAACTGGTGACTTGGTGAAACCAGTGGATTTCAAAAACAAAATGTGACTCAATTATTTACAGATAATTTAATTCTAGAAATGGTCTTATTCTGTTGGATTCAACACCAAATGAGAAAATGTCACTCAGACTTCAATGCAGAAAGAGTGGCAATAGCAAAAGTTGATTCGATATTTGAGGAACAAAGTGCAGGACGTATCTATTCTTTTCCAGGTTAGGTACAAAGAGAAAGAGCTAGGCCCTGTGCTTCTTTTCCTGCCTGCACCTATGCTACTATCTCACTTTAGACCACACAAAAACCTTGGAAGCAGGAAGATATAACCCACGTGTGTCCAACTCCAAATCTCTGTATTTTCCACAATATAACATGAATTCTTCTTGTGCCTCTTTCTAGTTTCTAGGCAGGTCTGGGCAGGGGTGGTTTCAGACATCCAGGTGAAGAACCAAATCCAACTCAGCTGTGGTTTGGCACCACCTGGTGGCCATTTTCCTGCTCCCACTTAAATATCCATAAGGAATTTTAGGCTCTGTGTTTGCTTAGGACTTCTAAAACCAGCAGAGAGTCTCAGTACCCGACTCACCAGCCTAACCCAAAGGGATTGGATGGAATTCTGGGAACTCCTGGATCCATTTTTTATGGTTCTATTAGTACATTATAATTACACATAACAGTAGAACCCATGATGATATAGCCATACATACATATAACCTAATTTGATCAGTCTCATTCCCTAGTACCTCCTTTTCCCTTGCTCTTTCCTCCCCCATCCCTGTCTTCTATTCTATTAGTGTCCCTTTCACTTTTCAAAAATTGATGCATTAGAATGTTCTCTCTGATATGTAGATGCTAACCCACAACAAAAAAGGGGAAGAATAGAAATTCATTGGATTAGACAAAGGGGAATGAAGGGAAGGGAGGAGGTATGGAATAGAAAGGACAGTAGAATGAATCAGACATAACTTTCCTATCCTTATATATGAATACATGACCATTGTAACTCCACATCATGTACAACCACAAGGAATGGGATCCTAATTGGAACAAGATTTACTTATTCTATGTATGTATAATATGTCAAAAACACACTCTCCTGTCATGTATATTTAGAAAGAACAAATTTTAAAAAGAAGTTTATTTTAAAAAAAAGAAAAAAGTTGATGCATTATAATTCTGGGGATTCATTGTTATCTACTTGTACATGGACATAGCATAATTTGGTTGTTTTCATCCCCAGTACTCTCCCTTGCCTCCCTCCTCCCTCCCTCTTGAGATCTTTCCACTACTCTACTGTTCTCCCTTCTATTTTCATAAGATTCCTTTCTCATCCCTGCCCCGCCCCCCTCACTTCCACATACAGAGAAAACATTTGACCTTTGACTTTCTGAGTCTGGCTTACCTCCCCATTTCCTGAGGAGGGGTTTCCTGCCATTTCCTGCCCAGCCTTGTATGTGTCCTGACCTCCGGAGCCCTCCATACCCCCGCCCCACAACCAGCCCACTAGTAACTGTAGATGGAAGACAGGAACCAACAGGCAAATAATGTTATAGTTCAGCTTCACTGATGAGAATCCATGATGACATATTTAGCCAAATATATTTACAGATGTTTATTCAAAATCCAGCATCATCAGTAAGCTAGGAAAGAGAGTATATAGTAGTAGCAGGAATAATAGAGAAAGAGAAAATATTGTATTAAGCTAAATTATCAAAAGAAAAGAATAATATTGGAAAGTTGGAAATAGTCTACAAAAAAATGTCATAATGATCACATAAAAATTTACCAAGCACATGCATGAAAAGGCACCATGCAAAATTGAAGAGGTTCACAGTCTTTGCCAATTATGCATTTGTGGTGTGGGTTTGGATACTCCAGATGAGGCAGGCATGGGTAATAAAATAATTAAATAACATATAACATCCCTTATAATTGATCTATTCCCTAAAATTAACAAAGATAGAATATATAATCTATCTAAGCCTAAGTCTGATGAGTTGGAATACTGGGGTAAACAATATATTGCCTACATTGGATTGCTGGCTCTGTTGCTTACTAGCTTTGGAAAATCATAAAAGTTATTTTCTCTGAATTCAGACTTCCTCATCTATATTTTGGGAATAACAATAATATCCATCTCATTGATTGTTATGAGATTAAATGAAATAATATTAATAAAGGACTTGGTAAAGTACTCAGAACCTAGTAAATGGCATTTGGGCAATTAGATGGTGTTGTTTATCTTATTATTCATGTTGGTTGTTTCAGAAATGGGGCTTGCAAATACCATGGCTTTAATACAACCAGGAAGAGCTTGACTGTGTCTCACACATCCTCTGTTGCAATATTATGTCACCTAAAATGGACAAGGACCAGGAAGCCAGCAAGTAAGGCTCTATTTTCCTCCAGATTCCTGATTCAGGGAATATATTTCATCCTCTCATTTTAGTAGAAAAACTTAAATAAATATAAGCGTGAATCTAGGTAACTCCACGGAGATCCATTTGGTTCTGTTAGAAATGTGCATATGTCCAGCTACAGACTAGACCAGACTAATTTCCACATCTTTTTAAATCATACAAGTCTCATTGCTGAATGATTTAATAGAAAAATCTGTTAAAATTTTGACAACCGTATTTCTTGTTTGTATGGTTGCCATCTATACATGTTTCCCCTGTGTATCTATAAGTCTAACAATTTAATATTTTAGAAGGGTTCTAACAAATGTAGGGGAAACAGTCTTATACTTCTTGGAGTTACTGACCCCTAGGGGTACCCCTCAGAGTGACATATATGAAAACTACAGGTTTGAATCAATTTTGGAATTGCATTAAATCTTTAGGATTAACGCCAGCAAGGCATTTGAAAGTAAAGAAATGCTGCTGGTATCCTCTCTGCTCAGCATGTCTCTTGATGAAAAGAGCCTGCCTTCTGGGAGCCACTCACTCTTCCATGAACAATTTAGGTAAAGATGAAATTCAAAGTCCATCCATCAGAATGGATGCTCTTGGTGCAAAAGAAAGTTTCCAGAGGCTCACATCTATTCTAGGATTTAAAGAGTTTAGTTACTGAACAATGAGGTTTGAGAGGAACATCCTGGACAGAGCTGAGATGGTGGTGGTATGAGGGTCTTGGGACAGCAGAGTAGGGATGTATTTCCATATTATTCCAATCAGGGTAGTGGTGATGGTGGGTACCACATAAATATCATCTCTATCATCACATATAATGACAAAGAAATAATTTCATACTCCAAATTAACTCAATATACCTGTACAAATTTGAAGAAGAAGAAATAATTTTCAATCCTAAAAACATAGGCACCAACATCATAGTACATAGATAAGAAATAATAAAATTATTTTTCCTCTCTTTTGGTTATTTAACTTAGTTATTAATTATAAGAGGTTATACATTTTCTTATTATTTCTTTGGATTTTATAGCATTTATTAAAAATAGTGGGGAATTAAGGAATCTAGCACTTGGTACTACATAATGAAAATTAAAACACTAACAGCAGTGGCATTATTATGAACAAAATATAAGTTCTCTTATAATAATGCTAACTTTTATGGTTCAGACTTTACAGTATCATCTGTTACATATCAATGCTTTTAATTCATGCAACATCCTAGGATACAGGGATTATCATACTCACTTTATGCAGAAGATATTAAAGCTCACTAAGTTAACTCACTTGGGGACATGGGGCTAGAAAGTGGGAGACAGTGTCCACACCCCAGGTCCTCTGGTCTGAGATTACTATCCACTATATCAGTACACCCTGAAATGCTTAGAAGTTTTGTTTATGAAGAAAGAGAATTAGTTACTCATAGTGTTTGTTCTAGAGATCCAAAGAATGAAGCAGCAGCATTTTACCAGATTGGCATTCATATGTATTCCTTACACTTCCAGAGATCTGTCTGATATTAGAATTTTGGATACCCCAGAACTGAGACTACAGAGGTGTGTGTGTGATAGAGTCCTTGGAATTCTATGCCAAACAACCTGATAAAGAATTTCATATTTTATTAGCTTATTTCCAAAACCTAGCTATACCACTGTTTTGTTTAAAACATATAAATAAGCCATAGTAGCCTTAGGAGTTTACTATTTAAAACTAAAATAAATGCTACTGGATAGGGTAAGGAACCATTTATATAAGCAGGTTGTGCTAACTAGCCAGAAGATGTAAAATTCCTAAAGACCTGCAAATTAATAATGTTTTGAAATGAAAAAGAAATTCAGCTAACAAGAGGAAAAACACTGATTGCCTCACAGGCAGCACTCAGCAAATTCCATGAGCCTATTTCTAAGCTAAGGTCTTATCAACAGATCCGGTGCATCAGACATACAGCACTCATTATGTAAGTTACACTGAAAAGCAAGAGGATTCATGGGATGGAGGAGGGAATGGACGGCGGAGAAAGAGCTGATCCAGCAAGCAGGTGTGACCCCCAAATTTACTGAATGACAGTGATAGAAGTCAGGTTCCTTGCAATCACCGTTAGTCCCTCCTTTTATAGAAAGAGATGCCAAAAGGACAGAAATGACTTCCTCAGCAATCTTCGTACCCTAGGATGTTGCAAGAACCCCTCCCTCAAGGTCACACAATGGGTGAAGTTTTGGTGAAAAAAAAGAGGTGGAGGAAGCTTTTACAGTCAGGACTATATGAGCTAGTAATGTATTTTGTGGGAAAGGAAAAGGGTCATGAAGAGGGAAGAGAGAAGGAGTCACGTTCTCCATATATCAGGCACCCTGAGACAAGCTCTCATACAAGCTGGAGGTTGGTATGGTTTTTACTACTATTCAAATGAGAAGAATCATCTCTTTAGAAAAAAAAAATTTAAATATTTTTTTAGTTGTCAATGGACCTTTATTTATTTTTTATTTATTTGTATGTGGTGCTAAGAATTGAACCCAGTGTCTCACACATGCTAGGCAAGCGCTCTACCACCAAGCCACAATCCCAATTGCTAGAAAACATCTTTAAGTTTACATCCAGTAATTGTACATAGTTATGGGGTAGAGTGAGGCACTTCAATACATGTATACAATATAAAACAATCATACCAGGGCAATTGGCATATCTATCACCTCAGGAATATATCATTTATCTGTATCAGAAACATTCAAAGTCCTCTCTGCTAAATATTTGAAATACTGAATTAATTGTTGTCTTCCATAATGATCCTACTGTGCTACCGGACATTAGGAGTTGCTCCTTCTACCCACCTGTATCCCATACCCACTAGCCATCCTCTTTGCATCCCTCTTCCCCATGCCTTTCTCAGGTTGTGGTAAGCACTAGTCTAGGTAACAATTATCTTGGGAGTGTTTTTGTTTGTTTGTTTTCCCCCAATACTAGAGTATTAAATTGTAGATGGGGATTTTGATCCTGGCTCTTCTGTCTCTGAGGCTTCTGTTCTCACCACCCTATTACTGTACTCAATCTAAAATACGAGCTGGAGATTTCCAATCCATGCATAAATTATGGAATAGTCTAGACACCAGTGATTTATTCTGAAGTCAGTATGTGAAGAATCAGGGAGATGTATAGAATCAAAACACTAACAGAAAAGTCAGAAACCATGAAAAAGAATATTTTGAAAAGCCTAAGCTGCTTTGCCTATTATTGGTACTTTATAAATGAGTTAATTCGTTCAGAAAACATATAGAGTTCTCAGAAAATCAAACCCCCTTCAAATCTAATTCATTTGTTCTAACCAAAATTTGTGGGGATATTGTCAGTGGAATTGGCAAAGAGTTCAGACAGGTTTACAAACATTTGAAGGTTTTTCTTTCAGCAGAAAGACATATTTTTCCCCCAGCAGTACAAAGAAATTAGATAATGCAGAGAAGTATTCATTCCTAGTCATAAGCCCACAGAAGTGAAAAGCTGATGGGAAATTGTCAGAAATTATTTACATGTCCATCTTTAAAAGGAAATACTTCCTTTTGCAGGAAGGCAAAAGGTAGAGGGAGGTTTGGGTCACAATTATTCATGTTCCACTACTTTCTGTAGCACACATGCAGCAGATCATCACAATCCTGGCCACATTTCCTTGAATGATTGACTTTGTGAAATACAGACTCCTTGGCCTGAGATTGTAAACCCTCCTAGGATGGCACCTTCCACGGAGATTCTGGATGTCAGATTCTGACAAAGACTACTGACTGCAGCCAAATTGATGTTTGGATGCTGCTGTTGCCCCTGTGAAACTTGCTCTCCCAGCCCTTCCTCACATTTGCCTCCACAGTTCTCTTCATCTTGATTTCCCTCCCCTCCATACCTTCCTCCCCCTCATAAAACACCAGCCCATCATCTGCCTGTGTCTTCAGGACGCCTTGCCTTCCTTAGTCCTAGGATCACCTCTTTCCATTTTCTAGGCACACTCATTCCTCCCAAGCATTTAGAAAATACTCAGTGTGGATCTGAGTGTTCCGCCTCACCTGGGGAGATTGTCAATGGGGAAGGCGTTGGCTGTAGAGAGCAGGCAGAGCCAGGTACCTTCACAGGCACACTCAGACCACCGCAGCTTTGCTCTGAGAGACGCTGGAGATTGGCAGTTTCTAGCTGGCCCTTTTAATGAATGGTTTGAGCACTTTCACATACATTTAAGAAAAAATAGAAACCACCATCTGGGGATTTTAGCATCTGGACATATTCAGCTCCCAGTTTTAATGTCTTAGAACAGCTGAGAGTGAAGGCAAGGAGAAGGGACAAAGAGTCCAAAAGTGCCTATTGTATTTTTTAAGGACTAAGTCAGAAAGGAACTAGGTGAGCCACTCCGGAAAAGAGTATGAAACAAGCTGGTCATGGCTCCCAGATTAATCTCCTTTCCAACGGGGTTCAAGCCAAGGCCAGCCAAGCTCTTTACCTCCAGCAAGGCCCTACAATGGGCTCAGTTCATGGGCACCCTTCCCAGTGTCATTCATTCATAGGGTAAGAATTATTTAGATCCCAACATGAGCAAGGCACCGAGCCAGACACTGGTGAAGGATGGAAAAGGGGATGGTGTGGCTGAAAGCACTTGAGTGGTAAAACAAAGTCCACCAAGTTCAGAGTTCAAAGAGCTGAAGGTTTCCTGCACAAGCTCTTCATTTTACAGACAGAGACTGACACCTTGGGAAGGATGAGTTTATGGGTGTGGGTAGAGAAGATTCTGGGACTAGTCTGTTCTTACCAGAAATAGAACTAGAAGCTATTAGTATTATTTTTTTCATCAGCATCTAATCTCAATTTTTAAGACAAACTAAGTGACTACTCTTCCTACTCTACAGGCTATGAAGACAATAAGAATAGATCGGGCAGGGATCAAAAGTCTCCATAAGAACAAATAATGGTAGATACTTGGATCCCCTCATCTATTTCAAGATTCTGAAATTACAGCCATTCCCCTTTCTGCTCATTCCTGACCAGGAATTTTGTCTGTAGTTGTTGTTTTCTTAGCATAGTCTTTTGGTTAGGACTGTATACTATTCACAAAACTGTGTAAGGATGAGTTTTTCTTTTGGGAGGGGGAGATTCTGTCCCTGTTCATTGTCCCTGTCTTTGCTGGCATCATCTATAGCACCTTTCAGACCACCTGGTCTTGGGTATTAGAATCCAGTCCTTTCACATCTGCTCCCACCAGCATCTCTGGCTCCGGCATGGACCCTGGACTCGGTACACAATATCCTCCTTATCCCAGCCACAAGTCCTTATAGTCTGGTGATTTTCTTTCTGATTACCATTGCTTCCCTCTCAGGATATAGGAATATTTGGATTGCTCACATGCAGGATGAAAAATCGGTGTTTGGAAGGGAAAAAATTCACAAGAAGCCCACATTTGGTTTCAAGACTACTTCTCTATTGTGTACCTTTAAAAAAGTCTACTTTATAATACAAAGTTGAGCATCAATTTCTTTTTTCCTGGGCTGTATCTGTTCTTCCTCTGGGGTTTGAAAGATACTAGCTCAAAGGGTAGAAGGCTCTAGGACAAGGGGAAAAGCAAGAAGAAAAATCCCCTTTTTATAAAAATCCCCAGATCGCTGCCTCTGCCTAAGGATATTGTAATAAGGTTTTAAATGGCTTTGGTTTTGCTTTGCCTAGACACCTCTTTCATTCTCAGTCTTACCTTGAGTTCCTTAAATATTGATAAGATAAGCAGCTTGTCTCTAGGTTGAAGTTATGCAAGAAAGCAAATCTGTTGAAAATTTCTGAAGAACACAAGGGAGCCAAGGCTCGAATTATCTGGTAAAGGCATTTGAACAAGAGACTGCCCTGTTAGCTCTGCTTTCAGAAGTCGGATAATAGGCTTTAATAATGAAACACAGTGTGCTTACCTAGACACAATGGAGAAAATGAATAGAATAAGTGGCATCAAATGATGAATAGAATAATTTTGGAGTCTGCAAATTCAATAATGGTTTGTACCTGGATTGCAAGGTGGCAGTCCAGTTACCAGTCCTCAAGTGAGTTTTGTTTAGCCTATGGCTAGTTATTAATGGAGATTTTTCACATATAAATCCTGATCTTGGTTTCCTTTTTAAAAATGGAAGCTTTACCATTCTTGCTTGTTAAGAAAAATTTTATCCTAACTTAGAAATAAGGCCAAAAAAAAAAAAAAATGACCGCCTGCCTTTTCAGTCATAACAAAGCAATGTCTAATAAGCTGCCTGTGATTTATACAATTGTCTAGACCCTAGACTCTAGGGATACAATATTGTTTGATTTACTGTTTGCTATTGATTAGGACTAAGACTCTGTAAAGTTAGACTAGACATTAGCTTATAGATTGATTAGTTGTAAAGTATTTTTGCACTGTAGAATAAATAACTCCATAGGTAACTGGTTTATATCCCTGTAGGGTATTAATCATCCCTAGTACTAACTTAATCTTATTTCAGCATTCTTTCTTCTATGGACTATGTATATATTACAGCCTCTCATTTCCTCCTTTGAACCATTTTTATGATGTTGCTAAATTTTTTATTAATGAATTAAAGTAATCCTTGACATGTGTTCACTATGTCAAGTACAACAATCATGTTTTTATCCTTCAGAACATTTTATTTGGATCTTCTTCCTAAATGGCAAGTAATATCTGGACTAATTGCTGATAGATCCCATTAAGGAAGGGTGGCTGGTTCCTACTTCCATCTTAGATCACAGGAAGGGCCAAAGAATGTGCTGGGGCTATGAGGATTTAAACATTTGAGAAAGATGTTGGATGAAGATCTATTACTTACCAACTCCTTATGGTGCTGTACCCAGTCCCATTCCTCTTTCACACGTGCTTCTTGGCCTCCATGACCCTGTGTGTTCCTAACTTCTGACATACATTTTGAGGTTTCAGCAGAGCAGGAGTTCTTCTCTTGCACATGCATGAGAACCTCCTAGAGGCCTCATAAAACACAGATCACTGAGCCCCACCCTCAGTCTCTGACTCAGAGAACCTGGGGTGAGGCTCAGATGGACTTTTCTAACAGTTTTTCAGCCAATGCTAAGTCTGCTAGTGCAGGACCACTCTTGGAGAATCATTGCTCTAGTTAGTGGTAGTACTTGAACTTGGACTTAATGGATGAGAAATATTTTTGCACTGTAAAAATGTGGCAAGGTGAATATAAGACATAATAAAGTCAGTTTTAACATTTTTTTAAAAAACTTCAAAATATGAGTTTTAAAATATCAAATACCTAGAAACTCTCCTCTTGATACTTACTCTACCTGAGAATCAATAGATGATGGCACTAACGGAACAATAAGAGCAATTATTCTAACAGTATTAAAAAGTGAAGGCACGGCTGGGCATGGTGGTACACGCCTGTAATCCCAGTGGCTCTGGAGGCTGAGGCAGAAGTATCGAGAGTTCAAAGACAGCCTCAGTAAAAGCAAGGTGCTAAGCAACTCAGTGAAACCCTGTCTCTAAATAAAATACAAAATAGGGCTAAGGATGTGGCTTAGCGGTTTAGTTCCCCTGAGTACACAGTCCAGGGCCTAACACATGGAGAATGCCCAGCAAGGGCTTGGTACTACTTCCATCTTAGATCACAGGAAGGACCAAAAAACATGTTGGGGCTATTAGGATTTGAACATTTAAGAAGGATGTAGGATGAAGATCTATTACTCATTCTCACTGAATCCTTACAATTTTGTTGAACTGTTCATGCAACAAACCACAGCATATCTCAGAAAAAGCAAATGCAAGCACTGACTGCAGTACCAAGACAATTCACCATTGACTGCTATGCTAAGAAATTGCCAGCACCTCTTAGCACCATGGCAGGCAATTTAAACGGATGTCAGGTGCAACATATCGTATTTCCATCTGACTGTGTTGTGGTGCAGGAATCAATGAGAAAGAATAAAGCAACAGCTTGAGGTACAAAAGATAAAAAGGGAGAACACTGGATGAATCGCATTCATCCTGGATGCAGAAATGTTGTACAATTATAAGCAGTATGAAAGGAAATATACATAATTATAGTCTGCATGTAACTGGGGAACAATGGGAAGGGAGGCTGTTGTGAATGAGAAAGAGAAATCTGAGAAACTGGCCGCTCTGCATTCCAGGCACAGGAAGATTTCCTCTGCAAACAGCACCCTGGCTAGACTTGCCAGTTATGTGTATGACAAAGCAGAAAACAAATGAACTGATTAAAGTGCCGAATTCATCCTCAGACTCAAATACAACTTTACAACCAGGCAGCGCAGAGCCTCAGCTGGATGACAACCTGGCATTTCGATGCAGACAACGCCGAGCTAGTTAGCATACCTACAGTAGCTCAATTCGTTTTCCCTGGTGTAACTGCTTTTACATAGTAAAGTGGGTAATGAGGGTTGAGTTTGTTTGGAACAGATATATTAGAAAGCAGGCACTTTGTTCCCTACTGAAAGAACCCAGCAGCCTCAAGTTGTGCTGAAATTGACCACCCACAATGTCCCTGGTGGAAATTCGGTAGCACTTCTGTGATTTGTAGTCAAACATCAGCCTTCCCTGGCAACGCTCATTACCACATGATTGCAGATGTGCTACAGTCTAAATTGTATTACAGAAATCTGCCCAACTGTAGTTAGCAAAGCTGACATTACAACATATACCCACACCACCACTGAATCACAGCAAGAGGAAAGCTGCATTTTCTATGCAGCATTGAAAGAATATTTCATACTGTCAGGGAGCTAAGGGCCGACTTGTTGGCACCCAGCTACATTTAGCCCTTTTCCCTGGGTCATCAAGAAGAAAGCTGGATGTTTATTAAGGGCTTATTAAGTGCTAGGGATCGTGAGAAGCACTTTACATGATGTCCATTTTTCCCTGTACAGCTGAGACCCTGCTTTGCTCAATAGTTGGGTCTATGGGAGTTTGGGGTCCTGATATCCCTTACAAGACAGCATTTCTCAAACATACCTATCTCACACATACAAATCTCCTGGGGATTTTGTTTAAAATGCAGATTCTGCATCAGTAGGTTTGAAGTAGAGCTGAGCGTCTGCATTTCTAAGAATAGCCAGGCGATGCCCTAGAGTGCACTGAACTGCCAGGAGTAGATGCTGTGTAGTGTTAAATGGACCAGAGTAAGCACCACCGCACTTAGACTACCAGCCGTGCTCCAATCCAAGGTATAGAGTGGGTGAACCAGGAAGCTTCTTCCAGTCCTCGATTCCAACATATGGTTAAAGAACGTGAACTTTGGAATCCTGCCGATCTAAATTTGGGCCTTCACTTTGCCGCTTACTAACTCTGTGACCTTGAGTAAGCTGACTTCTCAGAACTTCCTTTCTTACCTGCAAAATGGCTACACTACCTATATGCAACCTACCTCAAAAGCTGGTTATGAGGGTTAAGTTAAATACTGCTCATAGTATACACAGCATAGTGCCTAGCATCTGGAAAATAAGAAAAATGACAGCCAGTATTGTTATTGTCATTCATGTAAGAATTTCTAACCACCAGTTTCAAAGGTGAGCAGAAGGAAGAGAGTAATTTTGATGGAGGAAAGATTTATTCATTAATTTACCTAATCAATATTTATTGAGGGCTATTCTGAGCCATGCATAGTCTGAGGACACTGCATTGTGAAAGTCAAAAAATGACCTTGATTTCATGCAACTGACATTCTAGTGGGAGGAAGAAGAAATAAGTCATTAAACTTGTAAATACTATAAATAGTAATAAATTATTTTTTTAAATGAAGCATTTAACTGTTCAACATTCCAGAAAAAGCAGAACCGTGGAGTCAGTAAAAAGTTTAGCCAGAGGCTAAAGCGAAGGAAGAAGTGAACAGATGGAAAATAGAAGATATTTAGGGCAATCTATATGATTCTGCAATAGTGGACATGTCATAAATTTGTAAAATCCATAGATTGTATGGCACCAAGAATGAATCCCAGTGTACATCATGGACTCTGGGTGGTGATGATGTGTCCCTGTAGGCTCATCAGTTGTGACCCCATGCCACTCTGGTGGGGGATGTTGATGGTGGGAGAGGTTTTGCTTGCATGGTGGGAGGACACATGGGTACTTTTCTGCTGTTTTTCTTTGAACCTAAAACTGCTCTGAAAAAAATGCCTCTTATTTAAAAAAATAAATAAATAAAGCAGCATAAAGGCTACAGAGAGCAGCTGTCAGGATGATGGGCAGTATGAAGGGTTTTTGAGAAAATTGGTCAGGGAAGTTTCCTATGAGAAAGGGATATTTGTGCAAAACCCAAGTGATAAGAAGCCAGCTATTCAAGCTGTCATTCATCTCTTACCTCACATTCATCATTTTGAAGGTTACTCATATCCTCAGAGAGGTGAAATGGAGCTGAATGAGGCTAATGAGAAGAGTCCACTGTCAGGAGTGTACAGGTGGGTGCCATAGCACGTTGGAACTTTGTTTCAAAAGAGCAAAGTTGCAGGAGATCCTTGCTACTGAGCAGGTCTATAACACCAGAGTGTGAATGAGAAAACACTAAGTAGCTGGCACTTCTAGTTAACTCAGTACCCATTCATAATAACCACCATTCTCCTGGCAATGCATAATCCCCCGTGTGCCATGCCTATGACTCTCTATCCTATTGATAATCACAGAGTACCCGATAACCCTGGAGTGATTATTCTCCTTATAGAGAGGGAACAACAAGGCCTAAGGGTTAAGTGAACTGTCCAAGGTTATAGGTTATTAAAAATTAGAGAAAGAATTTGAATCCAGGTCTGTGTTACTTTCAGGTCTAAGCTGGCAAACTTCCAGTCAGGAATTTTTCCCCAACATACTTCAGTCACCCCTCTGATTCAAGGATATAAATCCCCCTATTCCAAACACTGTGATATATTCCAAAGCAATGACAGCAGCCTGTTGAGTAAACCATGTGAATACAAATGTTTGTATTACTGGAACACACAAATGCCGAGACATAGCTTCAAGGAGCACACACATACACATACACATATGCTGTCACAATTTCACTGTTCATCTTCTGACAGCTTCTCCACAACTTTCTAAATGTTTTCATTGTTGTGGGACTACAAAGTGAGTCATTAGGAATTGACTGTTGGACAAAAGAGGCCTGCTACTTGCTAAGTGGAGAAAATCCCAGACCAAGCTGACACATCTTGCAGCAGTTCCTGTGAGATCCAGCTGTGTCCAGGAGACCTATCAGGGCATAAGAGTCAAAGAAAAGCAGTTCTGTGAGAGAGGAAGAGAGGAGCGCTGAGACAGGGTATCTCAGCACCACAGAAAGTGAAACAAGCTCAGAACAGGAAGGAGGAAGGGATGACATTTGGAATGAGTGGAACAAAAGTGCCTCCAAAGATGTCACACTTGAGTTTTCAGCCTGACACTCACTAAGCTGCTGCTAACCAGAGCTATGGTTTCTTTATTAAATGCAGATAGCACCAGGAGGGTGAGGGGAGGGCTGAATGTGATGTCATTGTCACTACATATGCCCAACACATACCACACTCCCCAAATATGCTAGTCTCTTTGCTGGAGTAAAAGGTTTCCTTCACTTTCAACCTAGTGTTTAAAAAAAAAACAAAACAGGTTGATTATTACTCTTGTTACACCAGTGTATGCTTCATTAATTTTATTTAAGCTTTCCATCTATTTCAATACAACTTTTGACAATTTTATACAAATACATAAAATGCTAAAATGCTCATTGGTTGAAATTTTCTTGTTGGTTCTTTCCATTTCAACACCGGTGAATAAGAACAGCTAATGTTCCCCAAGCCAGTCACTACCCCCAAAGAGGCTGAATTCAACCCTGCTACAGGGTTGAACAACCCAGCTACAGAGGTGCAGATATCAGCCCATTCTACAGGAAACAGCAGCGTTGAGGATTAAGCAACTATTAACTTGCCCAAGTCATGTGCTACAGAAGCAAGACTCAGAATCTGACTCCATATTTCCTCCACCAAAAGGAAAAATATTCACCAAAACTGGAGGTATACCCAATTTGATACCTTATCCCTTTAGGATGAGCCATCGACAAGACACAGAGCCTGCCATTTTAAATTCATATAGAACTTACTCTCTCCTATGACAGAGTAATCTCACATTTCTGATCAGTCAAATCATTCTCGTTGGGCCAGGCCCCGAACATGCAGCAAACAGAAAAGGATGCAAACTCCGTCAGACCCGCCAGGAAGATGCTGTTATATCTAGAAGCAGATAATTCCATTATTTCTACTTTACTGTGAACCTCAGAATTGCTGACAATTAAATAATTCAGCCCTCTGGGAAAATCCAGCTCTGAGTTTTTTTTAACTCTAACCCTTATGCCAATTTGAAAGGCAGTACAGACATAACATGTCTCCTTAGGTTGTTCTAAATTTACCAGCTCTGAAAGATTCAATCCAGAAGAAGTCCATTATAGCATGGTCAGTGCCACATATTCTGGCCCTTAACCAGCTTAGTGAGGCAGCCTGAAAGAGGAGGATACTGAAAAAAGGCATTTGGCTGTGCTATAATGGGCATTCATCGTAAGGGACAGGATCTATAGTTAGCCTACTTTGGAAATTCTGTTCTCTTGCTGGATAAAGATTTTACCATCCCCTTCTGCCTCAAGTCTGTAATAATTGGGGCACAGATAGGTCAAATAAACTAAAATTCCATAAACTAGAATGTTATATAGGCCTGATATATGGATAGTATACTGTAGTCCTATTCTTGATCCAGACATCTGCTTCATGTGCTGAATGGACGATACATATTTGTCCTTGAATGCACTAGATTAGAGACTACATAACAAAAGTGTTCCTGAAGTATATATATCATATATATATGATTATTGGTTCTTACAGGAAGTACTCAGACCAGGAGGGGAAGAGGGATGTAGAGAAGGGATACCACCCTATATGATAGTTGCCTAAGTTAGCATGTTGAACATTGGCTTGGAACATGCATTTCTGCTCCTGAGGTGCTGGAGAGCCTCAAGAAGTCAATGACATTTCCTACCATCTTAGTTTGCTCTTTCACTATGCTAACCTAAAGCTTCCAACAGGAAACTACAACTTAGGTGTGGGGCAAAGTTCTTGGGGGCCAAGAACCAGGAAACTAATTGTTCTGACCTCACACATTGCATTATTCTCAATTTGCTTTGAATATGCAAAGTTTCATCTTCCAAACTGTATTAGAAGCCCTCAGAAGGTCACAATCATGTTCAACAGTACTTGTCTTATATCCCTCTCAAAATGCTAGGCCCAAAAATCTATGTTCAGAATACTTGCTCAATTAAATTGGTTTAAATAGACATGGGCCTTTGTCAAACAATGTCTGCTAAAGAATAATTTGATTCACACCCAAGGATAAGCACAACTGGTATTCATCCACGTGTACAGCTGTACTTATTGGCATCTGTTATAATTGGTCAGCATTTGCTGGGCCAGTTTCAGAATATTTTGAATATTATCCATGAGTATGAGTATTTACTTCTAACTTGGGTGACAACTAGTGCAACTATAACTTTTCAGTCTATGTATCCCCAGACAATTTTCAGAGTTACTAAGGATCACAGAATCATAGAATCTCAGTATTGGGAGGAACATTCAAACTCATCTATTGTCATTCTCCTGGGTCCAAAATCCCTTTTTAGATTCCTCCACAAATTGGTCAGTCAGCATCCAAGAAAAGGAAGTTGAAGACTTATTCAATAAAAATCACATACTTCTTTTCTATTTTATTGTTCCCAGTTGTTAAAAAGGGAGTCATTAGGTCACACAGGGATGTGAGAAATTCTGAAGATTGGAGTTATTATGTTGTACGTTCAGGGAGGGAATGTGTGTTCTTTCCAGTCTTGTAACACTGGTCCATAGATCATCAAGGTTTTGACATAAAACCTGACCACAGCTTATATCCACTTGGTAATATCCTGGTCCAAACCACCAGTATCTCATCTGGATCATGGCAGTGGCTTCCTAACCGCAGTTCTTTTCTTCCACCATTACCCATTCAGTCTATTCAACATGATGACCAGAGAGATCCTGTTCAAATGTCAGGTCAGATTACTCCTTTGTCCAAAACCTTTGAAGACATTCTATGTCTCTAAGAATTAAAGGCAATGCCCTTGTGATAGCCTGAAAGATCCAACAAGGTCTGGACTTTGTCTATCTCTTTCCCTAACCTCTTGGCTATTCCCTGAATATACCAAAGGTGTGCTCCTGTCTCAGGGAGCTGTTCCCATGGCCTGGAAAATTTGTCCCTCTAGTGACACCTCCTCAGCAAGGCCTAGGCACAACCCAATTCCCTACACTCCTTCCAGCTTTATTTTCCATATATATATATATATATATATATATATATATATATAATTTATTCTCTCTGCACGTGTGCGCGCACGCACACACACACACATACACACACATGAACACACATATACATATATAAAATTTTCCCCAACTACATTTTAATTTCTGTAAGGAGAAAGACTCTCATCTATTTTGTTTACTACCCTATTATTGAAGCCTACAATAGTGTCCATCATACAGTATACACTTACTAATCAGTTATGGAAAAATGAAGGATGACAAGCAAGTTGCATGGTAATGCTGGAGCTAGAAGTTTTAGGATTCTGCTTTCTTTTTTGCTTGTGGAAATAATTTAAAATTCCTCAGACCTCTGCTAAGACCAGAATATCCTCATAAAGCATTTATGGCTGCTTGGAATGATTTCTCACTTTGAAAAATCTATATATCTATAGCAGAAAGAAAGGGAGACAGCTATCAGGGATTGACCCTCTACTCTTTGATTTTGGATCTTGCTTGAATACTATTTGCATTATGTTTTAGATTTGCTTTATTCATTCAACAAATATTTACTGAGAACCTATTATCTTCAAAGTCCCTGAATTAGTGTTAATGGGATCTGAAGCTATATTAAATACATTCTCTAAAATACATAAAGAATTAATATACCACCAGGAGGTAGCTCTCAACCCAACTGTATAATAGAATTGCCCAGGAAATCAAAACCAATCCAATGCCTGGGGCCTCGTTCCAGGAAATCCAAGACTCAAGAGAAAATTTTTAAAGTACTTCACAGGTGATTCTAGTGTTCATTCCAGGGTTTTCCACTGCTATAATATAAAAGGGACAGATACTGAAGGAACAACAGATTAAGTGCCAGGGGAGTACCGAAAAAAGGAATGACCTTTAGTCACAGCAATATACTTCAAACTGTATTCCAAGGAACAGTAGTTACCTGTGAAATTTTAATAATTGTTTGAGAGGTCAGATGGAGATGTCCAAAGAGCTCCATGCTCAAATAAATTTGGGAAATTAGTCATTCTTCCTTTTTCTTCTTGGAGATGTGATGTCCCAAAGAATCTCTGCACTCTTGTGAACTTAGGGAAATGAGGCTGAGATTCTGGAAGGAGTCCCTCATGGTTGCAGGTCCTATTAAACAGCCAGCCACACAGAGTCTTTGATATAATAATTATTCTGGGGCTTCATGTACTACCTACCTCTCCACATGCCCATTTATCTTAGCCAAGTAGAGTTGCAACCAAAGCCAGTTATTTTCCATGAACACTAACCAGTGAGAGGAGAGTAGTAATGGCTATATTTTAAAAAATGTGTTTAGTGATGGGATGGAGTATGCTCTGGTTTGCCTTTCAGAACCCTTGACTTTGGATCCTTTGTATTTTACTCACCTTTTCCACCAGATTTTTGCATTTCTTAATTTATCAAGTTTATAGAAGATTTCCTTTATCTTTTGAAAGTAAATGAATCTTTTGGAAGAGAAATTGTTTTGCTTTATTATACTGTTAGGATCTGTAATGGACATTATCTGAATTTCAGAACCATGTTTGTTTGCATGACTCCTTATTGTTCAATTGGTACTGTGTTTCTTCATTCAAAATAAATAAATAAGTTATTACTAAAAAGAAGACTGATTAAATAATTTATTTTGGATACAACTGATGGAATATCCCTACAGAATTAGAAATATCATAGCAAAATGTCCATCATATAATAAAATGTTGGGGAGGGAGTGGAGGATATAAAGTTATTTATACTATGACATGAACAAAGACATAGTATTTTATCTGTGGAATAAAATTATGAGGGTTATTCATTTTCTTCTATTCTTTATTTCATAGTTCTTACATCTTCTGAGCTGAGTATATATTAATTTTAGAAAAGGAAAAAAAAATAGGACAACTTAAGGACAATAATTTGTGATCTTTTAATGTAATCCAAATACATAGAAATTCATTTTCCCTTGTATTTCCTCCTCCAAGAAACATGGTACTTGTTGCTCAAATTTTATTTTGAGATTTAAATTGGCATTACTGTTCTCAGCTACATGCTTCCAGATTTTTAAAGAGAAAAACCAATCAATGCTGATAAAATACTTTGGAAGCACAAACTGTGAGACAGACAAATAATTCTGAAAACACAACATGGTGACCTTTCCCTGCTCATTTTTTCCTGCTGGGAAGAGGTAGGCATTTCTTACTGCTCTTTTGCTGATTTTTAAATATTTGCTTTGTTTTATTTTATGTTTTATTTCAAAACAAAAATGTTTCTGCTAATCAATAGAAAGTTTGTTGAAGTCAATTACTCCTTGAAGACTTTCTTTGCACAATTTTAATCTCAGAAAGGAGATTAGTGACTTCATTGTGTAATTTGTGTCTTATTGGTTGCTCCAGGCCCTTTCTCATGTTACTTATAAGTATTTTTAAATAAATTAATTTCATAATAGAGGAAGATAGATAGCCCCTTCAATGATATCACACAGACAACTTGATGTTTTATTTTTCTGGAAAAACTTGGGTAGAAGATGTTGTGTCATAAATATGATGCTAAAGACTAAGAGAAAAACAATATAAGACCCTCTTTAATTCTCCTGATGTGAATAGATGATCATGTTTGGGATAAATAGTCCAGTAAAGGATCCTTTTGTTCCACAGAAGGACAAATGCTCTTTGACCTTGTTGACATTCAATACATTTTTCCAGAAATTTACAAATATTTTCCAAGATTCATGGCAAATTCAAAGAAAGAAAAGAGGTATTGGTATTTTCCTCCATCATCCTTCCAATTAGAGAATTGGAGGATGAATGACCTCAAGGGCACTAAATAAGAAAATCATAAAGACACATTTTTACTCATACTCATTCTAGTGGGGTCATCCAAAATGGAACCTTTGATGAGTAAAATTCCAACAGTGTATGCAGGCTTAAAAATGCAAAATTTTCTCAGTAATTATGCATAATATCCAAAAACATCACCTATAAATTTACAATTGTAATAAGACTTTATAAACAAAGAAATATAAATCAATTCATTTTTCAGTGGCAAGGATGATCAACCTTGGAGTGGTGGATGGGTTGCACATTGGATCATAGTCACAGTGGCATGAAATACCTAGCATCCAAGCATTCTTGTCCTTCCCCATTGTCCCCCACTGTAGACAGTGTCATTCATCTTTCCTAAATATACCAGCTTCTTCTCAGGAATATTGGGCATAAGAAGGCATGTGCAATGTGCCATTCCACAAACCCATATCCCAGATCATTTAATTTAAAATTTTTCATTTCTTTAATTGCATTGTAAGGATTTTTCCTCCTGAGGGTCAGTATTCATTATGTTAAAGTAAAAATTATTTCCTTTAAATTCATCTTTTTTAAAAGAATCTGATGCATGGATCTTTTGTTCACCTGTCCTTGTATTTCTACTGTAAAGTAAAATGAAACTAACAAAATTCGGGTCTACGTATTTAGAATGCTGTCAACTAGTGACATATAGAAGTCTATGATTAGTTGAATCACATTTTTAAATGCTTAAAAAACTTCAGCAGTTGGTAGAAAAGGACTTGAGCCACTTCACTAGAGACACTAGTTAATCTGAATTAACTTATTTATTCTTTTCTGTATTATTTCTTCAATTTTCTCGATATCTTATATACAGGGACAGCAAAATATATTTTCTTCATGTTGTACAAGTTTTAAGAGTTTCTATGTTTTAACTAAAATTCATTTTTCTCAGTATTACTAGGCTAAGTTTTTAAAGAAAACACTTCTTAAATTCTTATTGAATATTCTCTATGATCTAATAATGCAAAAGAAAAACAAAAAGAGAAAGTGTGGGGCACCTTGCCTCTGAAAAGTGAGAGAGAGATGTCTTCCATGAATTTCCAGATGTTCTTGACTAAGAAATGGACCCTTTCTACCACAAACACTATATAGAGAAAAGCTTCCAAACTTCAAAGACCATAATTTCAGACTGGTCTTTCAAAAAACCTTTTTTTTTTTTGGGGGGGGGGGTTTGATTTGTTTATAGGGATTTTTTTCCTGTTATTTCATGTCATTTTCTCTCCTACCATATAGCTCCCTAGTTAAGAATGTCTTTAAAAAGTAAGATTATCTTGACTAAATTTACTATAAACTCCAGTAGTCACAAGAATTCGATTCTCTATAATGTGAGAATATCTACTGTGCCCCCTCCATGTGCCAAGAGCTCTATGGGAGACTTTGACACAAACTCCCTGAGACATCCACCATCTCTTCCCTGAGAGAGGTCACAGTCTTACTTTTCTGTGTTTCCCTTTCTATGGCATAAGGAAAATAACATAAGACTTATTTAAAATTTATTCAGTATATAAGTAATTATAGTGGTAGGCAAAAAAAAAAAAAAACAACTAATTACACACTTAAATGTGTTTCTGATGTTTTTCCCCTAAAAAATAAAAAAAAAATCTAGAAATTCTCCATTTTGTATTATTATAGAATTAAGATTCCTCATTATAAAATAACACTTTGGGGATATTTAAAATCAATTCACTGCTAGGGTCTTGAATCATTTACTAATAAATAAAAAATTTTGGCTTTTGTTCCTTGAGAATATATAACTCTTATTATTTGAGTATATATAAGTTATAAGAATATATAACTCTTATTAATTAAGGGGACAAACTAAACACCCTGTGCATTTAAAAGGTTGTATAGACATGTCTGCAATTTTTAGCTGATCACTCCCAATTTATAGAATTCCATCATTTTCAAATTATTATAGAGGCAATCAAAATTTATAAGTAAGGATATTTACCCAGTATAAACAATAAAAAGTTTGAAACAATCTATGTATTCAACAATAAGGGAATGTGAAGACGAATTATAGTATATTCTGGTGCTGGAATATTATGCAATAATTAAAACCAAGAATATTTAAGTACACAAAAGTATATATGAAAGGTCATAAAAGCATCATAAAAATTTCATAGTCAATAATTATACCCATGTTTAAGTTCATTTCTATTTTAAAAATGAGAAAAAATACACCAAAATATTATTTATCTAAAAGTAGTGAGATTATGGATAATTACAATGTTAAAAATTGTATAATAGAGCATTATTAGTTTTATATTTAGAAAAAAAATTAAAATATGACATATATAACCTCAAAGGTAATATATTGATAACTACTGCATTTTATAGTATCGACATATAATATATTCCAATAGAGCCAATTTTGCTGAAAAGACTAACTTGTACTATGTTTGATTAGTTGAATCACGGGCAAAGAAAAGAATGTGTGCCAAAATGTCTCAGCCTCTTAGAGGTTTTGAAATCACTGATGATTTATTTATTTTCTTTTGTTTTTGTCATTTCTAAAACCTTAGTGTACCATCTGAGAAGCAGAAGAGTACCATCTGTGAAGCCTCTCACATGATGGTTTAATGCTTACTTAGGTTTGCACTTCATCAGCTGTAAAAGCTGCAGCCGTCACACCATCCCTCACACCAGATTTACAATGATCCAAAAGTCCATTGTTTCTAATATTCAATAACTTGTATGGCCTGAGATGCACAGTCTCTGAGGCATAGTCTCCCAGAGTTTTATTGCCTAAAGAATTCCTAGAATGAGCTCTGAAAAATCAAATCTATAATATAAATACACTGGCAGGAAAAATAAAAGTGAGATGGGCCATATATTTTTTTTAATTTTTATTGTTGGTTGTTCAAAACATTACATAGTTCTTGACATATCATATTTCACACTTTGATTCAAGTGGGTTATGAACTCCCATTTTTAGCCCGTATACAGATTGCAGAATCACATCGGTTACATATCCACTGATTTACATATTGCCATACTAGTGTCTGTTGTATTCTGCTGCCTTTCCTATCCTCTACTATCCCCCCTCCCCTCCCCTCCCCTCCCCTCTTCTCTCTCTACCCCATCTACTGTAATTCATTTCTCCCCCTTGTTTTTTTTTCCCTTTCCCCTCACTTCCTCTTGTTTGTAATTTTGTATAACCCTGAGGGTCTCCTTCCATTTCCATGCAATTTCCCTTCTCTCTCCCTTTCCCTCCCACCTCTCATCCCTGTTTAATGTTAATCTTTTTCTCATGCCCTTCCTCCCTACTCTGTTCTTAGTTACTCTCCTTATATCAAAGAAGACATTTGGCATTTGTTTTTTAGGGATTGGCTAGCTTCACTTAGCATAATCTGCTCTAATGCCATCCATTTCCCTGCAAATTCTATGATTTTGTCATTTTTTAATGCAGAGTAATACTCCATTGTGTATAAATGCCACATTTTTTTTATCCATTCGTCTATTGAAGGGCATCTAGGTTGGTTCCACAGTCTTGCTTGTGAATTGTGCTGCTATGAACATCGATGTAGCAGTGTCCCTGTAGTATGCTCTTTTTAGAGATGGGCCATATTTTAAGAAGAGAATACAGGTAGCTCATCTGCTTGCTACATGGCAGGTACTAAGGAAACAGGACCATCTTCCAGCATGGCTGCTGGTAGCAATCTGCTGGTGACACACTTCAGGGTAATACTGTTTTCTGTTGTTGTTCCCTGCCTTCCTCTCCCTCTCTCCTGCCTATGTTTATTGGTTTATTTTGTGATCGATTTTATCACCCATCTCTGGAGTACTCAGCCAGAATCTGAGGAAAATAGTTAAAAAAAAAATTACCAAACAATCAAACATGAGAAAATGTAAGAGATATAGGTGTGGGAGACAGGGACATAAATGTTCTTTAAATACCTAAAAGCAATTATATGGAAGAGAGATTAAAAGTATAGTTTTCATGGCTCCAGAAGACAAAAATTAGAACATAGAGAAATTTTTGGAAAATATATGTCATTTAGATATAAGTAAATATGGTATGGTTCAGTTGAATCTAAGGGGAATTCATGTGTGGGTATGTGTGTGTGTGTGTCAAAGAGAGAGAGNTCTCTGTGTGTGTATGTGTGTGTGGGGAGAGAGAGAGAGAGAGAGAGAGAGAGAGAGAGAGAGAGAGAGTTGTTGTTGTTAGGAACTGGCAAGACCATAGGGTCTATTGGCATAAGCTGATTTCTAGGTAGTATTTTTTGTTTCTGAAGGAGAAAGGGGATATTAGGAGCCTGAGAAGAGGCTTGCAATAGCTATTGTAAAGACCATGTTAGTGAAGATTACATCTCTGGGCTGCCTCAGGAAAAGGGATCTGGGGGAGAATGGGGAACTCAATAAGCAGTTTTATGAAAGGTTCCATAGGGGAAGAGTTGTTTGGGAAACAGTTGCATAGGATCCAGCTTAGGTGACAAAGTGAGTCATGAAGTTGAAGAGGTCATTCTCCTACTCTGCACAGAACTTGTCTCAACTCAGCCTTGCTGACCCAGGAACCATCGGCAGCGTTGTGTTCAGTCATGGGCTGACTGTAGTCACTATCTACACAGCTCAATGCCTCTTGAACCTAACTGTGAGTATGATTCACCTGAGGATCCGGTTAAAAGGCTGACCTGATTCAGAGGTCTGAGGTGGGACCAAGAGCCCGCTTTTCACATGAGTTCTCAGATGGTTTTGATAGTGTTAGTCCAGTAGCCAAGATTTTAGCAGAGATTTGGCCATAAGAAGAAACCAATAAGGAGAAGACAGAGTGGGAGAGGAAGAAGTAGGTGGATACTAGACACCACTGGTTTATAGACATTCTGGAGCTACCCTCCACCCAGAAATCCCAGATACAATGCAAGTACTAAAAATGAGAAATTATACCCCATTTGATTCAAATGTATGAATTGTCAAGATCATTGTACTGTTATGTGTAGCTAATAAAAATAAATAAATAAAAATAAAAAAATAAAGACCATATATGTGGGAAAGGACAATGAATTTGAGTTATATGACCCCATCTGTAGACCCAGGATAGCAAAGAAGAATCCAAGTCGACTAACAAAGAGATGTTCTAACTTGGAAGACAACACGTTGCTTTCAGTGGTGGGGTCTAAATTGAACCAAGCAACCTCTTACCACAGAAATTGTACAGAACTCATGAGACAATTGCTGAGATCCTCAATTATTGTCTCCTTTTCTGATCCTACAATGGAATCACTAAAGCAAAAAGAATGCATTATTTAAGAGCTCATGTTAAGGAACTAAAAATATTCTAAAGTGAGTAAAGTTAACCAGACGGTGCTGCCAGAAAAACTGGATTCCAAGCCAGTGGTGATCTCCAGACTCAGTGTGTATCCGTGACCTGATATTCAACTCCATCCAATTTTTGACAGATAAATGCCATGTGATCTAAAGGAAGCTATCAAATGGATAGATTTCTGAAAAATCAATGATTATATTTAGGGGAAAGAAAAAAGAGAGAGGAGGGTGAGAGAAGAAACTGAAAGAATATGAGAAACGAGATGAGAAGTGTGCATTAATGTATAAGAAAGGCAGCATGTTAATGATAAATTTGAATATTCCCTTCCCCAGAACTAGAGCCAAAAATATTCTCTCTAACCCTCTGGCCCAGAAATTGAAGACTTCAAAATCTTAGTTGCAGCCTCATTAGAAGCTGCTAAGTCTTTTAGATCAGATTCACAGATGAAAAAGAGAAAAGTAATAACCCTGTCCAATTATAAATGCCGCTTCTGCCTTCATAGATCAAAGCTTGATTCTTACAGTCCAAAAAAAAGTAAGATTACTTGCTCTTTGGCTGAGAACAATTTCAAGAATTGTCCTCAAATTAGCAAGCATTTGCCAAGTCCCTACAGAGTGTCTAACATTTGCAAGGAACTGGGGATGCAGACATAAGACTTCCTTTACTTTCTGTTAGGGGTTACAGATAAATATCTGATTAAAAATAATATAACATTATAACAACCTAAATAGGGCTATAAATATGCTCAAATCACAGATGAAGGAGAAGAGTACTCCTCCCTCCTCTTGGAAGAGGCACACAGTAGGTGAGCTGGGCCTCAAAGAAGGAGCGGGCTTGTCCAGGGATAGGAAAGACTGCATACAAGGCAGAGAGGTGAGTGGGCAGGCAGGAATTGGGAAAGGAGGGCTTGGCCAGTGTGCATGCCAGGGAGACACAGATGCCTGCTGAAGAAGTACTGTTGGGCCTCCCCACAGGTCCCTTGCCTCTGAACACTTCCTGTTGACATCTTTGAGGCATTTGCTGTCAAAGTCAAGGTCTTTACCTACCTCAGAGGTTTCACTGGCCACTTGGGTGTGGTATAATTTGGGAACAACTCCCTCTCCCTCCCACCCAGCCATGAAAGTTTAGCATACACGTTCTGACACTCTCTATGACAAGTCCTTTAATTTTGCTGTTTACTTTGCCTATAATGTGAGAAATTTGAGATAAAATTACTCTACCCCAAACTTACTTGATCATAAATTCTTACTGCTTTGAAAAAGGAATTGGGAATATTTGTTAGAGTTGTGCTTTCATTTGTCATGTCCTAAATCAGAAAACTATCTCCAGCTGGGTGAATTTTCAGCAAGAGCAGAGGAAGAAAGTATAGTGTCACAGGGTAACCCTTTGGTTGAGCCAAATAGGCGAGGGCTTTTTCCTAGTTCTTGGGGAGAGGTATTGAAATAGATTCCAAGGACAAGAAGAAAAAAGTCTACTGATTGTTTCAGACATGGATATTATATAGTCATTTGTGATCACTGAGTGAGAGAGTTTAATGGGACTTTTTTGTGTGTGTGGTGCTGGGATTGAACCCAGGACCTTAAGCATGCAAGGCAAGCACTCTACCAACTGAGCTGTATCCCCAGCCCCTTAATGGAACTTTTATTCTGATCCCTTGATATCTACCCATTGACTCTTTATCATGTGCTTCCTATCACTCCAGTTTTTTTGCCCCCCCATCCCTAGTTAAAGGACACATGAAAATATATGCTTGCTTTAATTCAGAAAAAAAATATATTCATGACTCAGTTCAATGAGGTCAATTATTCTCTCTCTCTCTCTCTCTCTCTCTCTCTCTCAAAGCCACAAAGACTTAAAGATTTCAGTAGACCAAAAAAAGCCCATATTCTTTTTCCTTATAAGCATTCCTTGCAAACTTGGAAAGTTTGCCAGAAAGGCTTCCAGGGCTGATAATTCATGTACCTCAATGGCTGTAATACACAAAAAATAATCTGCATCCTTCCCTGCTGAAAATAATTTGCTTGGTGTGCACTCTGCATAAAAACCATACAGTAGGAAAAATGTCACCCTGTCTCAGCCAACCATCAACCTGCTGCCCAAGCTCCACACCTGACAAGCTGCTGATCAGAGAATCCACATTGTTCAGCTTTCACATTTGAATGCTAATGGACTCTCTCCTCCCTAGGTGTATCATTCGCTAAGAACATTATAAGTCCCCTTCTTACATCTAATTTATGAAGTCCATTTGGTCTCAGAATTTTCCTCAGTTCCATGTTTCCAGCCTCGAGCTCCACATCAGTGCAATAACTCTGGGTTCACTTGGAGGCAAGCCAAAAGACCTAGGGTGTTTGCTCTACTACCAAAAGCATGTCATGGCAGACCACAGAAAAGATCAGGACTCCAGACAGGAGACTCAGATCTTAGGATAACACCAACATGCATGCGAAATCCCTTACTCTCTCAGGTCCAATCTGTAAAGCTGGGGGCTGAACTCCTTGCAACATCTGACTCTACCACACTAATTCTATATTTCTGGTCAGGTAACCTATTATAGTATGGTCATACTTGACTTGAAGTTTCAAATAGCCTCTCCTCCTTAAGCTTTTAAGCAATCCATTGTGGACTTTAAATCCAATGATCACTTTTGTTTCTACCCACCCGCAAAATGATATGAGTATGTTTCCCTCATGCTTCATTGCATTTTAGGTAGCTAATTTTTATAGGAAAAAAATTGTCCTCAAAGAAAAAATTTATTTTCTTTCTGTTATATGGGAATTTCTTCATATCCATAGTTTTCCCCCAAAGATGATAGGTTGGGTAAGAAATACTGTATGATATTGGATTGAACTTACCTTTTGGAAAAATAAGTTTCTGTTTAGTTATGTAATATTACATGCAAAAAGAAAGGATGGGCCTTGAAACTTAACAAGAATAGGATTGGAATTCAAGTCCTGCTGCCATGGTCTTAGAGAAAGTATTGACTTCCTCTTTCCCTACCATAAATGGGGAGTAACTACATCCCACTGCAGGACTATTTTAAAGGTTAGATATAATGTAGAGAACTCTGAGAGTAACTATCACGAAGTATACATTCTTATAGATGAGAAAATTGGGGCTCAATTTTAGGAAAGGAGCAGGGTAACATTAAATAAATAGAGAAGATCTTAGACAAATAACAAATACAAACCAAAAAAAAGCAATACACACACACACACACACACACACACATGCTCATGGGCAAGCCTACATAAAACCTCCTGCCTCCAGCACTAGGAACTGCTCTCAGAACTAGAAGCAACCGCAAGATATCTGGAAAGTGCTTAGTACTTCTCTCCTCTGCCAATAATAGAAATGATATGCATGCAAATTCTCTTTGAGGCAATACGAGAAATAGGTACCTGTCTTCCATCCCTAATATTTATTTTGTCAAGTATTGCCAGACTTAACATGAAGAAAGTCGTAGCTAGCCAGAACTAGAAACTAGATCTTCACAGTGGTTAGTAGGTAGCCCACTGAGGAAATGGCCTCCATTCCAATTCTTTTAAAAATGCAAGCCAAATACTAACTCTTTCTGTTGTCAAATGGCATGGGCACAAATAAATATGCACGGCATGGCTTCTCTGTGCCAACTGGCCCGTAGATGTAATCATTTCGCACAGCATGCCCTCCTTCAGCCCAAGGGCACCAAGCAAATGCAGCAACTAAGAGACAGGAAGGTTGTGGAGCAATCCCAAGAGAGGCAAAGAAGAAGGCTGGAACTGAGTCACCGAGCTGAGGACTCCTTTCAGCCTCTCCTAGAGCCATTCTTTAGATTATTGCCTACAGGATGAAACAACAGGTGAGTCATTGGTAGAAAATGCCCTGGGCAGAAAGCATGAAAACTAGGAATCCATCAGTGGGCCAGAGAGTTTTAATCCTTATTCTACTCTGAGATGCCCAAGGGAAGCAACATCTCTCATGAAAACAGTGACTGGGAGAAGAGGAAGAAAGGATACATGTGCAAGTTAAAGAAGGTTCCCCAGACAATTCAAAAATGACATTATCCCCCTTTCTGGGGAATAACAATTCCAGGGGACAGTCTTGCTTTTATACTTTAATAACTAGGAGACCTTAAGCAAATCATTTAAGAACTGCTTGGAAGCTTAGTGTACGTCATTATTAATGAGAGAAAATATATTCTCCCGTTGCTTTGAAAATCAAATATGATAATGGAAAAGCATAGATACATATACTGTGACACATCCCAATACTCACAAATAAACTAGTTGTCACTCTTTTGCAGCAGATGAGGGATACACCACACACACACACACACACACACACATATACTACATTTGCAGATGTCAGGGCTTCACCGTTTTCTTAGGGTGACCTGCCACATCAACCTAAGAGGCTGGCAGGTAAATAAGTCAACAACTTCCCTTCACAGACACTAAGGGGAAATGAAACAATCTTTCTGGGTTATGACAACTGCAGCTAAAACTTAATATATTAGAAAGACAACCAATTCATATTTCATACCTAGTTTATTCCTCCCTGCCTTTCTCTTCTATTTGCATCCAAATAATCAAAGTGTCATTCATAATTTAATTCAATCAAATAACATTAGACAACTATATGCCAGGTCCCTGGAGAGAAATATACAGTCCTTGTCCTCAGTTTGTTTACATTCTAGTGAGAAGGGGAGACTGGCTGACTAATGACAACAAGGTAGAAGTGAAGGAAGTACTAAATGGCCGTGAAAGCAGAGGGAGATATCACCTTTTTATCTAATGAGACAAAAGAAAAGAAACAATTTAAATGAACAACAAAAATTTTTTTTTTCTAACAGTGGTACAGCATTTCCTGATCAGGGAATTAAAATGTTTCCTAAACTTATGACTTGAGTCTTTGTAGCTGAATATGAGTAGAAAGTGCTATGAATACTGATTTGGGTGTGATGCTACAGGTCAACTTATTTTCTTTAAAATTCCTCTAATCATTGTGCCCTAAAAATAAATTGTTATGGGCAAAAGTACCTGGTGTCTATTTTGTTTTGCATTCTGTTTTTTTTTTTTTTTAATCCAGATGTGTTGGTATTTCAGAGAAAGAGCATGCATGACTCATGAATGAAGGAAGCCAGACCTCCTTTATGTTCTTCCCCATGTTTTCCCAGAGTACAGTGCTGGCCTCCTTAGGTGCAAAGAACACAAATGAGTCACACCTTACAGTCTCCGCACTAGGATGGGAGGCTGCAAGGAACGTAGCCAGCCATCAGGGAGGTCCAATAACTTCACCAACTTCCCCACTGCCGATAGCTCTTGGGGATTTTCATAACACATGGGGATCTGGGCCCTTCTTTGATGACTGCGTATGGGAGGTTGAGAAGCAGTCATGACTGGCTGCCAACAGCACATTTCTGAAAATGCAATTATTTTAGGGAGGCTCCAAAAACATGTTCAAGAGTGCATAATCAATTTTAAGATTGGGTTATCACAGTTTTAGACAAAAAGTTAATTAAATGTGAAAATACATTGAATCTTGAGCCATGCAGAGATGGTAGTTTCAGGCCAAGTGGTTTAAATTATTTTTTCACATCTTCCCAAAAGTTTATAGCAGAAATTAGTTAAGTGTGTGTGTGTGTGTGTGTGTGTGTGTGTGTGTGTGACATATCCCATTGGCAAATGTAGAACAATCTCTCTTTTTTAAAAAAATATTCCCAAATACAGCTCTCTTAAGAATTAATGTAATTCCTACAAAAATAAGGCTGGTATATGCACAAAGGTAGTTTGTCCTTCACTATGATCACCATATTTTGGTGAATACATTTTTTAAATCCTCCCAATTTCAGCCAGTGCTACAGAAAAGCTAAAGAGGAAGAGGAGAAGAAGGTGAAGGAAGAGGAGGAGGAGGAGGAGGAGGAGAAAGAGAAGGGTTTCACATATTTAGATGTTCATTTATAATTTTTATGTATGAATGATGTTAATAGAAATAACAAACTGATTTCAATGTTGTAGTGCACAATTATCCTTACATTTTAAAAACATTTCTCATAATTATTTTTAAATAATTGTATACTATTATTCTTGTTTAAGGAGGATATTGAAGGAAAAATAATAAGAAGAAAGCTAGTTTTAAGCATTTTTAATCTGCTATGTGTTATATATGTATAAGTTTATTATATATAAAGTCACTATATTTTCTGATTAGGTAATATATTCTCATAGTTTAAAATTCAAAAGGTACAGAAACTACAGTGGTTTAAAAGTCTCATGTACTCCTTGTCTTCCACTGACCGTGCCCATCCATAGAACAGGCATTTTTATCGTGTTTTAATGTAGCCTTCCAGAGATGTTCTTTGCAAAGATAAGTAAATGGGAGGTAGTTTCAAACTACCGTCACAATTGTGTACCTTTGTTTTGTCTACTTAACAATATAGCATAAAGAATGTTGCATATAGCACGTTGAAAGTTCTCTTATGTTTCATATACACAGATTTTTTTGGAGGTACTTTCATTTATGTAACTAGTGACTAGTTAGATTGCATTCAGTCATTAGCAATTAGAGATAACACTGTGATGAATGAATTTAATATATTTTTATTTCACACATCCAAGAGTATTTGGGATCAATTCCTAGAAGTTGAATTTCTGTATCAAAGTATGTGTATCTGTAATTTGGAGAGATAGGGCCAAGTTGCCCTTGATAAAGATGATGTCAGTTACAGGTCTCTGAGTGTCTGATTCCCTTGCTGCCCAATCAGAAGTGCTATAAAATTTTCCTATCTTTGAAATTCTGAGAATTTAAAAATGGTATATCAATGTTAAATTTGGAATTTGATTTTTTTCTTGTTGTAATATTTGAACACATTTCCATAGGTTTGAGAGCTATTTGAATCTCCTCTGGTTTGAAATGATAACTTTTCTGTATTAAAATAACAATGGGAACCTAGTGAGCTCAGGCTCTTTGAATATCTTTTTTAAAGTTGATAAGCAACATTATAATTGAGCATTAATGGTTTTCAGAGAGAAATACAGATTCTAGAGCCTGAGTGAATATGGAATAGAAATAATCTCTAGGAGCTGGGGTTGTTGCTCAGAGGTAGAGCGCTTGTCTGGCACATGCAGGGGCCTTGGGTTCGATCTTCAGCACCACATATAAATCAATAAACTAAAGGTATTGTGTCCAGCTACAACCAAAAAATTTAAAAAATAAATAAATAAATAATCTCTATTTCTAGGAAACACATTTAAAAGGTCATATTTTTGCAAGCATTTTGTTACTAGGTGCATCTAGATTATCCCAAGAATGCTCAGATTATAAAATATTAAAAAATAAAACAAGAAAAGCCCAAAACATATATAAAGGGAACACAGCATGAACAAAAAGAATGAGAATGAATGACAAGCAAAACAATGACTAAATACTACATTTCTAAACTTTAGAAACTTAATGCCATAAGTTGCATTTTATCATGAGATCTTGGACTTGGGAGTATAGATAGATATAATCATAACTTATTGTGTAAAGTTAGATAAATCTGATTGGATAGAAGAGATTGTCCCTCTTGACTTGCATGCAATAATTTCTTGTTTCCCAAGATCTCCTTTGTCTCGGACATGCTGGGGTGAATCTGATCTATAAACTTTTCTGATAGCTACTAAATGGCTGCCATTGTAGAGGCAAATTAAAAGTTCACCAAGAATAAGTAGTGTAATAAGTAATCTGACTCTATTAATGCTTCAAGTTCTCAATTCTAATCACCAATATATGTCATATCAATCTCTTGGAAATAACTAACATGGGTTATTTATTTTATGGTCTCATCAGTGATTAATTTCCAAGAAAGTTAATTAATTACTCACTGCCAAAATGATCAGTAAATATTTTTCAACACTTTGTTCCTGTTCTTCAAGATCAAATCATATTTCATAACTATAATGCCTAAACGTGGACATAGTTAAATGCTCAAAGACTCCCTCCTTACCCAAATGAATCTGTAAGGAAATTCAGTTGGGTAGAGTTTGTAAAGTCCTTCTCCCTCATAAATGGACTAGTTACAGGCATTCTGGGTGTTAATTAAGTACCAATAGAAATTAGTCCTGATTGGAATAAGAGTAGGTATAAGTTTAAATGTTCTATGTATATTTAACAATTACATTTTAAACACAAAGAACCACATGTTCGTACTAATTGTGGAATATTTTCACATTACAAAAGAGTATAAATATGGGTAGTCTTACTACTACCCCCCAAATAACTACTATTTAAAATCAACTTTAAAAATCTATATACTCAAGAGATCTTTAATCATTTAATTAAAATTAAAAGGATGAATATTTCTATTATATCCCCACTGTATAGATAAAAGGTCTAAAGAGAGGTCTAGTAATTTACCCAAACTCATAGTTACTATCATGGTTTAGATAATAGGTGTCCCCCAAAAGGCCATGTGTGAGACAATGCGGAAAATTTCAAAGGTGAAATGATTGGGTTATAATAGCTTTAACTAATTAGCACATTAATTTGCTGATAGAGCTTAACGGACTGGTAACTGTAGGCAGGTAGGGTGTGGCTATAGAACCTGGGTCATGGGTGTTCTGTCTTTAGGTTTATATTTTGTCCCTGGAGAGTAGAGCTGTCTTTGCTTTATCATACCATGTCCTGAGCTGCTTTCCTCTGTTTGCTTCTACCATGATGTTCTACCTCACTTCCAGCCCAGAGCAATGGGGCCAGCTATCTGTGGACTGAGACCTCTGAAACTATGAGCACCAAATAAACTTTTCTTCCTCCCAAATTGACCATGTCAGGTTTTTTTGGCCATAATAGCCAAAAGGCTGACTAAAATAGTTACTAAGTATAGAAGTAAGGTAGGTATATTGATTATAGTTTGTGATGTAATAAATAGCATGTTATATTTTGTACTTAACATTGCCACATGAGCATTTGTCCAATTAATAAATATTTTTGGAAAATGCAATTTTAATGAAGCATGCAAAAAATACTCTTATCATGTGAGATATCTTTTGTTTCACTGTATTTTTTTCCAGTGGCAGAGCAGCAAGGGTTATATTCAAATCATAAAGTAGAACACTGTTCCATTTCCCCACTGTCAATTTCTACATTCCATTTCTATAAAAATATGGGAGCAACATCTCCATACTGCTTCCTGCTGAAAGGGGGTAAAATTGGGGGAAATAACCCAAAGTCCTTGTTCACTATTATATGGACAGTTAAGGGCATTCAGTATCAGAGCAATTCAGAGGTTCACAGCAGCAGATGGCAGGTAACAAAGCATACATAGAGCAGGGATCATGCAAATGGCCAAAAGTTGTTACTTTCCTGAGTTCAAAGTGGACCATAATGGAGCAACCTGTCTCCTAACTCTCCTGCAGCTGGCTTTCAACAAGTTTACTTCACATCCTCAGCATGGAAGTGAGGTTCCTTGGAGAGCCAGTCCTGCTTAAGAAAGATGGAGTGGGGCTGCTCTCAGGTCCCTACTGGGGTGCCAAGTTTGTTACTGAAAGCTTGTGTCCTTGTCTCCAATGTCAATCCAATAACAAGAACGTGGTTTTTGAGAAAAAGGAAAAATAATATTTACTGCTTTACTAGCAAAGAAGAAACACAGGGGATAGGGACTCCTGTCCCAAAGGGTATGATTCTCAATTTGTTTCAATGTTATCATAATACTGTACCATAGTATACTATAGTATAAATACATATAAATTTTATTCATACCTCTGATTATTTTCTTAGGACAAATTCATAGATATGAAATTATCAAGTCAATCATCAATTATCAAGTCAATTATCAAGTCATCCTGACTATATTAAATTATTTTTATAATGTAGCAATTATTTTCAAGAGTATAGCAATTCCCAGCAGTACAGTGCAAAAGTGTCTATTTTACTGTATCCTTATCCCATATTGGATAGCATAAAAACATTCTCTTGTCCAACTTGACATAAGAAAAATACTGTTTTTAAAGCTTACCGATTAGGGGGAGTGTCTTCTTTTTAATTGAATTATTATGAGAGAATTATAGATTCACATAAAGTTGTAAGAAATAATACACAAAGATCCTGTAAACATGCTGCCCAATTTTAAAATAAACAACTATTATAATTATAAAATCATAAAAATACTACAGTCAAGATATTGACATTTATATAATCCATCAATCTCCCTAGTTTGGTTTATATGGTATGCATGTGGGGTGTGTGTGTGTGTGTGTATGTTTTTAATCTGGAAAATGTTATCACATGTAGAGGTTCATGTGGAAATCACAATTGAAATACTGAACAGTGTCATCACCACAAGGATCTCTCGGGCTCCCATTTTATAGTCCCACCCCCCCTCTCTGTTCCCTTCACTGACCCATCCCTAATTCCTGGAACCCACTAATTTGTTCTCAACTTCTAAAATGCTATAGAAACAAAATCATATAGTATACAACCTTTTCGTATTAGCATTTCTCATTCAGAACAAACTCCTGGACACTCACTCAAGTTGTTACATGTATCAGTGGCTTGTTCTTTTTTATTGTTGAGTTGAATTTCATGGCGTGCTACACCCCTCTTTTTTGTTAAACCCTTCACTTGGTGAATGACATCTAGGCATTTCCATTTGGGGGCTATTATAGATCAAGCCGCTAAGAACATCACAGGCTTTCGTGTTTGAGTTCTATTTCTCTGCAATAAAACTCAAGAATAAAATTGCAGTACTGTATGATAATTTAGTGTTTAGTTTTATAAAAATTGTCAAAATATTTTCAGAGTAGCTGTACTATTTTTCATCCTTCTCAGAAATGTGTGAGTGATCTCTGTTTTCTGCATGTTTGCCTGCATTTTGTGTTATTATGATATTTTATTCTGGTTATTCTAGTAGGTGTTATGATGATCCATGTTTTTGCGCCAACTTGACTGAACCACAGGGTGCCCAAGTATTAAGTCAGGTATTTTTCTTTGTGTCTGTGAAAGCCTTTCTGGGTGATATGAATCCTTGATTTAGGAGACTGAATGAAACAGATTGCCCTTCATAATGTGCATAGGCCTCAATCAGTCAGTAAAAGGCCTGAATAGAACAAAGAGAATGGCCTTCTGGCAAGTAAAAGGGAACCTGCTTCTAGCTGACATCCTGCAAGCTGGGAGAGCATGGGTCTCCTTTCTTTAGACTCACACTGAAACTTCAGCTCTTCCTGAGTCTCAAGCCTGCTGGCATTTGGACTAGTTCTACACTGCTGACTGCCTTTCCTGGTTCCCAAGCCTGGGATTTGGATGGGAACTACACCATCAGCTCTCCTGAGTCTTCAGTTTGCTGAATGCAGACTGTGGGGCCAGTCAGCTTCTGTCATCATATGATTCAAGTCATAATAATAAATCCCTTCTCTCTCTCACACACACACACATACACACTCACACACACCCTACTAGATCTGTGTTTCTGGAGAGCCCTTAATAAGACAAGAGTGGAAGACATTTTATTATTTTTATGGGCCACTGAATGTAGAGCTAAGAATCAAAGGTTGTGGTTGTCCTGCCACTAATTTGATGTATGGTCTTGAGCAAATTATTTCCTTCTCTGCAACATCGTTTCCACAAATTAGAAAATTCTTAGTAATCCTTTCAAGTTTAATTTTAATGAATATAAGTACAGATTCCCATGTCTGATTATGAAGGTTTAGAATTTAGGGAGAGTTTTTAAATTGCAGAAAAAAATCAATTTGCTTGCTGAATAGGAAATTATCTATCTGGAGAACTAGGTAACACATGGGCCCCTAGAATATACTATTTACCCAACTTGCACAGAGCAGATAGATTTACTTCTTCTAAGAACTCCAAGGAACTCTTCCTTTCACCCTACAGGGCAATAAAAATCACCATAATGATCTCATCCTATATATATATTTATGAAACTTCTTTTTCTCTAAAAAATTTGAAATCCTGGGTAGATATTACTAATTAGACTTTAGAAAAGCCTCATGCAATCAGAATAACATCAGAGATCGCAAGAAAGCTGAATTTCCACATCTTCAAAAATGGGCTCAGAGCTCACATGAAAGCCAATTCTACATTAGACTTGTGATGGTTTCTGCTGCTCTTGGAGCTGAGACGGTGATAAAGCTAGCTTTCCTGAATCATTTGGCTCCCTGACTTCAAGTATGCATTGGAAATAGTGTGCCAATAAACTTCTTTATTAGATCTTTGACATTATCCCTGCTCATGAACATAAAAAGGTACAATGAAAAATGATGGACAGAGAAAATAATAAAAAGGAGAACACTGAAGAGACCACAGAGTCTCTAATCTAATGTGGTCCATCTGGATTTCTATTTTCAAATGACATAAAGTGTCTGTCAGAAGAACAGATTTCTGGTACCCAACCCTGACTATCTGAAGCATAATCATAGAGGGTAGAACTTAGCAACATGAATTTTTAATAAGCACCCTGGGCAGTGCTTACTAGCAACCCGGTACAAGCCCATGGCCTGGCATTTGAGAATTACGTACATAGAGAAAAAATGTTTCTGGGAAAAAAATATGCTTCTAAAGAAAAGTGTGTCCACTTGCAGCTGAGGCTAGGGCCCAGTTTCATAATACAGGCTCATTTTCAGTTCTTGTTTTATCCCCAAGTTTTGTCTTGTCATCCAGTTTACTTGAATGGCTCCAGTCCTGCATTCTGGAGATTCTATAGGTTGAGCCCTTCTTGCTAACAGCCCAGTTTTCATCTCTCCTCTCCTGAGGCACTGCCACTCTTCCCACCTCAATTCTGTTACCATGCCTCATAGTCCAATGTCCTTCATCCATTTGCTGGCTTTTCCATCTGCCTTTCTAGAGAATTATTCTCTCCTTAAACCTCAGGCCAGTGGCTCAGCCCTACTGAGCTACTATAATGATGCCATTGTCCAGATGTTTCAGACTGATCTACCCCCAGAGCATTCATCACCATGGTTTCTCCAACTCTTAGGACATAATGTTACTTCAACCAGCAGGTCACTCTTGGATTTCTGCAGCACCTGCCTAATGATAACAGTGAATCTTGCTGACATCATCTGTTCATCTGATTGAGACTTGGATAATTTATGCAACTCCTATCAAGTCTATCAACAGAATGTTTCAGTGGACCCACTTCTACTGCATCCTGCTAAAAGCAAGTGGCCCTGTTTAGATGAACTTGAACTCTGAAAAATGGCATTCTAGTTAATACTATGTTTTCACTACCTCTGTCCCCCAGTGGACATAGCACATGGAAGGCAAGAGGGCAGAATACATGGTACACTTATTTATCATTGAATTTGTAGATATAAGGCCATGGAATAGAAACTAGGAGACTTGGAGATAGATAGCAAGTAGCCCTCCAATAAATGATGAAATTCAAGCCTAGAAAAATTCCTTAGCTATTGGAGGATGCTCAGGGACATGGGAATGCATTGGTATGGGGAGTTTGCCAGTAAGTAGAGTCCTAAAGTCCTGGGAGTTCTGCTCCAGCATCAGCTCTTATTCCTTTTACTCATTTAATATATAAGTGAACTTTCCCATCTCAGGTTTTGTATTGCAAAGGAACACAACTCATAGTTCTCTCAGGAGAGCAATAGGAACAAATTAGCCAGTATTTACCAAATCACCTGAAAACGTACTGAGCCAAGTAGCTTTGCACATACATTTTCTCCTGGGACTCCAGATTACACTTACTGTATGGTACAAAGAGCTCTATTCCCCATCAAATCCAGATCGAGCGGGAATGAGGTGTGATTTTCCTTGGAACAAGTGAGTAGTAATTGAAAAGCAGAGCACGAATTCAAGTACCATTTAGAGATTTATTTTAACTTGATGTATGATTTGTACTTATTAAATCATAGCATAGCACTTTGCTTATCTGTAGGGAGAAAGAAAAGGCTGCAAATATGAAAAACACAGCCATAAAGTAGAAATGCTTTAACCATTTCATTTTGGCCAAAGCACTTGCCCTTCTCCCCAGACCTGTGAAATTTCATTGTCATTAAGTTTCAAATGCCAAGAAGACAAAATGACATGAGATTAGACAAATAAATATTATTGATTCAGCTGTGAGACCACAGGCATGAAGTGTCTAATGCTCTGGCTGATACATAGTTAATGCTCATCAACTATTAGATAACATCCCACAATCCTAGAAAATTGATGTTTAAATTTGCAAATATTTGTAGAACATTTCATAATTAATAAATATTCTATTAGTTTGATTCTGGCTCATTTAATTCTTACTCAAACTCTCAGAAGTAAAAATCTTCATTACCATTTATCATGAAGAAAATTAAGGTTGGAAAATATATTGTTTTCCTAGGGTTACCATAAAAAATACCGCAAAAGGGTACCTTGAAACAACAGCAATTTAAATTCTCTTACAATTATGGAAACCAAAAGTCTAATCCTGAGGTGTTGGCATAGATGGTTTCTTCCAGAGGTTCCAAGGGAAACTGTTCCATGCCCTCTCCTGGCTTCTGGTGGTCCCTGGCAGCCCTGGGTGTTCCTTGGCTTGTAGACACATCACCCCAATGTCTGCCTTCACTTTCACACAGTGTTGTCCTCTGTGTGTCCTTTCTCATAGCCACATCAGTCATTGCATTCGGGACCCATTCCTGTCCAAGTGTGGTCTTAACACCCTATTTCTAAATAAGGTCACTTTTGGGTTCTGAGTGAATTCTGTGGGGACACTACTCACCACTACAGAAGGGCTAAGCAATTTGCAAAGATCCACATAATTCATAGGTCATGAAGCCAAGTCTCAAACTAAGGGCTATTGAATCCAATCCAATCCAAGTCAGGCAGTTTTTCCATTAGGTTATGCCTCCCAGGTATGAATGTGATGGGCTGGAGTTGCTCTGCATCAGGTTGGAAAAGAGCCTCTTGTTCTAAATTATAATAATTAACATAGAATTATACAGCTGGAAGTGCCCTGAGGAAACTCTAATAGTTGTCTTCAGCTTCAGCAAAAAGCTCAGGGTGTTCATCACACCCACAATACTTGAGCTGGACCCCTGACTATCATTTTCAGTAATCTCTCCAGCATCCCAACATCCTTTATGCACCTTTATGTTCAGCCAGATGAATTAAATAAGTGCCCATTTCCTTCTATCTTAATAAAACTTTATATTTTTGTTTTCTCACTCTGCTTCTGGAAATGTCTTTCCCCTCAGTTCATATTTGTATACTCAAAATTTAAGTTCAAATTCATCCTTAAAGGCCAGGGCAGACACAAATGTCTCATCACCTTAATTCCAATAGCACCACCTCTTCACTTAAGGATGGTACCAAACAAAATTTAATTTTTATTACAGCTTATTCTTCTTTTTGCCAACTCTCCTGTTTCCTTCCTTCCTTCCTTCCTCCCTCCCTCCCCTCCCCCTTTCATCCTCCATTTTTCCTTCTATTTCTATAAACACACCTGTGCATATATGCATGTGTGCACATACAGTAAGCTCTTCATATTCATAGATTCTGTATTTGTGTATTCAATAAACTGCAGATGGGAAAATACTTGAAAATTATGAGTCTGTACTAAACATGTATAGTTTTTTTCTTGTTATTATTGTCTAAATAGTATGATATAACAACTAATTACATGGCATTTGGATTGTACTAGGCATTATAAGAAACCTAAAGATTACATAAAATAAACAGAAGGATATATGGTAGACTATATGCAAACATTATGTTATTTTATATAAGGTGCTTCAGTATCCAAGGATTTTGGTACCAGCAAGGATCCTGGAACAAATCCCCCATGAATATTAAGGGATAAGTATGCATACATGCACAGTACATATGCATACACACACACACATATGTACACATAGGCATATGCATACATGTGCACTTTCTCTCTCACACACACACACACACACAAACACACATACACACATGCATATACATCTAGTTCCAAAAGTAGAAATAAAATTCTTAGAGAAGAAGACTCATACCTTACTGTCTCTCAGAGTGTCAGTTGTGATAATCTTTGTACCAGAAGATTGTAATAACTCACTAATAAATAAATGAATGGCTTTGTAAGTTTAAATTAGTTGAAATTAATTATTTCAATAAATTAACTGATTAGTATATTTAATAAAGAAAAAATTATGAGACTTTAATAAGAATAACAGATTTTAAATATAACCTAATAGTTAATAAGGGATAAGAATCATTTAAAAATATTATTATCTAATACTACAGTCACAAAATCACTAAAAGATATTCTCATCAGTATAAAGTCAGTGGCATAACATGGGTTCAGGAGCTGTCCAAATAACTTGGTCTCTATTTCTGTGTTTAGAAATGTTTGATTTTTTTTCAAGTACCTGCAGACTCATAGCTCTTTCTTTGGGATAAGTCTGGTTGTGTTTGAGATCATCACTGTCAAATCATTAAAATTCCCACAGATCTATAGTACATATTTTTATGATAACATTGATGGTACATATGTCTCACAGCATTCCTGTTTTATTTGACTAAAAGTGTTAAAGACTGATGATTTTTATGTCACTTTACAAGCTTTACCAACTTGACATTAAGACCTCTGAGTATACCTGTACCTAATATTGCTTGACCTTAAACATATGTTCATAATGGTCATGAAACTGTCTAAGGCTGAGAAGATACTAAATCAAAAACAAAAGGGAACAAATAGCTATTTGGTATAATTTAAGTCAATAAATTGAAAATCTTTGTTGCACTTTTTTTTTTTTTTTTTAATTTCTGTTCTTTTTTCCGTATGGTGGGGAGGGAGTTTACTGGAAGTAGGAGGCCATCCTTTTATCCTTTTAGCATCACTTAGTGCTACACAGAGGTTTGATCTTCAAAAATTCTATAAAGAAGTGTGGAATGGATGTACAGCTGATTCTCATTTAATTAATGGAACTACACAATCTTATGACAGGGCCTTAACGATCATCTGATCATGGGTCTTAACTGGAAATGTCTGTATCAGAGTGTAGTATACATTTTGCCCCCAGAGCCTCAAGAATAGCAAACAGTCTTCCCTTTCTGGACAAATTCAAGGTCAGTTGATGGTAGCTCCTTGAAACACTGATAAATATCGGCACATTGATAGATATTCTGAGTCTGGGATCTGGAGGATAAATAGCATATTTGTGCTTTCACATGTTCAAACACCACAAGTAGCTAGTGGCTACTGTGTTAGTGTCCTCAGAACATTTCCACCATGGTAGAAAGTTCTCTTGAACAGCACTGCAAATATTTCAGAAATCAAAATAAAACATAGGCATTTCATCATGTTGAAATATGCACAAGCCAACCCTTAACAAATAGGTTTATAAATCCATTTTGAGATGACATATCACTTCTTTATTTCTTCTCTCTTTCATGAGTCATGATATGATATTGGCTGGTCTCCTATAAACTAGTGTGGGTGTATGTGGGTGTGTCAGAATTGGTGTGGAGATGCAGAAAGAGTCATAATTATTGGCCACTCTGACTATTGAATACTTCCCTGCCATGAGGCAATTTAGCTAGGCTGGTCAGCAGAGGATACCTCTGGAGAATTTTCCTGAGGACTCAATCACCCAACAGAATAATGAAGATGTTATCAGAAAGCCCTATTCTAAAATTTTGCACTTGCAAAACCCTAAATTAAAAGCAGTAATGGAAACTAGGATACATTCAGGGTGGTCAGGGTAGTAGGAAGGACAGAGAGAGATGCAAGCCAATGCAGAACATTACTGATTAGAGAGGTGGGAGGGAGCCAAAGACTGATTGGGTGGCACAAAACCACCTTTGACCTGATTGTCATAGACTCCCAGCTCCATCAAGCAATGGATAACTGGGAACACAGCTAATAAATAGATGTTTCCTTTCTTCTTCTTTTTATAGCTTCTCTCTCCTGCTATTTTTCTTTGGATAAGGCAGTGGAAATCTAGCTGAATGCTGACAATGCTTCTGGCTGGTTTTATAATGACACTTCAGTGGTGCCAAGTTCCTATTGCCCTCTTCTCAGGACTCCCATAATAGCCATGCACTGCACCTCTCCCCTGGCCTCCAATGTTCAGGCTGCCTGGCATTCTCTAACTGCTGTCACTTACAGTTCCTTTCAGCATAAATACAACTGTGAGCTCCTGGAGGACCAAAACTCTTGTCATATTTGTCTTTGTGGCCTCTGACAGGTCTTAGCATGGTGCCCCGAACATCTGGATGCAACAAGGCATTGACATTTCTCGTGAATTCTTAAGTCAGATTTCCTGGATAAAAATTTCTTCTCTGTCACTTGCTAGCTGTGCCATTTTGAAGGTAGACCTCCCTGCTTGCAGTCTCATTTCTGTCCTCTGTTAAAATGGTGACCATATCCTCAGGAAGCCATGGTAAAGTTTAAAAGAGTTAATCCAGTATCCAATGCAAGGTCAGCATTCATAAAAGTTGTCATTTGGGGTATTAAATAATATACATTAAACCCAACTGCTTAAATTTGCTCTGTGCCAGATAATGGGGATTTTAGAGCTAAGAGAAACATTAAGCATATCCATAAGCTTTTTACAAATGAGAACACTGAGAGGCACACAAGGGACTACACTTGCCCAAGTTCACAAACTGGTCAGTGGCAGGCTGGGGAATAGAGGGGCAGGTTTTCCCCTTTTTCCCACTGCCCAAGACCTTCTGAATGTGCAGAGCCTACTACAGGCACTGTATGGTAGAAAATGTCAGACCAAGGATTCTCTGTATTGTATCAACAATTGAAAATTTAAAGCCCACTAATAGCAGCAGAGATAGACATGGCCCTGTCACACTGTCTGTAAATTCATCTTTCCAAATGGCATGACTGCAGCACACCCTCAGATGCCTAGCCTCTGATAGACAGCTTCACGTGTCACACAAAGTATGAAGGATGATGTCATTTTGTCAAAGCAGAGGACCCAAGATCAATTATTATCATATCAACACAATTCAACATACATTTCTAAGAATTATTCTTTTTAAAATATTTTATTTAAATTACATGGTTAAACTGACAATCTGTTGTCCCCACATGCCTACAATTTATTCTGTGCAGCAACTCAAAGATGCAAGCCTAGCTTTTAACATTTGCTTTTGAAATTATTTCCGTGGGTCAGAACTATGAGATTTCCATAGTGGGGAAGAAAAATAGACATTGCAACTAGCATTTCAAAAGCCTCTGCTCTGCAAAATGGAAAGTGCTAATAGAGCACAAATTGTTGAGCTCCAGTCGGCTCTGGGCCTTAAGTCAGACCTGAGGATGCTCGGCATTGATGCAGGCTCTCTTCTAGTTGAGCCACACATGCATGAATACATGATTCCAGAGACCTCAGCAGTAAAAATTTGGCTACACAGAACACTTAGCAGGGAGTAAGATACGGAGAAAATTTATGGCAAATAATTTGCCAAGCATTTTTTTTATTTATTTAACAGAGATACTATAGTCCATAAGCCTCAAGAATTAAACTTGTCCCAAAGCCTACAATTGGAATCTTTAAAGATTCAGTTTTGTTTTATTTATCGTGTGTGTGTGTGTGTGTGTGTGTGTGTAAGTGTGTTTACCTTAACTTGAGACACACCATCATAGAGCTGGAAACAATCTTTTGAACAGAGAATGGAATATTTCTCCTAAAGTAGTAAAAATCTTTAGATGCAAATTTGAAAGGAACCTCAAAATGTGTAAGGAAGAGATAATAAATGGTGTCCTTGAGCATAAAAGTTTTCAATATTTACTGGAATATACTTAGCTTTTGTTAGAAACCCAGAAGCATTTGTCCTAAGCCTTAAACTCTAGCAGCATAGATTGAAAATCAATGATACAATGAAATCTGATTGGGAACCTGAGAGTCAGAGAACAAACTTGCTAAGAAGGGGAAGAGCTGAGTTTCTAGAGAGGTGGCTCACCTCCAGCCCAGTGTTCTTTCTATGACAATGTGCTGCTGGCTTTCACATTTTTGCAAGTGGGCATCAGGTGGCATAACATCTAAAAAGTATATACCCTTTGGAGCTCACTTGTATATCATGGAAGTGGGACTGAAGTTGTGGTTCCACTAGCTCTTATCCAAACTACAATGTTTACCAACATAAAAAGTCAATTATAACTATTAGTAATCATTACTATAGTAAGTTATTGAATACAGCTTATTTCCTCTTTCTGTTAGACATAATCTTTTTTAAAACATTTTTTAACCTTTATTTTATCTATTTTTATGTGGTGCTGAGGAGCAAACCCAGCGATTCGTACATGCTAGGTGAGTGCTCTACTGCTGAGCACAACCCCAGCCCCTAGACATAATCTTAATATCTTAATATCATATCTTAATATCATAATAATCTTAATATCACTAATATCATAAACATTATTAAATCATATTGTCTTAGTTAACAAAAATTTTTATTTTGTTCTTTTTTATACTTATGGCAATATTACTATTAAATATTAATAAATGGTACCAAAGTCTAACAGAAGGAGGCAGTATCTGTGCACCTAACTACTCAGGGAGTGGGAGGGACAAGGGGATTTCATTAAAATGTGACCGATAGCTTCATGCACTGCAAACAAACTCAAATGCCAGCTTGTTTCAAATTACTGCCATTATATCCTAATAACAAAGTACCTACTGGGAAATAATAAACAATAATAGCTCTTAGCAATTGAATAATACATTTATTCACGGATCTGAAAGTTCTTTAGAAGCATTAAATAATTAAGTTTCACCACATGCCTACAAGTTAGGTATTAGTTCCCTGTTTTATAGATGTGCACGTGAGCTACAGCCCACATTTATGGGAGTATTGGAGGAAAAAAATCCCACTGAAATAAAATGTTTTCAGATTCACTGGGCAGTGTAATGATCATGGCTATGTCCCAAGTGATACCCAGGAGGCACTGAAAAATTAATGCACATTGAACATACCTAATTTAATACTGAGAAAGTTGAGAACCAAGGAAAAACTAGCCCATCAAGATGCAGAACTCAACCTCTGGTCATCGATGCATTTAAAGCTTCTGCATAGCAAAGGAAAGAATCAACAGAATTAAGTGGCAACCTATAGACTGAGAAAAAATATTTGCAAACAACACACTGATGAGGTTAATATAAAAAATTTATAAAGAGCTCATACAACCCAGTCATAGAAAAACAATCCAACTTAAAAACGGCCAAAGAACTTGATCAACATTTCTCCAAAGAAGACATGTAAGTTGACAACATCATTAACCATCAGGGAAATGCAAATCAAAACCACAATGAGATCTCACCTTGCACTCATAAAGGTGGCTAATATAAAAATTCATGAAATACTAAATGTTGGCAATGGCCTGAATAAAAGAAAACACTTGTACACTGGTAGTGGCAAGGTAAGATTGGTACAGCCGTTACAGAGAACAGTGTGGTTGTCCCCAAAGAAGTTAAAAATAGAAACACTATATGACCACCTAGCAATCCCTCTTCTGGCATATCCCCAAAGAAAATAAATCACCACATATACAGAAATCTGCACTCCCATGTGCATTGCAGCATTATCACAATGGCCAAGATACAGTAACAACTGAAGTGTTTTTCATCTGGTGGATGGGCAAAGAAACTGGTACAATGTATGTCCATATACAATGGAATAGTATTCAGCCTTTAAAAAGAAGATTTTGCCATTTGCTACAACCTGGATGAACCTGGAGAACATTATGCTAAAAAAGTAAGTCAAACCCAGCAGGCAAAAAATTGTATGGCTTCACTTATAAGTGCAATCTTTTTTAAAAAAAAATTATCAAATAGAGACAAACAGTGATTACCAAGCATGGATGAATGGATGCAGTATGTAGAGGAATATAGGTCAAAGGTTACAAAGTAGCAAACATGTAGAATAACAAATCTAGAGATCTCATGTCCAATAGGAGGAATATAGTTAATAAAACTGGGATATATTTGGGAATCTTGCTGAACAAGTGGACTTTAACTGCTCTTAAAACAACAAAAAGGGAGTTACTGTGAGATGATGAATATGTTAATTTGCTCCACTATGTAGTAACCATTTTACTATTTATATGTATCCTATAACATCCTGCTGTATATGCTAATTATATGTAATAAAAATTAAATTAAAAAGCCAACCTGGTGTAGTGGTACATGCCTGGAATCCCAGTTACTCAGAAGGCTGAGGCAGGAGGATAGGAAGTTCAAGTCTAACCTGGGCTGCTTAGCAAGACCTTTTCTCTAAATTAAAGCCAATAAAAAGGGCTGAAGATGTAGCTAAATGGTAGAGCACTTGGCTAGCTGTAAGTAAGGCCTTGGGATCAATCCCCAATAACTCATACACACAACTTTTAACTAGAAAACATAAAATAAAATATTGAAGCCAAAAGCTTGTGAGGAGAATGGCTTTCACAAACGCATTTTATATATCACACATAAGTGAACACAAACCTCAATAAAAAGAGTTTAAACCACAAAAGGTTAGCAAAGGAAAGCTAGAAATCACGAAAGGTTACCTGTCTTTTTTGTTTTTCAGGAGGAAAAGTTAGAACTAGAGTACAATGCGGCCCCTCTACCTCTGCACAGCCAGGTTAGTTTTGCACAGGACAGCTTAAAAATTTGAGAAAATAAAGAAAAGTTTTGGTTGGCAAAAGTTTATTTTCCTTTTTTTACAAATTTGTTCTAAATTAGTGGTTGGTAATGTAGAGAAGTTCCTTTTTGTATGGGGTGAAAGTTGAAAGTGGTTTTTACATTTTTAAATAGTAGAAAAATAATGGAAAGAATAATATTTTTGATAAGTGAAAATTAGATGAAATTCAAATTTTAGTGTCCCTATATAAAGTTTTATTGGAACTACTGGGTCAGGGCTCCACTCATTTGTTTTCTTACTCTCTGCGGCACCCTTCACATTGTGATAAAAGAGTCAGCTGGGACAACAAACACATTTTTAGTCTAAAAGCCCAAACTTTCTATGACCTGATTCCTTAAAAGAAAGTTTGCTGACTCCTGTGCTCCTGGACATATCTCAGAGAAGTCCAAGCTGTGCTTCTGCAAATAAATTACGTCCTTCTGCATTTTTTTAAACATCCATGAATTTATCATCGTTTCAGCAAACATACCAAGTGTCCGAGAATTTTTCAACTATCAATACCTTTTCCTCAAACCATACTTGAACAGATATTTGCTGCTTAAAACCTTTTTGTACCATCATTCCATTCATTAGTGGCTTTCACAAAAGCCATATGAAGTGCCCATGGAAAGAATTATCTTTTCTGCTTTACAAGGGACAGGGACTGAGGCTTCAAAAATTCAAGGGGGCTTCTTAAGTGCACTGTTTTCTAAGCAAAAGGTTCTTCCCTGAACCCAGAACCCAGGTGATCCTAGGACTACAATCCATCTCACAGATGAAAACAGGACAGCTGAGATGATAAAAGCCAAACACATAATAAGCACAAAAATAAATTGCAAGCCCATCCTGTGTATGATTACTTTTGGAAGGATATCCAGAAAGACCCATATCTTCACTACATTGAAGAGAAAGTTAAGAGAGACTGTTCTTTTGTTTAAATTTTCATAATATGTTGTCTATTCAAAAAATAAGGTATTTAAAAAGTCTCCAAATCAGTATAGGATAATCAAATGGTAACATCTCTCACCACCAAGAATTGTCTCTTTCTCTTTGAGGAAACATTTCATATAGTTTTGTTGGCCCAAAAGGAAAGGAAGATTTCCAATCAAATGCTAATCAGAGGTCAAAGTAGCCCTTGACACTAAGTTCACCTTGAAGGATGCATGATGAAATGGTGAAGCACATCCCTGTCACCATGCCAGCAATAGCAGGCAACGGAGGAGGAGCTGCACAGAGCCCCATCTAATCCATCGGGAGTACACACTTTTATTTTTCTTTTATTCTTTTTTACTACTAAATGCTATGACTAGTATAATACTAGCTGTTAGTTATATTTTCTTACCAGTAGCAAATTGCTTGGCCATATATTCACAATAAGTAATTGTTTCTTGAAGGAATTACATTGCACAAGAGAGTGTTCTACATATTATTGGCAATTGTGATTAAAAAATGATAATTTGGAATCACAAGTTGCAATTATCAAAATAATTTTTTATTCTTCCAGTCATCTGAAAACCATAAAGAATCAGAATAGATGATTGATAGATCTAGAATCTATATTCATCAAATATATACCACTTATTGATCCTCATGATGCAGAATTATAAAAATAAAGAATCATATAACTGAAGGAACCATTATAGGTTTTCTAGTCTAATTTTTTTCATCAGTTTACTACCATCAAATTTGCTGCCCCTCGCCCTACCTTCACACCAGCCATGATGTGCTTTTTTCCTCCTTTTTCTTTCTAAGTAAAACGAGTATCTTTTCCTCTTTCATATTCATATCCTGCCCACTCTTTAAGGCTCTACTCCTATGAATTCCTAATGGACTTTACTGGTGTCCATTTACAATGGAACTTATTTAGATTCCTTCATCCTTCTGGGTTTTCTATTTTATATGGGTAATAGGGTTATGAATAATTTATACTCTTTTGTTGCAAGACCACATTTTTAAAACAATTATATAAAAGAGGTTTTCTGGTAACTGAATTTTGGTAAAACAATAGAAAATGAAAAACAGCTGAATTCATACGGGGTAGTGTATAATATAAAGTAGTTCCCCCCAAAACAAATAGGTCTTGATTCCTTGGGAGTTTTCTTGTACAGGGGTTCACTATGACCCTGCTTGAAGAATAAATCAAGTAACCTCAGAACTTTAAAGCTTAAAAGAATCTGAAGGACCTTCAGAAAACTTCTAGCCTTATACCTAAAATATGAATGTCTAAAACAGTCAGTGCCTTACCCAGAATTAAAACCTGGGTCTTCCAGAACTTGATGCCTCTATCTTCCCCATTCAATCCTATTGCATCCTCTAATAGTTATTTTTAGCTGGTGATGTTCATTGATAAAATGTATATTTAAGTGCTTTGCTCTTGTTAACATTGGGTATGTACATTTTTTGGGAGAAACCATAACTCCATTAAATAAACTCAGGGCATACTTTAGAGAATGTGGAGAATTGTACAAATTCTCTAAAATTTTCAGGTATGGCCTCCTAGAAAGCTGGAGTGGGGCACAGCCCTATGGACCCAGCCCTTTCTCACCTCTGCAGACCTAAACACCTGCTGTTGCTGTCTTCCATCATTTTTGAGCAATTGTCTCTCTAGACCCAACTCATATTATTTTATCCCTATTTTATTGCAGTTTGGTTATAATTTACCAAACATAAGTAAATTTTCATTTAACGATTACTTCAACAAATATGATTGCCAAATGTTGATTGCTGTTCTACCCCTAGGACACTGTGGTTACTCCTAATAAAAAGAATAGGATCAATAATTACCATTGGGAAGTGCTTACTGAACATCAGGTAATGTAGGAGCTTTTCACATGTGATCTCAATTAGAAGGTTAAACAGCTCCCTTCACCCAGAACTGCAAGTAGGAATCAGGATTCACTCCTAAGTCAGTCATCATCTGAAGCCTAGTCCCCCAGAAAACAGTCTTTCCTGTCAAGGCTCATTTCTAGCATTAGAGGGAGATATTACCATACAGGTTAAGTCAGTGGAGCGCACGCCATTATTCAGATAAGTATAGGAGTTACTGGACATAGAGCAAGGAACTCTAATTCTTCAGAGGGCTATAGGCCAAATCTTTGAGGAGGATGTGACATTTGGGCGGAATCTTAAAGAATGACTACTATATCTATTTAACACAAGAGAAAGATGGCTTTGTGAATAGAGAAAAACTTCTGGAAAGGGCACACAGTTGTTGTTGTTTTTTAACATCATATTCAAGGAATTGCAGGCTGTCTGGTATGCTGAGAATAAGTGAGACCAAGGTTCCCGCTGAAGATGAAGAGGTAGTTGGGGCTGGCAAGCCAAGCAATGGAGTTGGGACCTCACCTGTGAGAAAAGGATAATTGCCAGAGGCTTTGAAGCAAAGAAGTGACATGGGCAACATCAGATTTAGAAGACTCCCTGTGGGGCTTAATGCAGACAGGGAGATAGAGGTGAGTGAGGAAGGGATCACAGTGGCACAATTGAGAAGGCACAAGTGCTTGAAGTCAGGTGGTGGTAGTGGGAGGACAAGATGTGTTAAAGAAGTGCTTCAGAGGCTGAATCCACTGTGCCTCATGACCAGTTAGAGATGAAGGGCCAAAGAGAGAAAAGAATAAGGTGATGCTCATGCTTGCAGCCTAGGCAATAAAAGGGTTTTGATGCCATTAAACAGGGCCAGCAGAAGCAAAGTTGGAAAGGAAAAATAATGAGCCCAGTTTTAGAACTGCTGACTTTGGTGTTATGTGCAGAACATCCAGATAGAGCTGTCAAGATGGCAGCCCACACCAGAATGGAGTGTGAGATAGGTCTAGGGGAGAGGTGCCAGGAAGGAGTCATCAGGGCGCTGGTGGTAATTAAAGCCAATTGTCTGTTCAACAAATATTTATTGAATGCCTATTGTGTGCCAGAAGCCATTTTAGATCCTAGGGATATGGCAGTAACTAAACACATTTTTTTAGAAAGACCAGACCCTGTGGGGCCAAGATTCTAGTGGAGGTTATGTACACAAAGGAATCCACAATTACAAATTACATTAAGTGCCAGAGAGGAAAAACAAAAGTGTTATCACAAAGAACAACAGGGGCTTATCATCTAGAATGGGGTTGGGGGACAGGAGATGGTCAGGGCCTCTCTGAGACATGGGGCATTGAAACTGAGACTGAAAGCCTGATAAAGAGTTAGCTACTACCACGTACAAATAAATAAATGTCTGCCAACAACTAAAAAAAAAAAAAAAAAAAAGATTTAGCTAAGCGAAGTACACTCCAAGTGGAAGACCCTGGAGTTAGAAAGAGCTTTCAAGATCCTTGAACTAGAAAGAATTAGTTCCCAGAACTATGTGAAGTCCATGGAACTAGAAAGAGTTTTCAAGATCCTGAAAAAGGTTCATGTGATTAGAAAATAATGCATGAGTCCAGGATGAGAGATGGAAAGGGTAAGTTCAAGCAGAGCTATTTGTCCAGGGAGTCTGTAGCTTGAGACACAATATCAATCTACCAATCAGTGTATGGAATATAGAAATCATTATTTAAGTCAGGCATGGTGGCGCATGTCTGTAATCCCAGTGGTTCAGGAGGGTGAGACAGGAGGGTGGAGACTTCAAATCCAGCCTCAGCAATGGCGAGGCACTTAGCAACTCAGTGAGACCCTATCTCTAAATAAAACACAAAATAGGGCTGGGATGTGGCTCTGTGGTTGACAACGCCTGAGTTCAATCCCTGCACAAACATATATATATATATATATATATATATATATATATATATACACAATATTTAATAAGAGCAGCAGGGGAAGAAAATCCTGCAAAAGAAATCTAGATTTTGATCATTTCCAGCATAGTATGAAACTCCTTCCTCTCAATTACTATAAATAAAAGAGTCACTATTCATAGCAAATTTCTCCATCAGAATTATTCTGTTCTAGAAAAGTTAGAGGAAGACTACATGAGGTGCTGTGGTGAGTTTCAAGATGCCATAGAATGGAAAACCAAAATGAGGTAATCTATATAACAGACTACCATTTGGAAATTAAAACAGAATGAAATACTGATACATACTACAACTTGGATGAACCTTCAAAACACTATGTTCACTGAAAGAAGAAAGTTTCAAATTTTTATTTTTTGATTCCACTAATATGAAATTCCCATGACAGGCAAACCCTTACAGACATAAAGTAAGACTAATGGTTTTCGGGATTGGGAGAGAGGGGAAATGGGACATTACTGCTCAATGGATGTGAGGGTTTTCTTTTACGGTGTTGAAAACGTCCTAGAATTGGATAATAGCAATGTATGCAAAACTCTTCGAATATACTAAAGCTGTTGAACTGTATACTTTTATATGTAAATTATATATTAATGAACCTGTCTTTTTAGTGTTGAGAGGCATCCCAATAGTCTCAGTAGATGACACACCAACATATAGATAGATCTAGATAGCTTGCTTATGTAGGATTTTGCCTGAATTGATTTATTAAAAGATGATATCATCTTTGATGAGCTGCAATTGAATGGGTATGGGTTATGCCTGTATTTGATAATGACTTTGGAAGTTAAGTTCCATAAAGTCATTTTTTACCTGGAAAGGTGCTAAAAAAGGCTTTAGTAATTCATCACATAAATATATGAAGATGACAGAATCCATGTGCCTTATAAAACTGTCACTTATTACCCTGTACAGGTAATCTTATCACTCATGCTGAATAAGACCTACCCATCAAAAATGAGGCAGAGCTGTACTTCAGTGGGGCTTCAATGAGGCGTTGGATACTAGAGCTCACAGGACACTTTCCTCAATGAAGCAGAAAATGTGTTTGGCATCCAGCTTATCATTCCATCACTGACCTGCTTGTTTCTGTTTGTTTTGGGTAAGTTCTAAAATTTTAATACATTTCCAGTTTAAAAATCCCAGTTCTCAGTGGCTCAGGAGGCTGAAGCAGGAGCCATCACAAGTTCAAAGCCAGCCTCAGCAACTTGGTGAGGCTCTGAGCAGCTTAGTGAGACCCTGCCTCAAACTAAAAATAAGAAGGGACTGGGGATGTGTCTCAGGGCTCCTAGGTTCAATCTCCATTATAAAAGAGGAAAAAAAGAAGAAAGAAAGAGGCCCAGTGATTCAAGATGCTGAATCCTTATAATACCTTACAACGACAAGTTTTCAGGAAGTATTGAAAAATAAGGATACCTCAATTTCTCAATTCTCCTTGACAACTTATAATAAAAAATGAATAGTTATCTGGAATTTATGTCAATCTGGAGAACATGGTTTGACACTTTAATTATGAATGCTTAGTGAAAAATATGTAAACACACACATGCATACATATATATGTATACATGTATACACATGAGTATATAATAAGGATTCATACAATTACCCAATTCCTTAGAAAATAAGATACAAATGAATGAATAGATAAGTAAGCAAACAAACTAAGTAGAGGAGCTCAAGAAAAACACTTTGATATTAACAAATAAACAGTTTGGTATTTTATGTGTCTCAAAGAACATCTGCTCTGCAAAATGAACATCTCAGAAAGAACCTCATTTCACAGAGTGGCAAGATGAGGCATATAGCAGGGAAAGGGGACTTTGTACATTCACATTCTAGTAAGTGTCATGTCAGCTTTCAGTTTTATACTAGCTCAAGTCTGATAGCAAGTCCTGAAAATTTCTAATGTGACACGGGATGCTATTACTAATGTGATTCTTATTACCACCAGGTAAAAACATATAAATATGAAACAGAAAGTAAATAATTATATATAATAAAAATGAACTATCATATAAATACCATATCTATCATATAGATGACATATAGATAGATAGATCTAGATAGCTTGCTTATGTAGGATTTTGCCTGAATTGATTTTTTAAAAGATGATATCATCTTTGATGAGCTGCGACTGAATGAGTTATGCCTGTATTTGATAATGACTTTGGAAGTTCCATAAAGTCATCTTTTACCTGGAAAGTGCTATCTATCTATATGTTGGTGTGTCATCCACTGATTTATATGATATATACTTATCACATAAATATCCTCAAAACTAATGCATATCTGAAAAAGTATTTAATTTTATTGGTCTTGATGATTTTGCTCATTTTATAAAGAAAAATCGAGGCATTAAGATACCTGTACATACATGAATATGTGTGTCTTCCTTAGTCTGTGGACAAGTCTCAACTGTCCATGGTCTTATTGGGAAGAAACAAATTCAGAATTTTCTTTAATCTCTTAGAATTTCAAATTCCTATATCACTGGGCATTTTTTCCTTTGCCAGATTAAATATATTTTCAATCCAGGTGTGGTGGTGCACACCTAGCAGCTCTGGAAGCTGAGGAAGGCGGATTGAAAGTTCAAAGTCAGCCTTTGCAACAGCAAGGCACTAAAGCAACTAAGTGAGACCCTGTCTCTAAATAAAATACAAAATAGGGCTGGGGATGTGGCTCAGTGGTTGAGTGCCCCTGGGCTCAAATCCGTAGTAGTAAATAAATAAATAAAATAGTACGTGTGTGTATATATATATATACACACACAAACACACATATGTGTATATTTTTTTTTCCAAATCTGCCAAATTAGCTATTGCTTTCTCCCCTTCTTCAAGTAGATAAACAGCCCCTAAATAAATTTCCATTTCTCTGACAGTGAAATTTTATTCATGATTCTACTCTAGACTCCAAAATTCAGAAGCAATATGAAGAAGAAGAAATGGCATCAGAAGGAAGCAATTGAGAGGAAAACTAATAGGAAAAATGATGCTTGCAGAAAGTAGAATAATTTTTCCTTAATATAAGGCTTTCAGTTAGTAACAACCAAATGTGACCTAAAATGACAGCATGGGGCTAGAAGGCCATTAGGGAGAGATTTCATCAAACTTGGGGTTGAATGATCTCCAAAATGGATTATCTACTATATCAATGCCCTGACTCAGAATTATTTCAAGTCATTATTATCTTTGGAGGGATACAGCATAAAGAAAGGGGAACTGTCCTCTTGAGGAGTCACCGCACCAGGTTAAAAATCAGCACAACCAGGGTAGACAAGGTGAAGGCTTTGAGTCACCCTATCGCATCTCAGTCATCTCAGCTTTCAGATCAGTACACCTATTAGCGGCCCCATCAGCTTTAACTGTTGGTGTCCCAGATAGTAAAAAAATTTATTTCTGTGACCTAGCAATTGCCCTCATCTGTCCCTAGTCCATCAGCAGAGGATTGATTCCAAAAACCAAAACCACAGCACTCCACACAACAGTAAGTTACTGTAATAGACAGGGTGACTCAAAGGTAAGGACCACACAATACCCAGGGAGGGGCTGGGCCTCCCACAAACAGACCTCATTATTGATTTGCTTCCCAGTAAGCTGTAAGAAAGCTGCTTAATTAATGACCGTTTTGATTCTTAATTCATAAATAACCTTGATGGTCTAGTTTTATCCTTTTTATTATAACTTTGGGTGATAAAAAAAATCTTGAGTTTTGTGTGTTATTAAAATTATACTGAAATCTCATTTAAATGTTTTCAAGTATGAATTCTTTTCACATAAGATCATAGATTTTTTAAAAATACAGCTGAAGGTTATTCTGAGGGATGTTTCATTGCTGTAATTTTTCTTACTAATCATTTTCAAGGGGGAAAAAGTTGGTTTTGCAGAAAATATATTTCCTCTGATAAGTTAACCACATGCACCTATTTCCTTGCACATACCTCCTATAGGAAATCATCCTTCACTCTATAGTGGACTACATATACAGGGAACAAAGGAGAATCAGAGAGAAAGAAACAAAGAGGGCAAAATATCTCCTTTAAGTATAAATCTGACCATTTCACATTTCCAAAATCACACATTCTCAAAACTCCTTTTTGCCTATAAAGTTCAAACACTTTAATGGCCTTTATGAGACCTTCCAGAAACTTCCCCCATCTCTTCTCTCATCCTCAGTCTCTACCACCAGCCCACACAAAGTCTGCATCCCAGAGCCATCAGCTGGCTTATATCCACTTGAATATGCCACACTGCTTCCTATCTCCCTGTCTTTGCACCTGCTATTTCCGCTACTGGAACTGCCATCCTTTCTCCTAGTTCCCTCTTCTGATGAACTCCTACTCATTGTGAAAGACAGTTCCCATCTGTATAAGCTTTCCTGAGCCACCCAAACAACTACCCACACCCTTGTGCGAGTGCCAACCCTATACCTATTATTTACCTCATTGTTGAGTCTATTATCTCACAGTTATAATTTGTTTTTAAATGTTTCTTTCATCAGTCTGAGTTTTCCCCATACAAGACTTGTGTAAATTTCAACTTTGTATCATTAGCAATTAGCACCATTTATGGCATATTAAAAAAAAAGTGTTCCATAAAAGTTCTGAATGAAGCTAAAATATTCATGACCTAAAGAATGAACCATTGTCATCTGAAGAACAATGATTTTTTTAAATCTTAGATAAAATATGTGAGATATTAATTTATATCTCATGGTACAATTGTGACTTTTTAAGCATTCTATTCTATCATTAGATCATGTATCTTGATTTTTTTCTATTTAGAAAATATGAGTAACCTGAAAATAAAAAGTAAATAACAGGTTTCATTGGCCAACATTTACTTCTAAACAATAAATAAGTTAAACTTATTGTAGTCCTAATGTCTCAAACAACGAGGAAGATATTGATGACCTAGACACCAAGAACCGGTGTTGTCAGATGAAATCTGTGCATCTCTGTGCCTTATATCCACAGGCCCAGGCATGTGCTGGGCAGCTGAAAGGGTAGATTCGGAAAAGGCCCCACACCACATTAGATGTCCACATCACTTGGGTCAGCGGACTGCTAGAAATCAGTACCAGGACTAGGGGACAAAGAGAACACTGAGCATCTCAGAGTCATTGACATTTCTTGCAGCTTCAGGGTGGGATCTTCAGGAGAGGTGAACTGGGCACCCACCAGCTGCATGAGCCTGAGGGGGTCACTACTCTCTGAACTGCTGCTCCTCCTCTATAAGATAAGGGCCCAGATATGATCCCCAGGCCTTCCTGCTCTCATGCACAGTTAGTCTAAGGAGGGTTTCAAGTTCTCAAAAAGAAAGAGAAGTTGAACTCTATTAGTAGAGGGTAAATAATAGAAGCAGTTCTCAGTACAATACTCTCATTCTTTTTCCTCAAATTTGAAGACAAAGGAAAAAGCAAACAAACAAAAAAAGCAAGTTGCTTTTCTTATGGGCAACACATTTAATAAGAACAAATAAAACACTGATTCAGTGTATCATTGCTGTTTGAAAAGGATTTGTGGTCTGCCAAAGTATTTCAATACAGTACATTATTTGTATCCTTGAGACAGCTCTGAAAGTTTCTTTGAATTAGAGAATGGAACAGAGATGTTTCGTGTACTGCCTGTGATCAGGCAACTAATTAAATGGAGCTAAGAGTCAACTGTCAGTCTCTAGATTTCAATTCAATTTCCTTATATCAATGTAACCCTTCACCCCAGTCATACAATTCTCACCAAGGATTCTGCTAAGTGAGAGAAGAAGAGGTTGAAATGTTCATTTATTCATTCAAGAAATACTTTCCAGATACCTATTCTGTACTGAAAACTGCTAGATGCCAGGGAATCCCAAATCCTACCCTACCCTGACCTCCTAAACTTCTGGCACTACACTTTCCGGAGAGTTTGGAGTGGGTACAACTAATTTATGCCATGGGCAAATGTTGTAAGTGTGACATAAATACAAGCAGGGAGTCATGGGAGCTCACTTTGAACATTCATTGCATTTATGAGAATCAGAGAGAGCTGCTGACATTTAGCTGGACCTAGAAGAGTGAAAAGTATTTGAATAGGTGAACACAGGAAGGGAAAACATGCCAATGTAGAAAGGACAGCATGACTGGCAGCCTAGATGGGTGAGAGTGTGAGGACCCTGGGAAGATGGTTCTTTAGTCCTTAGGGCAAGATGAAGACTGAACCAGCACCATCTCTGGAGACAGATGGACCAGCCCTGAGGTTGCAAAGCATCTCCTCCCGCTGCGTGCATTCTCCAAGCATGGTCAGAGGGGATGTTTATCGCTCTTGACTTCAGACTATCCTTAAAAAATGCTTCTCAGATTGTGGTCCCTGCATAAATAGCATTAGTATATCTGGGAACTTGTGATAAATGTAAACCCCCAGATCCTGGTCACAAACCTATCAAATAAAAAACTCCAGGGGTGAAGCATAGCAATCTGTATCTTATTAATCACACAAGTGACTGTGATACTCACTCAAGATTGAGAACCACTGCCTTAAAGACCTGTTCTTTGACCAACATCTAAATGGTTAAGTATCCAAAGTAATGCCATATGCTAGCTTGATTTTGTCATTCTATAATGCATATGAGTACCGAAAGAGTATGTTTTATACCAGGAAAAAAAATATAATATTTACCTGCCAATTATTATAAATAAATAAATTATTCCCCCAAATAACATTATTTTTGCCAACTTGGATTTCTACCTTATGCAAATCTAACTCCAAATTAGCTGAGCCACCCCTGGAGTCTGCAGGCTAATTCATTTTGTGATAGGGGGGAAGGGGCAGGAACAGAGGTTAGTCTGTTGACAAAGATGAAATGCAGTCCTTAGAAACAAACTAGGAATTTATGCCAAGGCACAGTCACCACTTTTCAGGACTATCAACAGGGTGACTATACCATCCATTGTTAATTTGAGTAGGGCAACCTAAGACCTTATTCTCCCTGCTTAAGCTTCTTTTGTGACAGAGGACTTACTGTTGGCCATTATATAACATCTTATTTCAAATGGTTCACAATCAGGAATTGTGAAATATTCTTGATGGAACACCCATGCCATGTCACATTCAAGTGGAATGATTGCAGAAGATAAAGTGGGCACACCATGTCTCTGCATCTTTTGGTTTGTTTTAGAACTGGGCCATTCAATTTAACAGTCACCAAACCCTCTCTGTCATCACTGTGACTAAGCTAGGCCTGGTGAGCATTTTAAGTCATAGCTCTTTTTTTCAAGGAGTTTATTTATTGGAATGCTCAAAAAATTATCTCTTTTCCCCTATTAACCCAAGGAAACCTGGTCCCCACCTTAGTGATTTCTTCCTGGAATGCTTACCAAGGCTCACTTTCCATATCAAGGCTGAGTTCATACACCTCCATTTCCTCTCAACCAGATATGATCGTCTCTTAGACAATACAAGCCAAAGAGTCAGTTCTCTCTCACAGAGTTCTGTGACCTACTGGGAAGCCAATTCAGATCTGTATTATTAAAAATATTCTAATTAGTTCCTGTATGCCTTGTAAGAAAACCTTGATGGAAATCATTTCTAATTAAGAAAAAGACAATGGATCAAATTTTCATTAAACCAAAATAAATAAATAAAAGTCTTTCCTTTCAATGTTTATTCCTTATATTAGACTTCTTAAAGGGAAGGTTGCACCTAGACTTTATACAAGTACTTAATCTTGCCTAACAAAGGGTGAAGGATTTTGACAATGCATAAAGAGATAAAGTATGCTACTTATGAATTTTTGGCTTGAAAATGGACACAAAAGAACCTAGTGTTTTCTGGATATTTTTAAGGTAAGTTAGAGAACCAGGTGTAAACCTTGGGTCCCCAGACTGTGCTCCTTAACATCTCCATAACAGCATTAGTGGGTCGAATATAGTTGCAATGTCACATAGCAGAATATAATCCTTTTTGAGATAATTGATTGCCACTAAGATTTGGGGGAAAATAGAGTCTATTTGTTTGCCACGAGTGGCTAAAATCTGATCTGCTGCTAAATAATAAAAATAATAAAATCAACACCAGCAAAACAATAGAATTTTAAATTTACATATGTTTTTCTATAGAATATATTTTTTTAAGACTCACAATAGCTTTGTTCCACTATAGTATCTTGCTGTAGACCAGAATTCAATACATCTTTGAGAAAGGACAAAACAAATGATATCCAAGTTAAGGATTATTAGTCTCATTTTATAGATGTTAAATCGAGCCTTGGAGTGAGTAAAGAAAAGCAACAGAGCCAGGAAATGGTCAGGGTGAAGCATAACAGTGCCTTCTTGAACAAATTCACACCTCAGCCTGACAGGCTGACAACCCTACAACACCCTGTCATGTCAGAGCTGATCACAGTTTTCATATATACAAAAGAAAATAGTGTCCTCACGATGCTACCCTGATAAATGCCAGCTGTGCCTAGAAACCCGTAGTGAATCAACCATTTCATACAGATTGGTGAAGAAAAATAATAATTAGTCACTTAGATGGATTGACCACATCTTTTCATTTCTCAAAGGAATATTACAGTTTTCCACCTCATTCCTTTGGGCAATGATCAAGAATCCTTCCTACTGTGTATTTAAGCACAAGGAACAAATGTTAGGAGTAATAACTCAGTAATAGTATATATAACGTCAATGGCATGACTTTCTCTCAAAATCCTCAGTGTGTAGAGAGGTATGTGGCTTACCAAAATCTGTTCTCACTTTACCCTTATTAATGCAATATCTATCACGTTGACAGCGTACAAATCTCAGCCACCTTTGTAGGGAGGTGTTAAATTTAAACAAAAGAATTTTAAGAGGATCTTAAACACAGAGAAAGTGTTCCATTGACAATCTGCCTTTTGCCCTTCTCTTTTTTTATATCACTCTGCCTAAAACTCATGTGATGGTTGGAGCTGCAATAGAGGGATGAACGCCTACTGACCAGGAAGTGACCTTGAGCATGGGAGCTGTGCTTAGGAATTGAGACTGATGATATCACGGCTTCACTAAACCAGACTCTTGACTTCTATGTTAGGAGCAAATCAACTCTATTTAGTTTGTCATGATTATATCAGATTTCTTACTAGTGAACCAGTTTAATCATAACTGATGAATTCCCCCAAATATGGGCAGAATAAAGAGCCAGAAATTTTTTTTATTATAACTAAAATTTAAAATTAAAGATCAGCTGAGTAATATATGGACCAGTGTTCCATGCTAATGTGGGATGAAAAGGAAGATGATTTTCCCTAAATGAGGCAACCAGAAATGGAACTTTATCAGGAGTCTGAGTCATGCCAGAAAGAAGATGACAGTGTTTGCAATTCTGCATAATGATGCAATAGAGATGGGGGTGGAGGGTGGAGAGGCGAATCAAGGCATGAGGATCAGTGGAGCTAGGAGGAATGACAGGCTGTTTGGGACTGAAATGGATAGCCTAACTAATACCCCAGAGGCACGGGACCAGAGAAAAAATGTTGCACATCGGAAAAGAAAGTTCCATATTCAGGTGATTCAGGAAAAAACAATTCTAACCCTTGCATTAATTGGCATAGGACATTCTAAAAGGTATATATTTAACAAATGCAAATTGATTAATTTAAAGTCATCCATAAAATTGGTGAATGAAGTTCACTTGGGATGCCTCATTCTCAAAAGACTGCGTGAGACACAATGTTTCATTCAAATCCTTTCTTACTCTCCTTCTGTAAAGAACATCTAAATTATAATGGTAAAAGGCACACACAGAGATAATTGCCAAAAGCAGATAAATGTCCTCAAAGCCTCATAGAGTAAGGGAACAAGAATTTTAAAACACTCAACATTAACTTATTAAAACTCTACACTACATAGTGACACATTGGTTTCTCTGGTACAGTGGTTCTCAATGGGGTAATTTTGCCCTTTAGGGACATTTGGCAACGTCTAAAGCCACTTGAGTTGTTACAACTGGGGTTTGGGGAGGTGCTACTGGCATCTAATGGGTAGAGGTCAGAGATGCTGCCAAACAACTAGCCTGCAATGTACAGAAGCCTCTCACCTTCAGAACAAGGAGCTGCCCCCACCCAATCCAGCAACAGGGTAGTGATTTCAAGGTTATGGCAATTTCTCCAGCACTCATGTGTTTTAGTTCAGGCAATATTTTTCAGAGTGCCCAGAAAGAAAATACTAACATGCACAGGATCATAAAATGTGATATGTGATCATCAGTAACTGTTGGCACTAGTCAGCTTCTAATGTATTTCCTTGTTCACAGAATACTTGATAGGAGAAACAGCACAATTATTAAATGCACACTGTTTGGCAGGCACAAAATTTTTTTTAAGTTTATTATTATTATTATTATTATTATTATTATTTTTAATATATACATTTTTTAGTTATAGATGGACACAATACCTTTATTTTGTTTATTTATTTTTATGTGGTATTGAGGATTGAACCCAGTGTTTCATACGTGCAAGGCAAGCACTCTACTGCTGAGCCCCAGCCCAGCCCTATTGTTGTTATTATTATTATTATTATTTGTAGTGGGGATTGAACCCAGGAAAGCTTTACCACTGAGCTACACCCACAGCTCTTTATATTTTTGTAATTTTGAGACGGGGTCTCGCTAAGTTGCTCAAGCTGGCCTCAAACTTGTGATCCTCCTGCCTAAGCCTCCAGAATTACTGGGATTACAGGTGTGTGTCACTGAGCTCAGCTTAAAAGATAATAATTTTGAATCTATACAACACTCTTGTGAGGAGATGGTGTTATTATAGTTGTTTTACAGAAAAGAAGCTCTAAGGCCATTAGAGATAAAATTCCTTGTCCTGGTCACCAAGAGTTCCAGGGTATACTATTAACAAGAGGCTCAATGTGAAATTATGAAATGGTTGCTATTCTGGATACCCATGTTCTCTAGTAATTTAGAATGAGATTATTTTTCTACATTCATAAAAACAATAATTTTCTTGCTCAGTATGCTTCCAATACATGCTTCCATGTACTATAAATTTATGTGCTTTGCTAGGTATACCCTATTGGACGTAATTTTTTTTAAAAAAATATTTATTTATTTATTTATTAGTTGTAGTTGGACACAATATCTTTATTTTATTTGTTTATTTTTATATGATGCTGAGTATTGAACCCAGGGCCTCGGATGTACTAGGCGAGCACTCTACCGCTGAGCCACAACCCCACTCCCTGAATGTAATTTAATATTTTCTTATTATGCCAAGGTCATTATGATGAGTACCCACATTGTCCTATACTGCAATGTCCTTGGAGCTATGCAATATGCAGGGCATCCTCTCTTATCTAGATGGTCCCAAAGCTTTTCATTCCTCTGTATAATTTTTATCATTTTTGTTCCTCTGTCTTTTCTAGTAGAGTTCGAACGGTCTCTTTGAACGACAGCCAGCCTAATTCCAGATGCTTCCAGTCTTCTATGGAATTACAAAAAAAAAAAAAAAAAAAAA
>NW_025999969.1:8488807-8541968 GCF_001458135.2 Marmota marmota marmota
TTCCCTGAAGACCTTAAAAGAGCGTACTACAGGGATACTGCTACATCGATGTTCATAGCAGCACAATTCACAATTGCTAGACTGTGGAACCAACCCAGATGCCCTTCAATAGATGAATGGATAAAAAAAATGTGGCATTTATACACCATGGAGTATTACGCAGCACTAAAAAATGACAAAATCATAGAATTTGCAGGGAAATGGATGGCACTAGAGCAGATTATGCTTAGTGAAGCTAGCCAATCCCTAAAAAACAAATACCAAATGTCTTCTTTGATATAATGAGAGCAACTAAGAACAGAGCAGGGAGGAAGAGCAGGAAGAAAAGATTAACATTAAACAGATACATGAGGTGGGACGGAAAGGGAGAGAAAAGGGAAATTGCATGGTAATGGAGGGAGACCCTCATTGTTATACAAAATTACATATAAGAGGTTGTGAGGGGAATGGGAAAATAAACAAGGAGAAATATGAATTACAGTGGATGGGGTAGAGAGAGAAGATGGGAGGGGAGGGAGGGGGGATGGTAGAGGATAGGAAAGGTAGCAGAATACAACAGTTACTAATAGGGCATTATGTAAAAATGTGGATGTGTAACCGATGTGATTCTGCAATCTGTATTTGGGGTAAAATTGGGAGTTCATAACCAACTTGAATCTAATATATGAAATATGATATGTCAAGAGCTTTATAATGTTTTGAACAACCAATAAAAAAAAAATTTAAAAAAATAAATAAATAAATAAATAAAAGAGCCAAAAAAAAAAAAATAATAATTTTTCTGAACTCAACATATCCCTCTCCTTAATGATCCCTAAGTGATTCCCTACTGCATCTCATTCAATTTGACTAGGGTTTTCTATTTCATGGTCTTCAATCACCAAGGTTTGTTCAGGAAGAAGAGTAGAAGGAAAGGTCAGACAAAGAAGGAAGTAGTCTCAAGGTCACCCTTCCTGGAGAAGCAGCAACTGACCACAAAAGAGAATCACAACCAACTTTTAGTTAAATATCTCAAAAGACATGCTGTCTTTGTCTTCTAGAGGTGGACAAAGGTGATGTCTTTGTCTCATTTAAGACAAGTTGGTCTGAGCAAGCAAAGCATTCCCCTACGTTAGCTGATTTCTGCCATTTATTTTCATTTCAAATTCATTTTCACAAATTAAAATTACTGCAAAATCCAAATTAATAGCTTCCAATAACATGAACAACTACATTAGCCATCTCACTAATTAACGCTCCAAAATGATCTTTCCCATGGACTTACGTGAAAGCTACCTATTTTGGAGGGAGTCTCCAGCACATTTGTTTTCCATGGCAAGATGTCCATGTAATGGCATTCAGACTCTCAGACTGACCTAAGTCCTCACAAGAAGAATTCAGATGCTTTAAAAGATACTGCTAATTCTGTTCCCATTTTTGTATAGATCAAAGCCCAAAGCTAGGAATTCTACAACTAATTCAAATTTTAAAAGCTTCTTCTCTTTTGTCTCTAAGAATCATTTGCATTACAGACTAAGATCAAACTTCCATGCTAAGGTTTTTTTTTTTACTACCAGTGTTTCCCCTTATCTCATTTTATAGTCAGAGTTTTATTTACCAACTGAAGAAATAAATCATAACTACAGTTTTTAATTAAATAATCACCTCTACGTATGCACCCATAATGTGTTGGTTTAGCACTTTCTATCTCCAAAGAAATTAAGACTTGGTTCTCAAGAAACCTGAATTCTCTAGATTCTTCTAGATGTGACCCCCTTCTCTTTCAGAACTTGAGATAACAAGGGTAGCTGGTGAATGAGGCCAGACCAGAGCTCTGGTTCTCAGTGTTCTTTTCAAGTGTGTCCTACAACTCAGAAAGAAGCCACATGCAAGCATGCACTGGAAAGGTCAGGGCTGGAGAAAGTAGCAGCAACCTAAGGTAATGAGTGTGGAATTACTTTGCAAATACAAAGTTCCTAATACAATCTTAAGCAACTTGGTGGGCTGGGAGTGGGAAGTAGGGGCATTTAAAATTAAAAGAATACTAGATTTAGAATTACAAGACCTAAAGGAAACTTAAGGAATGTCACAGTTGGAGCTAAATGTATTCATAGTTCAACAATGTTTATCTTACAGACTTCTTCTGAAGGTCCAATGTAATACTTTTGCCAAAACACCTACTACAGAGTGTAGCACATAGTAGGTCAACAAATGAAGCCTAAGGCTCATGGAAGTTGTGTTCTCTTGTCTTTCGCATCCTACAGAACTGGCCTCCTTTATATCCTATAAAACTACAAGCAGACGAACAGTCTCAGCCAAACACACTGACCCTATCCCATTTGCCCCTTCCTGGTTATTGCCCTAAAGGTAGCCTTGAAGCAATTTATAGCTTTTCTGATTTAGTGGGCTCTTGTGTCAGAAAATCCACTTAGGAGCTGAATTATTATTATCATTAAGCATAAAGAAACATTAATAGTAGCAGGCTCTGACTCCTTTTCAACGTTACTTTCCCTCTCCGGATGGTTTCTTTCCAGCTGCAATCAATATACACTTTTGGCAGAAGAAATGCTACAGGAAAAAAAAAATCTACCAGCTTGTTTCCAAGAATCTCACTTTAGCCATATATACAGATTCTACAATATTGGTGACAATATCCACTTATTCTATGCTATGCAACTAACCTAGAATTTTCTTGTGCATTGTGTAATCCTACTAGATAAGACTTCCAGGTAATAATAAGCCCACCATGTTAGATAGGCAATCACTGAGGGTCAGCATAATCCACCATTAATAAGAGAAAAAGCTGATTCTGGGTCCATGGATCTGAAGACAGATAATAATGCTCCACTTTTCTCAAGACACATTGTAAGATAAAGTATCACTAAAATTTTGAAGTTAATCCAATGTCCTCCTTACTGTAACACATCTTAACATTTCATTTTGTGCCAACCGCATAAATCCATTATAAGATATAAAAAGACATCTTCATGATAAGATGAAGAGCTGTTATAATCCAATAAATTTAGCACTATGTGAATTACACAATTATTAGAACTGAGCTCTGAGTGTGAGCATTTCTTGTTTTAAAAGAGCCACATGTGTGCCAAGAGGTTGAAATCATCTCTTACTGTTATTCTGGACCACACATAGCTTTTGATTTTAAGTCTTAGATCACAGCCCTAAAACTAACACTAGCCTTCCTTCCTCAATTTATACAAAAAGGACTTTTAAGTCACCAAAACTCAGTCACACATAGTTTGATCATTTATGTTATTTCTTCTTCAAGAAGAAATCTAAATGCCTTCTTTCTAAAACTATAGTAATATTTCATTTTGTTCCAGCTAAGTAAAACTCATCTGGTACAGAAAACACAGAAAATTATAAAGGATCAAAAGGAATTATTCAGAAACTCCATCTGGAATTCAGTGAGTTTTTTGGCACATTAATCCTAAAATTCAAGCAAAGTCAGGACCATAGTTTATCTAAGGGTAATCTGAAGTATGATTTCAATACCAAAAAACTTGAGATTCTTATTGAAATATAGATAGTTACAAAATATTTCCAGAAAGCATCTTGTCTTCTAGCACTGGGATAGGGTGGCTGAAAAAATAAATAATATTTAGTTCCTCTTTACAGTTTACCAAAGTTGACTAAGAAAAATCCGTCAACTTAGTCATGATCCATAGAACAATTATAAGAAAAGGAAGGAAAATGAAATCTGAACCACAGGAAAGCCAAAATGGGAAAGCAGATTGCCACACCAGTGCCATAGATGATGATAATACCCTGAAATCAACAAAGATGTGTGCTTAGTCTATGGTCTCAACACCTCTGACCAGCACCCAGGACACAATTTTGGGTTTGGGAAATTCAACTTAATTAATTATGGAAGAAGCCTTTTCATCAAGAAGACCCAATCAGTTAATGGTCAAATTAAATTCATTATCAAAGACCCTGGTGGGCTCTGTTTGCTATTTTGTTTTGGTTAAGTTCGTGCATCAAATTCTAATGCCACTAGGAAATCATCTTCAGTTCCACGCAATTAAAACAAAACCAAGATAGGCTATCTGTGAAAGTGAAACATAAAGATTTTTGAAAATAAAAGAGCCCTAAACACAAGCTCTCAATTTGATAACAATAAAGTGAACACAAAGAAAAAGGAGGCCAGGCGGAGTCATTTTGTCATTTGAAATACCATTTTTTTTTCTTCTATGGTGATAGGAATGAACTCAGGGCCTCCTGCATATTAGCAAGTGCTCTACCACTGAGCCCACTAAATACCTTTCTATTCCATTATCAATTAAAGGCCTGATATTATATCTGCTTTATATCTGTTTTCTACTCAGTGTTATCCAGATTTGCTTAATTTAGGAATTCATTTTCACTCTGTGAACTTTTTCTAGAAAGCAGCAAAGAGTTTGTCATCTTTGCTATCACTTTCAAATCGCTAGAAATATGGGTGGGTGCTCATTTGTAGTCAGAATATTTCAAGAAGGGCTTACAAGCTTTCTTCCCAGCTCTGTACAAGTCATTTCTCCAGATGAAAGATGAAACTTAAGTACAAGTGTTATGACTCCTCTTTTGACACTCTAAAAATAAATTACAAATAAGTGCTATTATGAAACATGGGATTTGTTTATTTTTCATAGAAGAGAGGATTTGGACATATGATTGTAATTATGAGTAAGAAGTAATGTATTAAAGTTGGAAGTTGCCTTGGAAGTCTTCAAATTCAAAACCTTTATTTATCCCTGAAAAAATTAAGAAAGGCAAAGAGGCTTCCCCTAGGTGGGTGATCAGTTGGAACATCCTCAAAATGACCTGCAGTAGATTCCACATGGATTTTCTTCAACCTCACTGAATTTTGCTCAATAGTCAAACAAAGAGTAATTTTAGAATTTGTGCCAACTATATGCTTGACAATGGTGGATAGGAGATAAAAGGGGAAATCAATGGCGTAGATAGAACATTGGTTGATCAGTAGACAAACAATACCATGATACATTCTCACTCAAAAAAAGTGTATGTGTAGGCAAAAATAATGTGATTCATTACTTTTTAGAGCTCAAAAAGTTATGTAATATCATTCATTCATCATTTAGACACTGGACAAGTACCTACTGATTATCATGCCATCATTTGTTGAGTTTTATTATAGTATTAATGTAGAATATAAATAATTATTTAAAAGGACTATTAAAATACTCCTGCCTCTTCCAACTTTATATATCTGTGTGAGGCTGGATTTATTAATATTTTTTGACCAAAATGATATTTATCAGAGATTAAATTCTGAAGCAGATATGAGAATTTCAGCTATTTACTATTAAGCTAGACATTAAAAGATATTTGTAAAAATGCTGTGCTTCACCCTAATATTTTTATGTTAAAATGTAGTAATTTTAATAAAAACATGTTGTTTGTATTGGCATGTAATCAGTTATTTTGAAATGTCTTAATGACCATATTTTTAGATTTATATTTTAATTTCTGTTAAGGTGATATCAATAGATATAACACACACAAACAAAAACTCACTGAAATTCTCAGTAATTTTGAAGTGTGTGGGCATCCTGAGATCAAAAAGTTTGAAAAGTAATAATATATGAACAATCTTTTAAAACAATATTATTTTAAAAATAATGGTGATGATGATGTAAATACTGTAAGTGACATACAACCAAAGGTCTTATGGTGTATATGTATCCATGGAGATATATCTACAGGCAGATCAAGCTTTCTAAAAGTAATATGAGCCCAATAAATGGACTTGTGTTCCTGGGCAACGGTTTGTTGGGGGTGCAGTACTCTGACTCACAGATGAATAAAGAACTGAATAAATGTTTAGAGAATCCCCTACCTGCAAGGAGTCTTCAGCCTCATTCCCACAATGAGAATGATTAAAACATTATTTGTGCATATATATACAGGCATAGGCAAAGTATAATGAGAGCCAAAAGGATAATTTAGTTTGATTCTCCTTGAGAATCAAGGAAAGACTTCATATAGGGGATGGAGATTGAGCTCTGAAGGTGAGTAGGTGTTATCAGGGATGGGAAGGATGGATGAATGCGAGGGTGATCTGAGCAGAACACTGTCAAACTCAGGGCTTTGGGCTCACCTGGATTGCAGATGGTTAAGTCAGAATAAGAATCGCTTAGGTCTCTCTCATTTCCATCCTAACACAGAAACTGGAATATCATCAGTGTATAAATAGATTTGGAACAAACAAATGGATGGTACGAAAAGGGAGGGGGCTATTGAGGAATGCAAAGGTCAGCTTATGAATGGTTTTATATATCAAGTAAGGGGATTTGGATGACCCTGCAGAGATTTCAAGAAGACAGGAGGAAAAAGAAAGTGATGTGATTATTTTTGTGCTTTAGGGAAAAAAAATGAATCCCTCTTGTAGTAGAATAGAAGATGTATCACATGAGACAAAGTGGTGGACAGGGAATCAGGTAAAGCGTTAGAGATTCCTCTGAGACTACGATCCGTTTACTCTTCCTTCTGCATTAGGAAAACAGAATCCAAAGAAATCAATTATTAAAGATAAAAAGTTAGCGTGGCTTTCAATGGAAATTCCATGAATTACTTATGTTCTGTATCACGAGTTTCCTGCAATCAAATGTCAACCCAAAATGTGGTAAGGTAGGTGGAAATAGCCTTCACCACTTACCAGCTGTCTATCTTTGGGCAAGTCTGTGGCTACAGCTCTTTCCTCTAATGCAAAATAGACAGGAGATACCACCCATGATCCCTACATGCTTTCTGTGAAGATCATATGAGATGATGAATAGAATAGCCCCTTACACAATGGAAATACTCTACTAGTTAGGTGGAAAGCTGAAGGCTGTTGTGAAGTAGAAGAGTCAGCAAAATATCTTGTGCTACTTGGCCAACAACAACAACAACAACAAAAAAATTCAAATATCAACAAAGAAATTTGAAGCTAACCAAGTCCCTCCTCACTGTTAAAATCATGTGACACTAATTTTAAAGGAATAATTTTTCATTATAAACTAGACTAAAATACAAGATCAGTCCTTTAGATCACCATAGCAAGGAACTTAGGCACATTTCTTTATTCCTCCAGTAAAGAAACTGACACCTAAGGAGAAAGTCTGGTTTACTCAGCATCATAAGTCAGAACTGGAACCCAGCTCTTTTGACTTCCAATCCAATAGTCTTCTATAATAAACTAAAAAAAAATATGATAATGATAGGAAATAATACAGAGGTTTTCTGTGTTCTATAAAACCCTAGAGTTGGAAGAAGGATCTAGAATGGGGTGGGAGAGGATGATAAAGACAAGCCATCCCTCTAACATACACTTCCCAGACTAAATGCTTTGAGGTGACACAGGATTTTATAAACATATTTAAAAAATAAGGGTGTCTTGAAATAAATAAATAAATAAATCATTACAGTATCAGAATGTTCTTTTTTTTTTAAGTTTGGTCTGAGCAAACCTAAAAATTCCAAGTGAATGAACACATTAAAATTGTCATTCTGAGTTGATATCCAGGCACTCATCTCTATTTACCTCAAATTCTTGCATACATATTGCCAAGCAGCTTGGAATGGATGCATATGGCTTTTACCCATGACTAATCATCACATTTTACCACTGCAAGCACAAGAGGACAGATTAGTGAGAAGGCTCAGTTATTTACAAAACTGTTGAAGCGATAACACAAACAAGCATCTTAGAAGAAAAAGAGCAGGGGAACAAAAGGCTGTGTGGGCTTCTCTTTGTCCCCTTTATTAAACAATTTGTATAAATTTCCATAACGTTTGTTTCAGTTTCTGCTTTGTTTCAGTTTCTGCTCTGTTCTGCAGCGGAGGAATCCATTAAGGCCAAAGAAATATGCAGCCCAGGTACAAAGAAAGTTTGCAACCCTTGGCACTAAGAAGAGATAGAAAAAATCTACTGGACTGGCCTTGATCCATGGCATTCCTTTGCCTTATCTCTCCTACTCAGTTCAATTAGGATGCACATTTCATGAGTTCCTACTATGTGCCAGATTCTATGCAAGGTACTGATAGAGAAATAAAACATATACTAAAACACAATACAATTCTCATATATTTCCACGTAAGGCATGTCTAAGAGTTACAGCCCAAGTGATTTCAAGGAATGAGCAATCACTTCCTGTTGAAGACTTGCTGAAAGATGGTGATGTTTGAAACTAGCCTTGATAGGAAACTGAGGATGAGAAGGGCAGACTTATGCATGAAGTGGACCTCCCTGGTCCTCCTGAGCACTAGGAGGTGCTCTCCTCACTGATTCACTCTCTACAGACAGCATGCTCACGACAGGAGGCTGCCTTGAGGTGCCCCAGAACAGAAGCAACCACAAAGAGGGCTGTGGTATTAACAAGAAAAACATAAAGAACATTATTTCACAAAAATATATTAGATAAGTATTACAATAGATTATCTATGTTCATGAAAACTACCTGTGGAGACCTTTCTAAATCTGCCAATCCTTGACTCAACTCATTCAAATGTCAACACTGAGTGTCTTATGACCAGCCTCTCATTGAGTGATCTCTCCTCCATCTAGCTCTGCAGTCTAAGGGATTCACATTCATGCTCAGGGTTCTTCAAGCCCTATCTCACTTGACCCTGAAAACAATTTATACAGTAGTAATTATGCTTGTGACAAATTATCGCATGTCATAGACTTGGGTCAGTCACTTTGTAACTAAATCAAAACACTATGAATGTTACAAGCACTGGTGCAAAAGTTTGGCCACTGTAATTCACAGAATCAAGAGGCAAGCCACCTAAAGTTTCACCTCTTATGATGCATAGGAACTACTCAATTCATCCAGAATTTCATCATTCATCATTGAACCCCTACCCAATACATTGTATAAAGACAAAATGATAAATGAGTGACTAGGAATAGTACCTTAGGAAGAAAATGGAGCCTAGAGACCTGGTGTGAGCTCCATATGCTGTGATTAAAGAACAACTACTAATCTCTGAGCACCTGCTTTCCTCCATTGTGCAAGAGGGATGGAAAAGAGGATTTTGTGAGCCCTAAGTTGCTTTTCAATACTAAAATTTTAATGAAAGTAGTAACAGTAAGTGTAGCTAGTTGAAGAAAAATTCCTGTCAAATGAATATTTTCCACTCTGGAAATTCTCAAAGATGCAATCTGCTCCTTCAAGGAAAGGATCTAACTTACTAGGCAGCCTTAGTTGAAGGACAGTGTCTTTGATGGAGATATGCTTTTTCCCAAGGGAGAAAATGAAGTCCGAGGAAGGGAAGCCCAGTGGTATGTCTTAACCTCAGGCATGAGCACAGAGCATAGCCCACTGGGGTTTGCAGTTACTGTCACAGGAAGGATGTAGAGAAGTATAGACCATGACCTTTGCAAGAATGCTGTATCCTTCCTCAAGCTTTGCAGCCTCCCCATGTTTTTATTCTTTTTATCACCATCTGTCTACCAGTGTGATCGGTGGTTTTGTCCTCAAAATGGAAAGGACCTGAGTCCTTGTCTTTCAGAGCAGAAAGGAAAGGGAGAACTGCAGGAATATATTGCATGATTGGGTGTGGGTATAAAGCTCATATTAAGGTAGGTGTTCTGTCCTTCAAAGTGAGCAAAAGAAAACGTCTTCTAAAACATTTTTAAGTGAGAGTATTTAAGAAACCGGAATTTAAGATCATCTATATCTCGACATGAGAATTTTATAAGATTATCATATAATCTATTATGTAACTTTAGATTTTTCTTTTCTGGACAGCATGGCTGTATTTCATTTATTTATTTTTATGTGGTGCTAAGGATTGAACACAGTGCCTCACATATGCTAAGCAAGAGCTCTGCCACTGAACTACAGCCCCAGCACCCTCAGATATTTTTGAGAATACAAGGAGATGCTATTAATTATCATCTCAAGACAATAAGGATAAAGTAAAAGGATCTCTCTATTCACAAAGTCCTTTGCCCATTATTCACCATTTCACCTGATCTATTTTCACAATCTAGGGAACAGAAAGGAGGTCTCCTTATCTATTTTACAGATGAGGAACCTGAGGTTCAGACAGAGGAAAATGGGTTACCCAAGACAGGCAGACAGTAAGTTCATAATACTTGGAGAATAATGCTGAGTATGCTTAAACTTAGAAAATACTGAAAACCAGATGGGGAGTACCGACTCATCATGAAGATGTATGCAAGTCACCCTTCTCCAGGCATCCAAAGATGGCTAAACAGATCAGTGAACACAGCTGAGGCCTGTGCAGTGTGTCCTGCAATCTGCACTGCTTGTGAAGACTTAGGGAATCCACTGGTGTCAGAATTTCCATAGAATCTTAAACTTAGACTCAGGTGGTCAGGTTCATTCAGGCTGACACAGCTACATAAGGTCAATTCAAGTAAAAGCATAATCAATTCTTCTTCCCTACTATAATGAGCACCTGGTGGTATACACTGTTGGGGAATCCTGGCCCAGCTCACATCACTACAAGATAAACAGGTAAGTATGATAATGTCAACCAACGTAAGACATCCTAGGCAAGTTAGGAGAACTTCAGAGAAAGAAGTATAGTACCCTAGAAGACTGGGGTTGAAAGAAGCCCTCCTACAGAAGGAAAAGAGGCCTCAAAATCTGTGTCTGAGTTACTGCAAATTAGAGGTGAAGCGGGCATCACCCTCAGGCCTTGTATTTGATTGTCCATAGTGCAATATGACTCTCTCCATTTTATAGTATGTGGGACTGAATTTGAATGGATTTATTAAATGTGAGTTTAAACAATTCATATGCTGAAGTCCAAATCTGTCTAACTGAAAATGTAACCATCTTTGTAGATTGCATCTTTACAAAGGTAACCAAGTTAAAATGAGGTCTTTGGGGTGGGCCCTAATTCAATATGATGGGTGTCCCTTTAGAAAGGGGGTATTTTGATACCAGCACTCATACCAGGAGAAAACCATGTGAAGATGAAGGCAGACATAGGACCAAGGAACAGCAAAGATGATCAGTAAACCACATGAAGCCAGGGATGAGCCATGGAACAGATTTTCCCTGACAGACCTCACAAGGAAACAACCCTGGCAACACTTTGATTCTAACATTCAGAACAGTCAGAAAATGCATTTTTGTGTCCTATGCCACTTTGTTTGTGGTGTTTTGTTACTGCAGCCTTAATAACAACTTAAGAATAAGTTTGGAAGATAGACAGTGTCTCTCCAGTTTGGCAAGTCCTTCAGATGCAGCCTGGATTTGCTCATTTTACAGTAACAGGCTGCCTTGCAGACGCCAGCCTAAACATGTGCCACAGAGATCACTTGACTGTGTGTATCAGGAAAAGTCCACAACCCCAACACAGTGAACATAGTGTGCCAAATGGTCCTCACTCCTTCCTCACCTTCCACATGATATAGCCTTATGGACCAACTCCCCCACTTTCCACAATGAGATTCTATAGAACTTGTGATAACTGGTGAACTTCAGGGTTGAGGTGACCTCCTCCTGCTCCTCTCTATTCCTTGCCTCACTTCTGCAGAAGCTAGGCCAGAGACAGAAAGTCTGGAGAGTGTGTCAGCAAATTCCAGGACATACGGTAATGCTCTCACAGCTCCGGCCCACAACAATTTATACATACCCATAGAATTCCTTTCTCTTTGGGCTGTATTTCCAATTGTTTCCTTATGCATAATATTTTCTAATCATTCCACTAACTAGTTCAATATGTCGTCTTTTTCTTCTTCTAACAGGAAGATATAAATGACTTCAAAAAGTAGGAAGCTCTAAAATTGGAATTTTTTTAAAGACTACTTGATCTGTGCCAAAAAAAAAAAAAAAATGCTTTGGCACCAATGAATGCAATGTGACCTCATTCATTATGCTTTTCAATGCCAGCCACCCCACCCAGAAGCCTGTGGATGATGCAGAGACAGCTTTTAGAGTGTTCCCACCTCACACAGAGGTCATACCCTAAGTGAACTTCTTGGCCAGAAATTATGAATGAGGCAGTACTGGCCCCTAAGTCTGGAGTAGGCCGACTGTGGAACCATTGGCCAAATGTGGAAACTTGGAGTCATTTCCATATTAAGTCTTAGCACTGTATTCCTGACCAAGTAAAGTAATTCCACTGAGTCCAGCTGGGCTTACTGTTTAAAGGCTTTCTAAACCTACTCCATCATAATTAAAATATCATAAGAACAGTTGTACAATATAGCACCCACTTCTAGCTTGTATAATTGTAATTGATTCCACAAGTTGCTATAACAATACTAAATGATAAAATAATAACTAACGCCTACTTAGCATGAGCTAGCTATTATATGCCAGGTTATATGACAGTTTCAAATGTTTTTCATCTATTATGTGCTAATCTGCACAAAACCCTTAGGAGACATGTACTTTTACTATTCTCATTTTACAGATGAGGAAACTGTGGCAGAGACAGAATGGTAGAGTAAATTACTCAAACTCATATAGCCAGTACATGGCAGACGCAGAATGTGAACCCAAGCTGGGTCCAGAGTCCATGCTTTTCAACACCAACTAGTCGGCTTCCCTCATCAGTAGCCATCATTATTGGCACATCTCTCCCCCATCACTGTGCACTTTTAAAGTTAGAGACTATTCCTTTGTCAGCCTTTTACTCTTGTCACTTGCATTTGATGATTGTTGTTGAATGACTTAAGCTCGCCCACAACATCATGCCCTAACCATGAAACGTTCTCTCCCCCACTCAGCTTTCTCAGTTCTTCATAGATCATTTGATACTTTCAGCCTTGTAGTTGCTTCGTTGTTGCTGTCTTCTAAACCTCTCTCTTTTTACCACAGTATACGGCATATGTATTCAGATATATGTAGAATATAGATGTAAAATTAACTGCTGAGTCATTTTAAAAATTTCCCTGAAGCCCACCACATTCTCTTATACCAACTAAGAATTTTCTTCTATAAACCTCTCCAAATCAATGAAAACAAGGTGAGTGTGATGGCAGGATGCAGAATTCAGGACCTTCCTGAGAGCCAGCACAGGCCCACCTGATCCTATATAAGATCCCACTGTAAGGAACCTTTGATGGTACTCACTGGGAAATGTGACCGACTTCCCCCTAGAGCAATGTACTTCAACATGAGTATGTTTCAGGAACCCCCAGAGAGCTTGCTAAATCACAGATTTCTGGGCCAACCCCAGAGTGTCTGAATTGGGGCCGGGGGTAGAGTGTGAGCATTTTCATTCCTAACAAGTTCCCTGGTAAATCTAGTGATACAGGTTTTGGGGCCACACTTTTAAGAACTACTGATCTAGATCCAACATTTGGGAAATACTACGTATTTTTTAAAATAAGAATGAAACACACAGAGAGGCTGGAGTGTGAGATGTGCAGAAGATACCATTCACATGGGAAGATAAGCAGAACATTTGAACTTGATCTAAAAGATAAGTGTCTCCATTCCATCTTTAGATCATAAAGAGAGTTGGAATCACCTTTTCATACAGGGAGCCCTGCACCCCTATAGGGATCAAAACTAAAGGCCAAACATCCTGTTGATTTCAAACTTCTAAATTATTGGGGTTGCTTCATGTGGCTTCTCCATATAGCTGTGCAATACTGTGGGGGCCAGTTGTACAGGCACTCCAGGGCTCCAGAAGTTGTAACCTGAGGAATGACATCTCAGAGTGGCATGGCAGAGCAGGAGGGAGTAATTCTACCTGAGCTGGAGGAGCATGAGATTCTCTCCCCAATTCCCTTTGCCACCAGGTGTGTGCATGCTAGTGAAACATAACATTTTCAACGATGAAAATAACAAAAACAAATATTTTTCTCTAGCTCTCATGTTGGCAAAAGATTTCTATACTGAGGGTTTTTTTCCTTCAGTAGAAAAAATAACTTATGCACGCATCTTTTTCTCTCAGTGCTAAGAAAGCAATTTTTAAAAGGCAGAAATAGCAGGGACAAAGGAGGGGTTTTGTTGGCCCCTCAGCAAAATCTGGAAGGGCACTTCACTGCTCTGAATCTATTTTGAACAAAGAATTAGAGAGAGCAGGGAGTGACCGGGAGGTTCATGCCATAGTCAAACACATGAATAAGCAAGATGACTGCCACAGGAGGAAATGGATCAAAGTGGCCAAGGGGCGATGCCCAAGGCCTGGGGTGAAGAGGTTAAAAGAGATGGAGCAGCTACCAACCCGGGGACTCTGGCAGGAAAGCAGGAGAGGATGGCCTTTGGTTGGAGGTGGTGGCAAGAAGAGGAAATGAAGAAAAGGGTTATTGTAGGGGCTATTCAGGTCATTCCGTGGTGAAAGCCATAGAGGTCGGACTGTAAGGTGAGGTCTGGTGCAGACAGAAGAAAACTCTCTGCAACAGAAAAGACCAGGGATCACACAGCAGGAAACCCAACAGGGGACGTGAGAGGCATCAGAACAGCCCGCCAGACAAGCTTTGACTCACAATGTGACTGACTTTCTCCTTTAAGCATCAGGTCGACATTTATAAATGAATGAGTTCTATTTTCTCAGAGGGTCCTTCTAGCTGTCAACTACATATGGAAGTGCATTCTTGCATTCATTCAGTCCACAAAAACTTAAGCACCAACTGTTTATCAGGTTGTTACAGAATAGTCCCATAGTTATAAACAAATGTCCCTACTTTTAAGGACCAGGCTCGTGAGCTGCCAAAATCCAAGAATGGGAATATTTGGAGTCTGTTCTAAATGAAGCTAAGTAATTTATTGATGTAAAGAAAGGCATTAAGGACTTGGTGCTGGGTTCAGCTGGACAAATCAAATTGTTCTGTTGTTCAGTATTGTAATCAGCCGAAGAACACACTTGTGATCACCTCATTCATTCATTACTGCTCCTGATGGCAAGCCACCTGGCTCAAGATAACAGAGCATGGCATTTGCATCTTGCATAGATGATAGGGGGAGGAGGGGCAAGGTCAGAAGGAGGGAGGCCTCTGTCATAAGGCAAGAGATAGGATGTATTCTGAGACAGCAGCACTAACAGGACAGCAACATTTAGAGATGCTCAAAAGAAATACCGGAAATGACTGAGTTTCCATAGTGATTGTGTAAGTGATTTGGGGTGCCATTGGGAAAGTAGGGAAAACAAAGACAGGAGTGACCAGGGAGAAGGTGAAAAGCTGGAATTGAGTCATAGAGTTTGAGGTACTCTAGGTCTGATGTTCAGAATTAAGTTCTGGACTGGAGATGAACAAGTCACAGGAATCTAAGAGGCAGTTGAAGACAAGGAGTAGATGATATCTTCAAGAAAGAAAGGCTAGATAGAGGTCTTATCTTTTCTTGTCCCATCTCTAAAAAAGACAAAGCCTAGCAGAAGGGGAGACTTACTTCACAAAATTTTTCCTTAACCATATAATCAATGAATGAAGAAAGTACATGAAGGAAAAAATAGTCAACTAGTTAGAAAACATCTTTCTGAAGTTGTTTCCTTTCCCAAGTGTTACCCAAACCCTCCTTTCAAGCAAATATCTCTATTCTAGTTTGATGGACAAGAATGTAGGGAACAATGATAACTACCCAGATAGACACTATAAAAGCTAGTTAGGGTCATAAAAAATAGTCTAGTCCCCTAAATCTTGAAGAGGGGGAAAAGGGACATGTGGAGACTGCATTTTTCTTCTTTACATTTCCATTCATTCATGTCAACACACAAAAAGACTCAGAATGTTTTAAACCATTACATGGTACCAAATTAGATGCTATTATTCTCCCCCACTTCTTTCTAACAAATGGAGAAGTGAACCCGGTGAGAGCTAGGACTGTTTCCCATCATTTTTTCATTAGTCAACTGAATGTCCAAACAGAGGCCAAATCCAAGATTTCTGTAGGCCAGAAGAAATGGTGACCATGTCCCAAGTTTTACGCTCCAGATATTTCCCCAGCAGTGGTCCAGAAAGCCCATGATCTGCCACATGTCAGCCCTGGTTCAGGCAAGTGAAACAGCAGATGCCTGATATTCTCTACTGCGAGCCCTTACATGCATGGTTTGTGCACATGCTCCCCTGCCTGTTTCCTCTGATCCACGCTGTTTCTCCTTGGATATATAGATCTTGTTAGACAAATTTGTTTTTTTTTTTTTTTTTCCATCCTGGTCCCCCAGCTGAGATCCTGAGATTAGAAGATCTAACTTGACTCTGATTCCTGTTCCTCCTCCACTTTTTCTAGTTACTGATTTGGGACTCACGTCACCAATGGACCTCAGTTGCCTCATCTGTCAAGTGAGAAGTTTGGACTAAATTATTTCTAAGTTTCATTTCTCTTCTACCATTGTATGTAAATCTAATCACTGAAGCATTTAATATGAAAGACAACTTTCTAGAAATTTAGGTGCTGTATAATAAAGAATCCATCTATTCTTTGTCTTGGGTTCCTGAGATGGAGGTTCTAATGCTTATAATCCCTCATATAATAAGAGCATCTGTTATTTCTCTTGAGCTCTTGAGTCACACCTGAGTTTAAACTAAGAAAATGACTCTGGATGGGGGCTAAACCTGCCAGAAAGACCAACCATGAGATTAAAGGGTTGAGGCTTTGAGCCATGGATCAGGAGAGGAGGGAAGATTGAGATTGACTTCATTCTTGTGACCAGTGATTCAATAAATCATGCCCATGTAATGTAATCGCAATAAAAATTCTGGTCCTCTTCTTGGGGACCATATTGATGTTCCACAAGGGTGGCACACCTGGATTCCATGAAGTGCCATCTTCAAGACTCTCCCAGTCCTCACCCTATGTAACTTTTCATTTGCTTGGTCCTGAATTGTATCTTTTAGAATAAAACTATAATGATAGTGTATCATTTTCCTGAACTCTGTGAGTTGCTCTAGTGGATTAATTCACCTGAAAGGGTCATGGGAAATGCCCTGCTGAATTTATAGTCCATGGCTAGAAGTGAAGGTGCCTGAGGGACCCCACATACTTGGCAGCAGGCATCTCAAGTGAGCGGTCTTATTGGGCTGCATCCTTAACCTGTGGAGTCAGCGCTGACTCCAGGTGGATTGTGTCAGACTTGGCTCATAGTACTGCATAAAATATACCTATTGGACGTGATGACAATTGACATATGTTCTTAAAGAAATGAATGGACTCCTAACACCTTGCACAAGTACTCTGGTTCAAATTCCATGGTGTGATTTGGCAGCAGCATGGGTATCATGTGATTATAAGATTAGCTGCTGACAGCATTTTCAAATCACAGATATGCTGGTGTGATGAAGACATGAAAAACTGTTCCATGATGTGAAAGGGGATACGCTCATCTTCACCGGCACCTCCTATCAGGGCTTCAAAAATAAATGTTTCCTTGCTATATTAAGCAACTGTTGAAAAGTTTGAAAAACATTTCTGGGGGGCAGTTGCCAATATTCAGGTGTTGACTGAAACTGCCTAATATATCATCTCTTTAACCACTACTCTGTGAGACTTATTTTTATCATCCTCAAGCAACTCAAATGTTCATCCAGAAAATTCATTCCTTTTTTTTCTCCCCCTTCCTACAGGCATAGAGAACAGAATTGAAATCACTGATATGAACTGAGCCAAAACAGACTTGAGAATATCTTTTTGTGTTATTGCAAACTCAATCTCCAACTCCCATACAGTTATAAACATAAATTCATTTGTCACAATTAGCCAAAAAAAGAGAAAATATGAAATTTCAGGGGGAAAGGTCAAAGTAAATTCCAGAACCCCATTTTTCTGTGACTCTGTAGAACACCACTGTCTCCCCTTCATGGTACTTAGTCCTGGTGTTGCCCAGGGTCATCATGGGGGTGCTTGCTCTCAGTACAACTTGTTAGAATTTCCTCCTAGAGATTCTGAGTTAGTAGATCCACAAACCTGCAGGTAATTCTGACACAGGTGATCTGTGGACACACTAAAAAATACTTCCTATTGCTTCTCTCATAGGTCACCACTGACACAGCACCGGCATGTGCTGTCTACAGCTGTCACTGGAGCTAATGTTAGTGAGTGGTGAGTGATCATCATGGACGATTCATTATAGAAACTGATAAAAAAGCTCCTTGCCTCTGAACATGCCAATCAAGACTGACTGATCAGGGTTTGTTTCTTTCTTTGGAAAAAGGTCAAGCAGCTGCCCATTTGGTTTTTTTCTTTCCAGGGCCAGTTTAGAATGTTCATCTGCTCTAAACAGCTGCTCACAGTGAATTGATCCTTACAGAAAAATGACCGTGGGACCACACTCCAGAGGTGACATCTGTTAAACTATTTTCCATTCCTTGTTTTCCTTTGACAAAACAGAAAATAAGAACAGTAGTCACTCCTTTCAGTAATTTTAAATCAGAGTGAAAAATTTACTTTAATGATAATCCTCACATTTCTAGAGTGTTATTTTTATAACTCTCTCATTTTAGTCCTGTCATGACATGTATCTATTTAACACTTTCAGTATAAATCAAAAAAAAAATCATCTCCCTTATTCACTCATTATTTTGCTATTTACAAAGTTTGCTTGTATCTATTACAGTTTTTGCTGCAATCCTTTTAAAGAGGGAAGGCACATGATATTACCCACAGCAGATTGAATTATACCCAGATATGGATGAAGAGTACAGACTGGTTCAAATCTCAGTTCCCCCATTTACTTACTCTGTGGCTTTGGGCAACTTAGCCTCCCTATGCCTTAGTTTCCTTGTCTGTAGAAAAAACATAAAAGTACATATCTCACAGTGTTTTATAAGAATTAACAAGTTAATATTTCTAAAGTACCTGGCACATAGAAAGGATTATTAAAAGGTTCGGAAAATTAATTTAATAAGCATTTAAGTGTTCACAACATATCAGATCCTTTAACAAGGGCCTGGAAATATGAAATTTATAGTTCCGATTGTCTAGAATCTCCCGGAATGGTGTTGAGAAGGAGGTTTAAAATGAAACAAACATAAGGCAACTTAAGAGTGTCGTGGAGACGGGGAGGGGAGGGAGGGAAGGGAAAGAGGTGACAGCAGATACCCACAGAGAGCAAAGTATTAAGGATGAGCAGGAATTTTCTAGGAAACTGGACAGATGGGAGAGGGAGTGGTATTGTTATAACCATTTATTTACTATCTATTATACACAAAGACTGTGACAAAATTTAACCTACGTTTTTATTAAATCCTGACCACAGATTTTCAAGGTTATCCTCGCAGTCATCATTTTCAAAATTAAGTACTTGAGACTTAGAAAGGCTCACAATAGCTTTTCAGGGAGAATATACCATGAGTGGCAGAGTCTGTCTGTCTCTAAGGCTGGAGCTGTTTCTCGGGCATCCCTCAGCCCTGGGGGCTGAAGTCCTGTAGCACAATCAGGGATTTTGTGAAAAACGGAGAAAGTAAGGTAGAAGCTAGAAAGGGATGGAAGGTGAAGAGAAGGGCTTTTTGTTACTGATCTTGTTGCCCTGCAGAGTAGACTTGAGTATGCTGATGAGCCCAGTCACCAAGAGAGAGTTTTGGAAGTAAGTGCCAGTGCAGCATCCTACAGGGACCAGAGGTGACAGGATCCAGGCAAAGATTGACAAGCTTGAAATGAAGGGAGAACCACCCCCTGCTCTGGGGAAGGAAGCGGGGAAAATGGGCTCAAATAAACAAGTTCATCTTTGATAAAAGGGGTCAGAAAGTTGGGATTCAGACCAAACTGTTGGACAATTATGGTCTTAAGTCAGGAAAGCCACTTGGTCAGTGGAAGTTGTCCCCATCCCTCTCCCTTCCTGCAGCTCAACAAAGTATCCTTCTGAGCAATCACCAATCTACCTTCATCCCTCTCCTGCCTCCAGGGACTCTGCATGTGGTGCTGTTTATTAAAATATTAGCTTAAATTTGTTCTTCTTTTCCTTTGCTATTTGAAGTAGGACACTTGAGTTAGCATTTCCTTGAGTCAGGATTTTTTTTTTTTTTTTTTTTTTTTTTACTAAGGAAAAAAGAAGCTATTCAAAGAACACAGTTCTCAAAAAAGATTGAACACACTAAGGAAAGGATGTAGGGATCAGGGATGAGAGGTGTATATGAGAAAGTTGTCTCTTAAAAACATCTTGATGGAGGCCAATATTTTCCGTGAGAACAATATATAACAACATATGCATGAGGGGATTAAGGCAAGCAGGGAGGAGAATGGCTGCAGCTTTCTGGCTGCATGGATTGCCTGGAGAGCAGGACACCAAAGAGCAGCTTTTGGTAGCAATGAAGATTTTCAAGCCCCGTGCACAGCATATATCTCACAACAGAGCCCAGTGACCACAAATGCTCTAAGGCTCATAAGACTCAGGCAGGGTCTTGACTGTACCTGGTAGTCAGAATAATGAGTGACAATGATTTTACTACAAGGATAAGAAATCAAAATCATATTTAGATTTGTTTAATTTAAAAGAAATAATAATAATAATAAAAAAAAACAGCTGTTGCCTCCATGGGTGCTCCAGTCCAGGATTACATTCACTCCAGGCTGATCCCTGCAGCAGGCTATTGCATGCCTTCAGCCCCAACCCCAGCCCCTGCAGCTGTGTGTTTGTAAGCAACTGGACTTTCCCCTTTTCCTAACCAAAAACAGGAAAACAACACAAGAACACAACCTGAAGCTCAATAAAGAGATGGAAAACATATAAAAGAACTAATCAAATCGTGGTGTGAAAAATATAGACAATATTGTAAAATGCAACAAAGAGATTCAACAGAACACCAGCCTGTGCAGAAGGAAGAATACGCAAACAAGAGTAGGAATGAGAAAATGGAATAAAAACAAATTTAAAAAAAAACTCCTATGGAATCTATGGAACATAATCACATAAGCTAAAATTTTTGTATAATTGGAGTTTCTGAGGAAGAATAGAAAAAAAAAGAATGTTTGTTTAAAGATGTATTAGCTGGTAACTTCTCAAACCTACAAAAAGATATGAATGTTTGGTACATGAAGTTCAAAGAAATCAAACAAAATCCAGCCCAAAAAAGTGTTGACCAGTTTACATTATTATAACCAAATTATAACTAACCTGTCAAAATTAAAACCGAGAAATGAAGCATATCACAATCAAGGGAAACTTAATGCAGCTATAAGTAAGTTTTTCAGCAGAAAACCTTACAGACTAAGAGAAAGTAGTATGTTATATTCCAAGAACTGAAAGAAAAACTCTCAACCAAAAATACTTGACCTAGGAAAACAGAAATGAGGGGAAAATTAAAATATTCACAAAGAAAATTAAAAGAAATTAATCACCACTAGATCTATCTTACAAGAAATAATGAAGAGAATTCTTCAGGTTGAAGCAAAAGGCTGCTAGTCAGTAACATAAAAGGACATGAAAGTATAAAACTTATGAGAAAGTTGAATATACAGTTAATCACAATATGTTAATGTTGAAACGGTGATGTATAAACAAGACTCTAGTATAAAGATTAAGAGAAAATTTTATTAAAAATTTCTAATGTTACATTTGCTTGTTAATGGATGTAAAATATAAAATAGATGTAAAACATGATATCCAAATATATAAAATATATGGGGGGATGGGATAAAACTGAAGAACTTCTATGTGCAAACAAAGATAAGTTGTTGTTAGTTTACTGCAAGATGTTTTACATAAGACTTAGAGTAGTCACAAAGCAAAAATCTATCCTGAATACACAAAAGATAAGGAGAAAGGGATCAAAGTATACCTTATATAAAGTTATCAAATCACAAAAGGAAACAGCAAGGAGAAAGGAACAAAAGATCCAGAAAACAATTAACAAAATATCAATAGTAAATCTTTATCCATCAATAATTACTTTAAATGTAAGTGGATTAATTTACCAATAAAAAGACACAGAGTGGATGAATGCATTTTAAAAAAAAAAGTAAGACTCCCAAATATAAGAGACTTACTTTACCTTTAAAGACACAAAAAGGGTGAAAGTAAAGGGATAGGAAAAAAAAAAGTGTTTTATGCAAATAGAAACAAAAAAAGAGAGCAGAAGTAGCTATAATTTTATTAGGCAAGATTGACTTTAAGTCAAAAACTGTCATAACAGACAAGGAAGTTCACTACATAAAGATAAAGGGATCAATTCACCAAGAAAATGAGAAAAGAAAAGGGAATAAAATTGTAAACATATATGTACTCAACATAAGAGCACTTAAATATATGAGGTAAACATGACAAAAAAAAATCAAGAAGAAAACACTGAACTCAAACAACACTGTAGTCCAAATGGAACTAATAAACATTTATAAAACATTCCATTCAGCAACAGCAGAACACACATTCTTCTCAAGTACACCTAGAACATTCTACAACATAAATCATATGTTAGGTCTCAAAACAAGTGTGTGAAAATGGAAGAAGACTGAAACCATTCCAAGTATCTTTTACAACCACAATGGTATGAAACTAGAAATTAACAATTAGAGAAAAACTAAAAACTTAGTGCACAGGTCTCTGAATAACCAAAAGATCAAAGTCTAAATCAAAAGAGAAATTTAGAAATATCTTGAAAAAATAAAAATGTTAACATAACATACCAAAAACCATAAATATAGTAAAAGCTGTTCTAGGGAGAAAATCTATAGCAAATAAATTCCTACATCTTTTGAAAAAGCAAAATAAAAATTGACAACCCCTGAACTTAAGAAAAGGCACAAATAATAACATCAAAACTAAAATTATAAGCATTACCACAGATGCCGCAGGGCAAAAGGGACTATTATGAACAATTATATTTTCTAAGAAATTAGAAAACTTAAAGGAAATGTTTAAGTTCCCAACAATATAAACCTATCAAGATTGAATCAAGAAGAGATAGAAAGCTTGAAAGGAAAAACAAAGGACCTGATATAGTAATTAAATGTCTCCCAATTTAAAAAGCCCAAAACCAGAAGAGTTCATGGCCAAATTCTACCAAACACTGAAAGAACAATTAATACTAATACTTCTTAATCTATTCCACAATAACAAAAATAGAATCAGAGGGAATAGTGTCAAACTCATTTTATGAAGCCAGCATTATCCTGATTCTTATGCCAGAAAGACACCAGAAGAAAACTACAGACCAATAACTCTGATCAACATAGATGCAAAACTCCTTGATAAATATTAGCAAACCCAATTCAACAAGACTCCAAAAAGATTATGGCTAAGTGAGATTTATCCTTGGAATGCAAGGTTGGTTTAACATAGGCAAATTAGCACAATACATAAGATTAACAAAATGAAACACAAGAATTGCATGATCTGGCTTGTTGTTGTTGTTGTTTTGTGTGGAAAAAATTTCTCTTTCAGCTTCTTTTTGTAATATTTGTTCTTTTTAATTATACATGACAGTAGTATTCATTTTTTATTTTTATTTCTTTTAGTTCTACATGACAGTAGAGTATAAATTGACTTATTTTGCAAACATGGAGTGCATCGTATTCTAATTAGGATCCCAGTTTTGTGGTTGAACATGATGTAGAGATTCATTGTGGTATGTTCATATATGTACATAGAAGTTATGTCAGAATTATTCCACCATCTTTTCTATTCCCATCCTCTCTCCCTCTCTTTATTCCCCTTTGTCTAATCTACTGAACATCTATTCTTCCCCTCCCCACCCCCCTTGTTTTGAGTTATCATCCACATATCAGAGAGAATATTCAAACTTTGGTATTGAAGATTGGCTTATTTTGCTTAGCATAATAGTCTCCAGATCCATCCATTTTCTGGTAAATGTCATCACAGAATCCATTTTGTAAAATTATATAAGCATAAAATATATCTTATTGTAGAAAAAGAATTTGACAAAATTCAACATTATTTTATGATAAAAATTCTCAAAAATTAGATGTAGAAGGAAATTTGCTTATTATGACATAGACCATTTATGAAAAGCCTACAACTAACATCATAATCAATGCGGGTAGGTGGGAATGAAAGCTTTTTTTTCTGAAGTCTGGCATAAGGCAAGGCTGTCTACTCTTACTATTTCTATTCAACACAGTAGTGGAAGAACTAGAAACAGTAATCAACAAGAGAAAGAAATAAAAGGCATCTAAATCAGAAAGAAAGAAGTAACTAATCCAATATGCAAAGGACATGATATTATTTGTAAAAAGCTATAATGGTGATGGACATCATTATCCAAAGTACATGTATGAAGACACAAATTGGTGTGAACATACTTTATATACAGAGATATGAAAAAGTGTGCTCTATATGTGTAATAAGAATTGTAATGCATTTCACTGTCATGTATTTAAAAAAACAAAATCAACTTAAAAAAAGCTATAATGGTTCCATATCAAATAAAAACTAATAAATGTGTTCAATAAAGTGGAAATATTCAGAATCAAAATGCAAAAATCATTGCATTTTTTACACTAGTAATCAACCTATCATAAAAACAAGGCTATTCACAAAAATATCAAAAAAATAAAATATTTAGAAATATATTTAACCAAGGAGATGAAAAACCTATACACTAAAAAGTACAAAACAATAATGAGGAAAACTGAAGAACATTATCATGAAAGCACAAAAGACCCTGAATTGACAAAGCAATCCTCAGGGCAGGGAGGAGACAAAGCTGGAGGCAACACATATCTTGATTCCAAATAATACAATATAACTATAATAACAGGTATAATAATCAAAATATATGGTACTGGCCTGAAAACAGACAAATAGATCAAAGGAATCAAGTTCAGAGCTCAGAAATAATCCCAGGCATATAATATATAGCCAACTAATTTTTGACCAGGGCACCAAGAAGATACAACAAGGAAAGAATAATCTCTTTTTAAAAATTGGTGATGGAAAAACTTGACATCCACATTAAAAGAATGGAATTGAGCCCTAATTTTATACCATACACAGTAATCTGCTTGAAATGCATTAAAGATCTAAACATAAAACCTGAAATTTTACAACTCCTAGAAGAATACATGGGGACATACAGAAATTCATATTGTCAAATATATTTTTTAAAACTCACATATCTCAATACCAAAAATCAAATTACTTGATTTTCAATAGGCCAGGGACTCTACCAGACATTTCTCCAAATAAGACATTAAAATGGCCAACAGAGATATGAAAACTTGCTCAACACCATTAAATATCAGGGAAATGCAAATGCAAATCAAAAATACAATGAGATATTACCCTAGTATTAGGATGGCTACTCTCAAAAGGATAAAAGATAGCAAACACTGGCAAGGGTGTAGAGAAAAGGAATCTCTCCTACACTGTTCATGGGAATGTAAATTGCTACAGCAATTTTGAAAAACATTTAAAAATAGAATTACAATGTGACCCAGAAATCCCTCTTCCAAGTATATGCCCAACGTAAATGAAATTGGTACCATAAGATACCTACACTCCTCTCTTTGTTGAAGCATTATTCATAAGATCAAAGATATGAGAACAATCTAGGTGTCCATCAATAGATGAATGAATAGAGTAACACATGGAATATTATTTAGCCTGAAAATATCTGTGACATCTACTGCCACTTGTAACAACATGGATGAACCAGGGGAACCACATAAAGTAAATTAATGCAGCCACAGAAAGAAAGCTACAACATGCTGTCCCTTAAATGTAGGCTCTTATGGAGAAAGAGAACAGGAGGACAAGTTCCAGAGGTGAGTGCGGGAAGAAACATGGAAATAGAGGTCAAATTGTAAAAGGTGGCATCTACATAGGATGAAAGAGTCTATAGATATAATGGACAGCCTGAGGACTATAGTTAGTGTTTGCATTATATACTGCAAATTTGCTAATAGATATTAGGTGTTTTATGAAAACAAACAAAAAAGGTAATCTTGTGAGATGATAGATATGTCAATTGGATTGACTGTAGCAATCATTTTAGTAAGTATATGCTTACCAAAATATCATGTTCTATAACTTAAATATATGCAATAAAAAGGGAAATGAGTTGATAGATTACAAGTCATATTAAATACATTGGTTATTTGCTGCTCCAAATACAAATCTAGCATTTTCCAACCTAAGTCTTACATTGCCCCTTCCCTCCCATGGTTTTCTCTACTCTGTAGACTCTAGGTGCCCCAAACCTACCTTCTGTCCACAGAGAACTCCAATGCCTGCTCTTTGGACAGGAGGTGGGGGAGGAGTGTCCTATGGATGAGTGCCCTATTGTCTTCCATCTAGTTTACCTTAGACACACATGTGCTTTCTATTCAACAGGCTCTCAGGATCTCATTCTCTAGTGACCCCTTCCGACTACCTACTATTATGACTTTCATGTAATAGCAGGCTCACGGAAAATGATGACATCATTTTCAGTGAACAAACAACTAACAAAATGGGAAGATTTAAGCCAAGATTAGTGAGCTTGAATTACTTCAAGAATCATCATTCGGGATCCATGAGTTACATTTTTTAAATTGTTAGAATTTTCCCTCAACCAAAATATAGATGAGGTGTGATTTTCCTGGAGACTCAGCTTTTCTACCTGTTGAGTCAATTAGCAAGAACTCGCCTTCTTGTCATTTAAATGTAAATAGTTTTACATCCCGGAAATGGGAATGCTGGTATTTCCATGATGGCAGTAAGCCATGGTGAAAGGCAGCCTGCAAATCTCTCTGCACCTTTTTCTATGATATTAAGGTGGATATCATCTATCTTCCTATAAGACTAAGCAAGAGTGGAAAAACCTATTTGTACCCACTGAAGTGTCCAGCTGTGATTCCTCAATTGTCTTGTTTTGAATTTGCACACATTCCCTAAAGTCAAGTCAGAAAGTTTTTGCAGAGAAGCCCAGAGAAAGTGACTAATGCCAGCAGTTCTTATCAGATTCACTAATTGTGGGCTCCACATGGGCAAAGCTGCAGAGTTTTTCAGGGTGTTTGCATTTCTAGAATCAGCAAGCAGATGAAGCAAGAGCCCAGGGAAACTGGTGGAGAAAATAAGAGGCGATAATCTGGGTTCAGAGAAGGGTTGCTTTTCCTTCAAAAGCTAACACATTGCAGGTGTGCCATAAGGGGTTGATGACTGCAATGACTGCAGCCATAAACTTGCTAGACCAGGAGGCATAAAGCCTTGATGGGTATGAGGCTCAACTTCACAACTGAGTACTGAGTGGGTGACCTTGGCTTCATCACCAACCATGTGGATCCTCCATTTCCTTCCTGTAATCAAATAAATGATTGTCCTCCAGGTCTTAGAACAATACTTCTTAAATTTTAAAGGATTAGGGATCTTATGAAATATGAATTCTAGCTCAGCAGGTCTTGGGGGGCATTTCTAACAAACTTCTGGGTGATGCAGGCATGCTGGTTCTTACCATTTGGCGTAACAAGCCACATAGGATTGGCAAGGAGACTGAGTGAGCTAAGGGAGAGGGAAATGTTTTATCTACTGTTATACGTTAAGGAAAACCTTATGATCAGCAATAATAAAAACAGGTGATTTCTCGTCAACACAGCATTTTTACCCCTTCCCCATACCCCCTGCATCCTGAATATCTAAACTTCTTTTTAAGGACTTCCCTAACCTCCCCCATGTCTCTCTTCTCAATGTAGTTGGTTTCTAGCCCAAGGGCTGATTTTTTTCCTACTGAAGCAGCTATGGGACTAATTCTTTCCAGAAGGCAGCAGGCTAATGCAGTGATTTAACAATGCAATGGATCCCCAAAGGTTACTGAGGGGGCTCTGAGTAAACTTGTGGAAAAACACATAGCTCCCTTAAAATGAAGCATAGTCCTGATCTACACCTGTTTGGAGGTATCCTGAAGACTCACATCGCTAGTGCAAACAGGATAGAGAATTTCATTTCTTTCAAACTCATTTTGCAATTCTTTCTCTCTCACCAGTATACTGAGGTTACTGCAATCAGAGTGGAGATATGTAAGACATACAAAAAGTCAACTCCCAGCCCTAGTTCAGAATTCCAGAAGCAATCACTGTGTAAGTCTGGCAGAAGACTACATTATTGGTTGTCTGAAGAAGCTGGCTCTGGTATAAAACACCCTATATTAAATCTCACCATCATGTACATGCACAAGAAATTAATTTTTAAAAAGATTACTATGAGTAAATGGCAGAAAGATCAATAGAGGGAAGGGAGCAAGTGGTAGTGAGAGGGAAGAAGAAGAGGTACTGGAGTCTGAATTACAAAAGATATATTCCATGTCAAATGGATTCTACTGTCATGTATAACTTAAAAAAAATTTAAATCCTACATTAGGGAGAGAATGGCCTAAGTAATTCTAGGAGTGTCCCCTTATGCATCTAATATTTGGCTGTGTTGGAAGTCATTAATCAGGAGAAATGGGACATGAGGATTGAGATGTACCATGAACTCCCCAAACCTCACGTCCACATTCTTCATCTTCTCTGACTTCCCTGCTTCCTTAATGTTCAGCAAATATGCCAGGCAAGTTTTCACCTGAGTACTTACACTTGCTGTTTCCTCTTCCTGAAATACTATTCCTCCAGACAGGCCAGAGCTTGCCCCTTCACCTACTTAGTCCTTGTCCAAATGTCACCTCTTCAGTGAGGCCTGCCATGACCTACCTAAGGAACATGCTAAATGAGTCCTAGTCCTCCTAGAATCCCCAACCCTTCTTTCCTGACCATTTTCTTTTTTTTTTTTTCTTTTTGTAAAGAGAGAGAGAGAGAGAGAATTTTTTTTTTAATATTTATTCTTTAGTCTTCGGCGGACACAACATCTTTGTTTGTATGTGATGCTGAGGATCGAACCCAGGCCGCACGCATGCCAGGCGAGCGCGCAACCCCTTGAGCCACATTCCCAGCCCCTGACCATTTTCATATATAACAAAATGTTATTCTTATTTGATAATCTCTCCCTCACTGCAGATGGTAAATTCCATGGATTCAGGAAACTGCTGGCTTTGCTGGAACTCTCTGTAGACCAGTGCTTGGCACACAGTAGGTCTCAAGAAATATTGATGGATAACAAAAGAAATATTTTAATTCATTCACTAATTAATTAATAATGGATTTACTAAAGCCTTGAATCTCAGATAATGTGACTGCTTATGAAAAATAAGTTTATACATCTTCTAACAAAATCATTTGCTCAAAAATTTAGTGTTCTAGACTGAGAAACTTGGTATGTCTAAGTTCTGTTTATTATCTGCAGCTATGTATCTGTACAAACTTATATATCATTCTTTCCTACCTTCATTCTTGACTGTCAAATGTGGAAATTATGCCTGATTCTAAGTCCCTTCAAAAAGCTAGTATTAGGGTAATACTGAAAATAAGAACATCAATGGCTTTATACACAGTAATTTTTATATGTATATAAAAATTATATATAACTGTTTAACTACCTATCAGATAGTTTAACTACTATCCTACTGGCATCAAGGAGACTAAACAGACTTTAATTCCAATAGAGCTTACTTACCACCAATAGGAAAGAGAGAAAAGATGAACATTTAATGAAAAAGATTAATCCAAATTCTTGCATTGAACAGAAATGCTGAATTCTAACATTCCCACCAGCTATAAAATTTACCTTTGGTTCTCTGGAGATTTGAAAGGGATAAATACTTGCCAAGGATGATCAAATAAAAACAGAGATCTTAGTGTTGTTTTCATCTTCTCCCAAACAGGGATGATCTCTCTCTCTCCCATTTTTCAAAGATAAACCATGAGACACCAGGGAGAATGCCTGAGATGTCAACAGCTCCTCAGGCTTTCAGAGAGCTCATCATATTGTTCTCTTCCTTTTAAAATATTAGTCCCTGTGTCCCTCTTAGAAAAATTTTTTTTATGTTAATGCTCAAAGAGAACTATGTGTCCTGAGAAAGATATCTTCCCTCATTCTGTCTAAAATATGCATGGTAACTTTGTGTTAGCCCCTAAAAAATTGCCATTGGTATTTTCTGATGAATTCTTATAATATATCTGAAACTTTCAAATCTTTTTTTTTTAAATTCTGATTTCTTGTTTCTAAACCTTGCCTGTCACCCAAATGTATTGGATAAGGGTTTGGAAAAAACAGCATCCACTCTATTTGCAGCTCTATCATTTTGTCATACTGTACTGTTTTCTATCACCAGGAAATCTGTTTGGATCCATCTGCCCTTTCTTTTCCTACCCACATTCAAGTCATAGAAAAGGAATGTGTCAGTGATAATCATGAGTCCCAGAAAGCTATACCTAGTGGGACATTAACACCACTGCTAAGTGTGAAAAATTCCAAGTAATAACTGTTCAATCATGGTGGGTGCAAGATACCCACTCCTACACATTTATTTCAAGCTCATGACAGAAGAGCACAAGGATCTAGGACACATTACAAAAATTCCATCATCTCTAACCACAAATCATTTACAATCAACAAGTCACACATCTGACAGAATAGGCCATCACTTGCAATACTTGGAAAGAGGTACTTTTCCCAGTGTATCCCAAGCTTGATCTTCCACCCTAATTTTGTGTAATGGCTAGTCAATTCTATTGCAGGGTTGAACATGAAGCAATTATTCAAAAGGAGTGAGAGCATGGAAAAGCCCTGATGTAGACTGGATGTAGAATCTTGATGTACGTTTTGCCTTCTGCATTCTCCAGACTTCCAGTTCCATCTGTGGGATGGAACCTCAGTGAGACAATGCTCACAGCCTTTGAGTCAGTTCCTTAATTGTGCTTAAATCAAAAAGAAATGTGTCTGGAGCTCTCCTCCCCAAAGAACTGAAGGATAACTACAGAGCTGAAAGATACCTTGAAAGATCATTTAATTCAGACACCAGAAAAGACAACTTAAAAACTCAATGGTCGTAGTTCTTGTCAAAAGAGATTATTATAAATGGTAAATACAGTCCTCCTGGGTGAAACCCTGCTATGCTCCATCACCACTCACACCAGAGAAGACCAAAATCTCTCCTTTTTAAGTGGAAGGGATTTTGCAAAGCTCCTCACAGAAGCACTTCAGCCTGAGGGTGATAATTAGCATACTTCCTGAACTCTCTCTTTCTCAGGTTAAGCAACTTCAATTCTCTTAACCTGTCATTAGAGTGCTTATTTAATATGCATACTTTATTTTTACCAGGTTCTTCTAAACTGCACAGTCCAAAAATGGACACAATGCTTTTAAAATGTACAACTAATATAGAATATAACCAAAGATCATATTCAGGAATGCAGAAAATTATACTTTATGAAATAAAATTAAATTATAGCCATAGTTATTGAAATATAAGATTCACTATATTTAATGTGCTCAAGTAGAACAAAATTGTAATTTTACTTGGCAATAAAACAAAGCCAAATAGAGTCCTTTAGCATCATAATAAAAGGATACATTTCAGTTTTTAAAAATCTGTCACCGAAGGGCTAGGGTTTAGCTCTATGATAAAGTATTGCCAAGTATGAATTTTGATCCCCCAAATAATAATAAAATAATAGTAATTAAAAAACTAAAGGCAATTTGCTCCCAAAAAAATGTCACTGAAAATAAAGTAGAGATGAAGTAAGGACTTTTCCCTACCACATTTCCTTGTTTTATGATTAGAAGTCCCTTAACATATTTAAGTAGATATATTATTAAAAGCATTTGAGGTCACAAGGGTCGCACACCCTTGCAATGTCAATATTGACAGCAGTAGTGGCTTCAGCCACAGCATCAATAATTTCAGAAGTCATTCAGGGAAAAATACCATACTACTAGCAAAACAAAGACTGACCCCATTGTAGGCGTCTCCATATAAAATGAACATCTACTTATTGGACTCTTTACTCTGGCTCTGTGCTAAGAAGGAAGCCAGTCTAGGAGACCAGATGACCAGATTATAATCCTGATTTTGCACTTGAACAACACACTTCTTTTGTGAAAATAATTTTTTAAATGGGCAGATTTTATATAAATATATATATATTAGTTGTAGTTGGACACAGTGCCCTTATTTTATTTATTTATTTTTATGTGGTGCTAAGGATCAAACCCAGGGCTTCAGACGTATGAGGTGAGCACTCTACCACTGAGCCACAATCCTAGCCCCCAGATTATATTTATTGTCTGCAAAGTTAGTAATTTTTATGGTACATGTTTAAGGTCTATACAATATGATGTTTTAATACACATATACAAAATAAAATGATCACTATAGTCAATCCAATTAATATATCCATCATCTAATATAGTTATCTTTTTTTTTCTTTTGGTAAGAGCACTTAAATCTGCTCTTAGAAAAATTCCAGCGTACTATACAATATTATTAACCACAGCCTTCCTGCTGGGCAAGAACGTTAGACTTTCTCATCTTGTATAACTGCAACTTTTCACCTATGCCTCCATATCCCTACCCACCACCTGATAACCACTCTGCATTTCTATTGAAGATTCTACATAGGAGAGAAATCCAGCAGTGTTTGTCTTTCTGTGTCTGGCTTATTTCACTCAGTATAATGTTCTCCAGTTTCATCTCTGTTGTTGCAAATAGCTGGATTTCCATTTTTAAGACTTGAATGTACACAATGAAGCAGTGTTATGTAAATATCTCACAATTTCTTTATCCATTCACCTGTCAATAAATATTTAAGGTGCTCTCATCCCTTGTCTATTGTGAATAATACTAAAGTTATCTAATTGAATGAGGCTTTCTCTAGCTTTGTGATGACAAATCAATGTATTAGATAAATTCACTTGAATATATGCCTGGATTTAAATATATACTTTACATAATTTGGGAAGTTTCTCATAGCCTTCTCATTAAAAAGTGGGTGGTAAATAGGATGATACCAACATCCAAATATAAAATAATAGTGCAAGTCACATTAGGGAAAAGTTAAAGAAATTTGTAAGTATTGACTACAGCAACATACCTTAGTTTTTTAAATAACAACATGTCTTATCAATTTCTTTGCATTGTCAGGCTTTGTTTCTTTAGATTTCAATCTGATTTCCAACAGATGGCATCTTGCTCTAGGCCTATCAAGGTCTATATAATATTTAATAAGGAAGTATACGGGAAACCATTCATAATCTACAAAGCATTTTGAAGATATATTTCCCCCATTCCCTCTACCTCTTCAGCAAAATAAATCTCTCCTTACTCTTTAGTCTTGAAACTTTGCTTTACTCTTCTTATTTAATTTTGTCACTTGCTGTTTCTATACTAGATTAAGAATCCTTCAAATAGGAATCATCTTACTGTGCATCGACAAGAATTAACATTGTGCCTCAATCTTAATAAATATTCGTTTTGCTATTGTTTTTGACTGAAGGAAAAGAAATAAATTTCAAGTAACTAGAAAATATATCACAACAAAATGTGCTTTAAATGTCATAGACATAATTGATTTCTCACGGACAAATAGTTTATCAGTTAGTACTTAGCATCTCTTTAGACATACACATTTCCCCTCCAGATACAATAGAAAAATTGAGTGGATAAATTCCACTGGTTCCTTTTCAGTGCTTTAAAAATTAAGATTTGACCATTTTCTTTAAAATCATTTCTTAAAATTATGTATTCAAAATAGAGTATGAAGGCCCAGAACTGGTAGGTCTTCCGATTCAATAATCTAAACTTATAGAAAACCTTAAATAAAATATAAGATCCTCATCTAGACTCAAAAAACAATAAGCTTTCTTTTTTTAAACTGGAAGTGAATATGTGGATCATCTTTTCTTTAGCCTGCTTCATATTACCAATGACACAACAGAAGCACATGAGGGGAAGCACTTTGCCAAGGTCACGAGTCAGTGGCTGAGTGCTGAACAGCACCAGGATGGACTCCAGGTCACCCATCTCCTAGCCCCGTGTGCTCTCTCCTTCCTCCCTGTCCTCTCCGATTTGCTCATCCAGAACTAACTGACTAGACAGAAACAACTGGAAATAGTCAGATCTCTATTAATAACAACTCTTTTTTTTTTAATAGAACTATACAGTTTACAAAGCACTTTTCAGGTGTGTTTTCTCCTTGAATCCCCAAACCCCAGGGGCAGGGTATTGCATGTACCTGCTGCACTCACAATAAGCTAAGGCCTAGAAAGAAAGTGACAGCTCCATGCTACAGAGCTAAATTTGAACTCAGGCTTTATTACTAAACACCTAGTTCTCTATACCTAAGCCACCAGCAGTTTTTGTTTCAGAGATATAAACAGTCAAAGAAAAAGAATTATTGCACTTAATCCTCATTTGCATTACATTAAACCCAGATTCTAAGGGGCCTTCCTCTTAACTTTGTAAAGAGTTTATTAATATAGAGGCTGATTTTGAAAGAACTTTAACATTAACCAGATGACTAGCTCATGCAGAGGTAATAGATGAGTTGTGGAGTTGAAGGGCACGACAAACTGAACGCACATCCAGCAAAGTAATTGACACATGGAAGGCAAGAAATGCTTTCACTACCCATTTTTCTCCACTCCTCATTTTGAGAAGAGGAATAGAAACATCTCTTCCCCCAGCCCTCAGGAAGGGGAAATCACAAGCTCTCTTAAAGAACAGAGGTCATGATAATTGAGACTCGCGAAACGCCTCGCCTTTGAACTGATACCAAAGTCTCTTTGCTGGCACTCAGAGAAGGTCCTGAGAAGGACAATCTGTACCCTAGAGCCAGTCATTCCAGGGATGTAACTGAAGACTAGAATAAGGAGAACTGTTCAGTACATCCCGGCTCTGACAGGAAGGAGGAGAGCCAGAAGACAGAAAGAAGACAGGTGCACAGTTAATAATGCAGATCTGTGCCCCTCTCTATTGTGTAGGATGAGAAGAAAATTTTTTCCTCATTTTTAGGATCAGCAGAGATTATTATTCTATGAAGATAGAGGAGATAGTTTTTATGCCCAACCAGATTTCTCAGGGATAGGGTCCATGTACAGCTGGAAGTTAAATCATACAGAATAGGATCAATTATCTAGAGGGCCATAAATGAACTTGTGAGGCCAGATGAGGGTACTTCAATGAGAAACAAAGGGAAGTTGAGGCATGCGTATTGCAGGTATATAACCCCAAAGTCTTCAGCTACTTTTTGCCTAGGATATGTCACAAGAACTATGGAAACCAAATAAATATCATTTTAAGGCTTCTATTTTTATCCACTCAATTAACTGTCTATTGTGTACATAATATGTCACTGAAATGACAAAGAAGCAAGATATGGCCCCTGCCTTCAGGATGAATGACAGCCAAAAGAGAAGCTGTGATCAACACTGCAGAAGACTTTCAAAAGACCACAGGTGGAAAGCCTCCTCATAGAGGAGGACCAAGAAAAACGTCACAGAGAAGATTACAATCTAAGTACTTGTGGCTCTGAAAAGTGAATATACTTAGGAAGATATTATAAGATCACTCTGAAGTTTTTAATGAATAATGCATTACTGCTAGTATTATATCACTGATAAAGAACTGACAATTGGATAATGTGTTCTTTATAGTTCTTACCTTCCCCCATAATATAGCATTTGCTAATTGTTAATTAAGTCATGAAACCATACATTTAACAGAATACATTGCATTCTTCAGTGTTCATTGAAGACAACATTCTCTGCCTCTACAAAATGTTTCCATTCCACATTTATACATCTGTTGTATGCTTTCAAGACAATGTAAACATAGAAACATCTTAAAACTATATCACAAAATGGCAATACCAAAGCTTCATTTGGGAAGCTGCCCCCTAAATTTTCTGGATGAATTTAAAATCAACATTAACCTGTCCAAAATAAAATGGGCCTGTTTTTCCAATTTAACAATTATGACCTCACTGTCAAAAGAAGCCATGGAGTCCTCTACTCTGCCCAAAGCACAGCTCTTTCATTTAAATAACTGTTTTTAAAAGGCTTTTCCAGGGGTGTTTTAAATTGGTACTTCCAGATCTCTGAGACTCTGAGCCACTAAATAAAACTTTTAATTATATTAACAGATAACTGGGCTTTGTGGTAAGGGCCCGGTATGATTTAGTGGAAAGAATATCAGCATGGGCATCAAGGAACCTGAGTTTCTGTCTGGTGCCACTATTTTCTTTAGCCTCAATTTTTCCAGGTAAAGTGAAGAAGCTAAAAATCACTTCCAAAGTCTCTCTGGCTATAAAGACTTTATTAGAGCTTTGGGAAGTTTCTAACTTTGTTAGTTACAAATTGGCAGGAGGATTTCTCTGGGAAATTATTGCTCACGTAATGAGAGCTGAGACACATTTCCAATCATGATTTTGAAGGCAGCCTTCATCATTCCACCCTTAGAGCTTCTAGGACTAGTCAGCATGCACAGGGTGACATTCACCATATTGCATCCGGGGCACCGGATTGTGTCTTCCATGGTTGCATGGACGGTTCATGAGATCGAAGTGTCTCTTTTTTATTATTGTAATTTGCCAATGCCTAGCAATGTTCAGGACTCAAGGCAAGTGTCCAATAGATGTTGCCGTGTGGAAGAATAAATGAATGAATGTGTCAAAGGCAACTTTAAAAAAAAAAAAACTCTCTGGAGCTGGCTGGTCATGCTGGTGCACACCTATAATCTCAGTGATTTAGGAGGCTGAGGTAGGAAGATCGTAAGTTCAAGGGCAGCCTCAGCAACTTAGTGAGGCCTGAAGAAACTTAGTGAAAAATAAACAGGGCTGAGGATGTGGCTCAGTGGGAAAGCCCTGATGACAAAACAAATAAACAAACAAACTCTCTGGGAACAAATACATAAAAATCTTCAACATCACTAACATCAGGGAAATACACATCCAAACCCCAATGAAACAACACCTCACCCCAGTAAGAATGGCCATTGTCAAAAAGATTGAAGATAACAAGTGTTGGCAAGATGTGGAGAAAGGGAGCCCTTGTACACTGTTGGTGGGAATATAAATTAGTACAACCATTATGGAAAATCAGATGGAGATCCCTCCAAAAAAATTAAAAATAGAGCTACCATATGATCCAGTAATCCCCTACTGGGTATACATCCAAAAGAAATGAAATCAGTATGTGGAAGAGACATCTGTATTCCCATGTTCATTGTAGCATACTTCACATAGCCAGGAAACAGAAACAAAGTATCCATCAAACTTACAAATTTATAAAAGAAAATGTGATACATATGCAGGATAGAATACTATTCAGTCATCAAAAAGAATGAAATCCTGTCATTTGCAGCATCACAGATGGAACTGGAGATCATTGTGTTAAGTGAAATCAGCCAGGCACTGAAAGAAAAACCACAGGATCTCACTCATATGTGGAATTGAAGAAAGTCCATTTCACATTAAGTTCAGAGCAGAATGGTGGTTACCAGAGTCTGGAGTAGGGGTGGGAGAGGAATGGGGTAAAGTTGATCAGGGGACACTGAGTTATAGTTAAATAAGTGCCAGAAGTCCTGGAGGGCTATTGCACAGTACAGTGACTACAGCTACAATAATGCACTGCACATTTCAAAAAGGCAGAAGAAAGTATTTTGGAAAGTTTTCACCATTTTGAAATGGTAAATATTTGAATTGACAAATACGCTTAACCTAATTTAAACATTCTGCAATGTTTACACATATCAAAACACAAATATGGCACCCCATTAAAATGTACAATTTTATGTTTTATGCATCAGTTAAAAATAAATTTGAAAATTTTTAAAACTTAAAAGAAAATACCTGGAGATGGTCTTGGTAATTGTTTTAAGCCAGTAACCCTCATAAGCTCTTTGCACAGCTGTCTCTCATGTAAAGACCAATAACTCTGAAGTCTGACTGCCTACATTGCATTGCCTAAACTGAGGAACAGTTTGGGGCACTGCTAAGAACTCCACAAGACGGTACATCTAGGACATAATGGATGGATATGAAACAACAAGGAGGTAAATTGTGATACATTTTCAGAACTCTAGGATAAAAGAATAGGTCCTACAAATTTTTAGAGAGAAGAAAAACCAGATATATACCAAAAAGAAGGAATCAGAATAATATCAGACCAGAACAACAAAACTGGAAGAAGACATTGGAGGGGTGCAATGGACATTCTGAAGGAAAATTCTACACCTAGCATGCTGGTACACACCTATAATCTCAGTATAATTTGTCAATGCCTAGCAATGTGTTCAAAGGTGAAGAAAAGACGAAGATGTGTCTATATATATGAAAGCCCAGAAAATTTAACTATATTTCCTTTTATCCGAAAACTCCTGGAGAACATATTCCACCAAAGCAAGGGAGTAAACTAAGAAAGGTCCATCCAGATGGTACAGGGAAATAAGATCCAAGCAGAGAGACCAGCAGAGATTTTCCAGGGTTATGGTAAGAGAGATCGCAGGATCAAACCATGGCACAGGGCATTGATGGATGCATGGGCTCTCTCTCATCCAGTGAGGAGGTCCACGGAACAGGGTAGAGGAGAGTGTGGCTGGGAGTCGGTAATCAAGACCTCTGGAGACCAAGCAGTTACCAGGTCTGATTTTATGGCGCAGTTACCATGTATATATACTCAGGCAGTAGGTAAGCAGATAACAGGCAGCCACCAATGCAATTTCTGCTGACTGTCCTTGCAGCGACCAATCGAGGAGTGGGCCATGGAGCAAGCACAGGGACTGCAACACATGGCCTCGCACCCAGGGCTGTGCCTAAGGGATAAGCAGTTTGCCACTCACACACCTAGCACAGGGAAGTGGCTTGCCACTCAGACACCCTTTAATGCATGCCATGTATGCAGTACTCCATGCACTTGTTCCTACATCAGGAGAAGAGTGCTCCCTGTCAGAAGGGTCCAAGAGACATTACTTCAAGAAGATCAACTAGATATAATATCTGCACCTGAATGAGATAAGAATCAGAGAGCTATGAAGGAGTCACATGGTGAAAAATATGGAGAAAGTCAAGAAACAAAACCCAAGATAATTATAAAAAAAAAAACCTGAAGACAAAAATAATCATAACTTAATCTTAGTCATGAAGAGTATTTATCTACCTAATCATAATAATGAAACTAGTAAATACACATCTAGCCAAAATCACAGCATAACAGCCCTGAAAAGATAGTCAGAGGGACAGGACGAGTGTCACAGTGAGACTACTATAAAGGGAGTGAGGTGACCATGTCATTTCCTTGGTGGGACGTGATAAGTGGAGCTGAGAAATTGAGAGGCATTAGGAAAGAAATGTTGTTTTCGATACAGAGGTAAATAGCAAAAAGATGGGCAGTGCTTATCTCCATAAGGAAGAACTAGGAGAAGGGATGAGGCGGTGCTGTCTTTGACAATTTACTTTCTGTAACTGTGACAACAATAACAAGCAAGGAAGGGAAGGAAGGCATCACCTCGAGTTGTGTGCACAAAGTGACGTTTTTATTTTGCTCTCTCTTGAGAAACATCTCTGAAGGAACCAGTGTCACAGAGGCTGCAGCATGTCCCTGACACCTGCCATCCTTCCTGAGACAGGAATCCATGGTCAGTCAAGATCAAAAGAGGCTGCTCAGAGAAGAGATAAGGCTGTCCTTGCCATCTGTCTAACCACTTCCTATGGTTATGAGATGAAAGTCGCCTGCTGACCTTCATTTTCAAAACCTCGTTCATAAACCTTTCACAGACAGGCTGAGACCTTCTCTACACGAGGTGCTGTTCTAGATTTCAGCCATGATTATGGCAACCCAGTTTGGCAGGATGTGGATTCCTGGAACAGTTTTAAGACTTTGATCCAAAAGCCATATATTTGTGGGGCTGCCATATTTACAACTCTATGCTGAGTTACAATGAAGGCTCTAACTAGAGGTGTCATGCTTGAGCTCATTTAAACAATGAAGCAAACCTGAACCCAGACTCAGCCAAAGCCCAGGGCTATGGACTTGAAAACAGAAGTTTACATAATAAGGCAATTTGAGGTACAGTACTTAAAATAAAAATAGCTGCGTTTTATTGAGTGCTTAATATTTGCTAGGCAGTATGTATAAATAGCTCCCATATATTACCTCATTTAATCATCAAAACAACTCTATGAATAAATATTATTATCTCCATTATGGAGAAATGAAAATACAGGATTAGGGAGCTTAGGAACCGTGCCCCATGTTTTAAATAGGAAGAGGTCAGACAAAAATCATGTCTAAAATTGGGTTCAGAAATTACTCTTTTAGCTTCTGTCTCTTCTCTAAAGAAAGGTAATCAGAATATCAAAATACGTCTTTGTAATAGTGTTGGTTGAGGTTGGGACAAATATATTAAGTCTTCATATATTTAAGGATAGAAGAATTTCATAGAGCAGAGTTGCAAAGTACAAGAAGTTTTTATTCTCTCATTGTAATTCTGAGACTCGATAGTCATTTACAGATGTTCAGGGAGTAATTTTTTAAGCCTGGCATGTTTCAGAAATTCTTTGGGCTTTTCCCCTAAAATGCCAGTCTGTAAGATGTAATGCTGTAATATCAGAGAATCGGGACCCAAAAGTGAGCAGAAGAAAAATACTGTTCCATTAAGCAAAGGAAATGTGTCAGCATCAGAGGTTGACAAAAGACACAGAGTGAAATACGGATCATAAGGCTTTCCTGTGGCCACAGCCACGTGCTTGTAGGTATGCTTGCTTTGCCCAGTAGATGCGTTCTTGAAAAACTAGCATATAATTGAAGCTTTGTAAGTAGGATTGTATATGAAAAGCCCCAGGAATCTAATTTTTTAAAAAGATGATTACATTAATTAATATTTTGAAAGGCAAATGAAACCACCGCCTACATTACATAATTTGTAAAAGACTTCCATGGTTTGCTTATGATCTTTCTTCCTTGATTTGCTATTTCCTGTATTCCATCCCCAACCCGCTGTGCATCACGAAGGTGAAGAGCAACTATGGTTGCGATACTCAGTACAGTGTTCAGCACTCAAGTATTTGCTAGATAAATAAACTAAACAACCCATTCATCTTTTCCTGGTTACTCCATGTATATTAATGCTCCTCTGCCTTTGTTTATACTGTTCCTTCATCCAGGAATGTTTTTCACATGTTTTAGTTCCACCCCTTTGCAAACACGAGTTCAAAGGCCAACACCTTCCAGATTGATAGTTTCTCTCTGGATTCCCACATTATTGCATTTTCATTTGTAGTGTGATAGGGGATGATATGAAATTTGTCCTATTTATTGGTTTCAGGCCTATCATGCCTTGGCAGAGCAATCTGTACAGAAGATACAATGATAAAAGTCGATTTCAATTTAATTTTGTTTTCACAGGCTTTGCCCTCAGTCAGTTCTTCCTAGGTTTCTGTTTTTATACATCTTTAAGAGCTGACTGGTGAGGTCTTAGTGAGGTTAAAAAATGGTGTCACTTTTCATTTCTAGTCCCCACAACAAAAAATATGGTTGGTGCAGATAAGTGGATAAATGGATATCCAAACACAGGTCTTGGTATTAATTAACTGGCCAGTGTGGTTGTAGGGAATGCAAGCGATGAGTTTCAGGCTGTGGTCTCCTTTGCCTTGTCAGAATGCTACTCTTGACACTTTATTCTAAAGTTTCTGAATAAACAGAAAAATACACATGTCCAGAGCCAAAGCCCAAGCACAAGACAATTTCTGCATTAATGGTTCTCAAATTGTGGTCCCTAGATGAGCAGCACTGAACCCTGGATATGAGTTAGAAAGCCAACTCTGGGGTCCACCTCAGACCCACTGAGTCAGGAGCTCTGGGGGTGGGGCTCAGCATCTGTGCTTTCACAAACCCACAATATTATGATGCATGCTTAAACCTGAGATCCCCTGATGGAACAACAGGACAGAAAGTCCCCCTCATTCTTCCAACATGAATGGGGTGTCCTGGAACTAAGCCACAACATTAAAACTTTTGTTACAATATTCAAGTTCTCTCTTTGGAGAAAACTGGACTCCCTTTGAGGCCAGATGAGAACAAATTAGTAAAATTCTGATTCAAGTGTCAGTGGATTAACTAATTGATATCACTATGCTTAACTTTTTCTCTTTCTTTTTTAAATTTATTTCTTACATACATGACAATAGTGGAGTGCATTACATTCATGATTGTCCATTCACATCACAATTTTTTGTAACTCTGTATATAAGGTATGTTCACTCCAAATTATGCCATTATACTTGAACTCTCTTTTTTTTTTTTTTGCATACAGTTCTTAATACACCACATTCACTACTCTTTTATAGTGTGATTCAACCAGTGTCTTAACTACTGTGTTCAACTGTACACCACAACTGCATGGTATTCAGGTGATTCCAACCAGAGGAAAATGCATGGGACTGGGAAAGATGAAGAAGAAAACTGAAGAGAACAACAGGGGTCAGCGGTGTAAAATATGGAGGAATGTAATCAATCAGTCCAATCACAGCCGGTGTCAAAGGTGAAGGGGCAATGGTAGGGGAAGGAGGGAATGTGGTCTTAAGGTTAAGAGCAACAGCTTCCAACATCAGATAAAAAGAACCTTGTCATGCATCAGCACTGTCCAATGCAGTGATGTAATAAATATCAAAAGCTGCATCTAACTCTGTGCTAAGGGGTTAACATGATGGTGGGACGTTTAAAGCAAGAACCCAGACTTATACTGAAACAGAGCAAGTAGAAGAACCAAGGATCAGATGATACAAATAACAACAACACATGTTATCACTGAGCACCAATTTTATGCTTGATTTTTTTATATATATTTTCCTTATCTGTCCCATTAATTTTGAAAGAGAGCCATTGTACAAATTAGGAAGCAATGACACAGAAATATATCTTTCCCAAGTGGCAGGGATTAAAAGTCGCAAGTGATGTGTCTGATTCCCAGTCTGTGATCTTTCTACCACACCACCAAGTTTCCCAGATAAGCCGGACAGCTATTCAAAGGGGAGGGTTAGAAATGGAAGCAGCAGGCTGATGGTGCATGAAGCCCCTGGGGCTGGGAGCCAACATAAGGCATGGAAGAGTATTAAATTCTTTCTTGAACCCACCAGACAGCAGGCAGAATCTCCCAGTGATTCCCCAAGTCTGGTTTTTATTGGTTCAGGGTCCAGGTGACACAAACCTGCAGGTTAATAAAATCTGAATGTTGGGCTGGGGATGTGGCTCAAGCGGTAGCGCTCTCGCCTGGCATGCGTGTGGCCCAGGTTCGATCCTCAGCACCACATACAAACAAAGATGTTGTGTCTGCCGATAACGAAAAAATGAATATTAAAAAAAAAATCTGAATGTACATTGCTGAGTTGGTTTTTCAGTAACAAAGGAAGGTTGACAGTCTTTCCAGACTTCAGCAAATCTGCCTCAGATGGCTACTAGTGATTAAGCTCACAGACACCGTGTGACCTGGGAAAGTTACTTAACATCTCTATGTTTGGGATTCCCAATCTTGAAATCAGGGATACAATAGTGCCTTATTGAGTCATTATGAAGATGAAATGAGTCAATATACATAAAGCATAGTGCCTCATATATAGTGAAAGCTACAGAACCATTATTTAAAAAGACTGTTATCTCCTCAAATATCTTCTTGATGTCTGCCATGAATAAAGCATGAAATCATGAGGCATGAAGAGATCTGCTGAGGTTTAAGTAAATCTGTTAAACGGTTTATAACTGAGGCCAATACCAAGTGTACACATGTTTTATTGAAATGAAATGCAATAAAATATTGATAAAAGGTCTGAAAAAGAATAAAAGCCCACTGATCACTCAAATATGGCCACTTTCTACATATGACAACACATTATTTGTCCATGAGCATACAAATTTTACATTATTATAAGCAGTGGACTCCTCCATATCCTTTGTTTTTCATAATTACTATAATATCACAAGTACACACTCATAAACATGTCAATGGCTATTAAGTATTCTACTATCTTTTATCCTTTGCATAATCAAGAAATTCAGTTTGTTAACCATGAAACTCTTAAGACTTTGGATAACTTTCATCTAGAAGCAAAAAAAGCAATGCTTCTTCTATCTCAAATGATCAGGATTAGGAGAGACAGTTATTGGTTTTTAAATTGCTCCAAGACTAAAAGGACTGAGTGTATTTAGTTTTAAATAGTATGTTACTAATGATTGAAAACTAAAAGAAATCTCCTTTCTCTAAGTCAGCAAAGCACTCAGCACTTGGACTGCTCTGCAGTATTCTGTTACTCTTTCCTTTTTTAGCAGGGAGGTGCTGGTTAGGTCTGGGAGACAGAAGATACCATATCCACCAATCAACTTCACATATGACTGATGTATAAATAAACTAATCTTAATTGTAAAGAGGACGCATATGAGGGTGAAAAAAGATGTTATAAAAACATAATGTACAATCTGCTGAGCAAAAAAAAAAAAAAATGCCACCCAGTTAGCCAAAGAGAAAGGAAGGAATGAGCAACCGACCATAAGTCATTAAACAGAACATATCCACTGTATTCCTAGATAAAGACTCCACAAATGCTGGTTCTCGGAATCTCAGAAATGGGGAGAATATTGCCTCTAATCTACCCTTGTTTCACAGATAAAGTATAAAGCCAGAGAAAGAAAATGACCAAACTCACATGAATTGAGCCAAGCAAAAATCAGTATCAAAGGGAGGTCTCCAGATTTCCAGGCCAGGGCCTTGTCCACAAGGCCACTACAACTATCCACCAATTCAGACGTAGACCCAGGATCTATATATGGTCACAATCATGCCATATAAAACCTTCAACCAAGTATCCATTTTCCCCCTTTCTCCTGTCTTGATGCTTTCTCTGAACAAAATTAATTGCTCAACCCAGTTATGAGCCTGGCAACTCCAGTCACACAATGCCCAACTCAAAAAGCTGGCCCAGAGGCAGGAGGATTGCAAGGTCAAAACTAGCCTGGATAACTTATCAAGACCCAATCTCAGAATAAAATGTAAAAGTCAGGCATGGGGAGTGTAGCTCAGTGGCCGAGCACTTTCCTAGCATGCAGGAGGCCCCTGGGTTCAATCACCAAACTGAAAAAAAATTCTTAAAATTTGATGTGGTAATTATGACCACCTTGTTTATTTTCTATGGAGGTCAAGCCTAACCATCAAGAAAGAATGCAAACAAGCTGAAAAAAAGTCAAATTGTAATAAGAAAGTAAAAATAAATAGGCAAAGAGAATAAAAATGTTAGTTCTTCCTAGCTTCAGAAAGGAGAAGGAAGATACTTGTCTTCATAGGACAAGATCCTAGACCCAAGTTTTCTGGTATCTAATCCACTATTACTCATATTTCATCAGAACACATAGCATGTTTATTCTATGCCCTCATCTATCAATCCAGTATCTAGCCTCATAATATTATCGGTATGCATACCAAGTTTGAAAAGCTCAGTCTTATAATATCTAACCAATAGTAGATACTCAAGAAATACCTTTTTTTTTTTTAATGAATAAATCAATCACCTCATTTTGAAAGACTGGTGTTGCTTGGTCTGTGCCCTTTCTCTGGTTCTTCCTTCCCTTGGTCCTATTGAGGGTTTTGCTGTATTTGCATTGTCCATTTGCTTTTAATGCTGATGCGGATGCAAAGTCCATAGGTACAAAGTACCCACGTCATCTCATTTTGAATTATCTGTAGGATTGCCAATCAAGTGTGATTTACATCACAGCCTTTATCTTGACACATGAGCAAATATTTCTTCTTTAAATCTCAGAAGAAAAAGAACTAAACCAAATTTAATTTTAAATAATGCTGGAAATGTCAAAAATATTTTGAAATGGAAGAGCCTTTGGAGGAAACTAATTTTGAAACTTCCTAGATAATAACAATTAGGATGATCACATGCTAATGTTTTGAGGTTTGTTCAACCTGTTTGAAGATTACCATTATTTGAGAAACAGAAAAATCTGATAGTGTCACATAGATGATAATTGTAGGAATAACTGGGGAAGGGAGAGGTTGGCATTGCTGCCTTCTCTTGCTTGCTTGCTAAGGGAGTTTTAGGTGTGTTTAGTTGTCTTTTGAATGGCCTCTGAAAGCTTCTAGACTTTTTTTCCCCCTGCGGTCCATCCGTTTGGGCAGCTTCTCAGGCTAATGACAGGTCTACAAACAGGAGAGAAATAAAAATTTAGCCTCAGAATAGCAGCTTCCCTTTACTTCTTTTATGTAGTTAAAGCCACCTTCAATGATCTGCACTCTCTGAATCCTTAGTGATAGGTTTGTTTCAGGTAAAAATACAGGCAGAGTATATGCTAAAGAAAAAGGAAAAGATCTGTGAAGGGGCCACAGGTGTCCTTTAAGGTTTCTGCCAAAGTACCATCAGCTGCATCACAGCAGCTGAATATCTAAGCCTCTCCGGGTGGGAGTCTCACATTCCAAAGACAAGGAGACAAGGACTCATTCGAAAAGTAACTGGAGAGATGAGAAAACTAAAATTAGAGCCATAGACATAGATCCTGGGAAAAAAAAATCCTACCGTGCTCTGCCTGCAACGACGCTAATAAGGAGATGAAGACAAAGATGTTGGAGGAAGTGACAAGCTGCCTTAGCCTCAGACTCTCACCATCTATTTTACATATCTATTTTCTATTCCAAGCCTATAGTACAGGAATTAAGATCCTCTTCTTCACATACACTCTCTTTAACACCAAAAAATGGTGATAATAAAAGACAAGGCCCAGGCAGGATTCCTGATGAAGGACACAGGTACCTACGACCTTACAGCACCAGCCCTGTAGCTCACCTTCATAATTGAGGGTGCACCAGCCTAATTGTCCAAAAGCTTCTTAAATAACTGAGTGTGATGTACCACAGTGTACACAGTGGTTCTGCTGTGCACCTCCAATTGAGAACCACTGCTGATGACCAGAATTTACAGTTTGTATTTTAAAACCCTTCCAAAGTCTAATATTTGACCCAATGTATCTTCATCCTCATCACAAAATATTACATAACTGCCTCAAAACAAAGTCTTAGAAAGAATAGAGGCAAATTCAAGCATCAGTGCTACTATAAAAAATGCAGAACAGGGGTTGGGGTGTATAGTTCAGTGGGAAAGTGCATACCCTGAATTCAATCCCTAAAATACCAAAAAAGGGGGGGGGGGTTAGTGGAATAAAAATAAGCACACAAAAAAAAATCCCTTTTGATAAATTAAAGCTTTTGTGAAAATCACTGAAAATGATTTGCTTAGTGTCTATGTGGTATCCTTGCTACTAAAACCAGAAATGGCAAAGGATCCTTTTCTACCCTCCAGGATACAGTCTAGTGAAAAGATAAACACAGCTAAGGGGGATGAAAATTGGACTATGATTTTAAAGGACTTTAAATGCTGTATTTGTATGAGATTTATTTCATAATCATGATATGGCATGAGGATGGGGTGGGTGCAATAAATCTTATTTTACAAAGAAACTCAGATGATCTGTGTAAGTCAATCTTTTTGAGCCTCTGTTTTGTTGTCCACAAAATGAAGTTGAAACACATAATCACAAGACTTTAAGGGAAATAACATATTTAAAGTCCTTGGTAAAAAGACAAAAGTGTCTAATGAATGTTATTTATGGCTATTCATTGGCAAACTAGGAAACACAATATTAACAAATGCAATAAATTTTTATTGGTCACTTAGTAGATAAAAAAGAACATCTATTTAATAGGATCAGTACTTCACAAGCTTAAGGAATAAAAAGACAGGGATAAGAGAATGGTAAATAATATGCTGACCACCCCTGGACTCACTACTGAAGCTAACAAGCTTAAAATTAACTACCTAAGTCAGACAATAGGTTACTAATTAGGTAGCTAGTCATTTGGAACAGCTTGTGGAGTAGATACATAGTTTGGGTTCAAATATTCCCCCATACTATGATCTTGTTCAGGGAAAACAAAGGGAAGGTATTTTTGCTGTGGAACATTAAGTGACTCTTTTGAGGTTATTAATCAGGTAAGATTTTATACTCCAACCTCCTGGGTAACCTACCAGAAAGCTGGGGATGAATAGAGTAAACAAACTCAATGTTATAAATCCACAGCTCTTGTGTCTGTTTATGTATGCCTAGAGGGTAAGCTCCCAGAGGGCAAGCCAACACCCTATTTATAATCTATCCCTTGCTTTTAACAATGTGCCTGAAGCAGTGTAGCAACCAAGTAAATATGTTGAACTAAATGAACTCCCCTTAATAATTAAGAATCTTGAGACCCAGGGAATGAAAGTGATTTGTCCAAAGTTACAACACTAGAGCTGGGGTAAGACTCTAGATCTTCTATGCCCATTGTCTATTCTATTCTAATGAAACTTATTATATTTTACTTATCCTTCTACAATGGCCTCAGTGTTTTATTGCTGTCTAACCACAAATAACTTTTCTTAAAATTACTTTCCAGTTTTGCTACACCAATGACTACCTAGATATTTCCTTTATCCCCTGAAGGTTGAACCATCCTAGGCTCAGAAAAATGACTATTGTGTACCTTACATATGTGGGTTTATGCCCTGCGAGGGACTCTGATGACTGAGAGACCCAGAACAGAGAACAAAGGCTTTTTGAGAACACAGGTCTCTACTCAGATAGTGGATCAGGTTACTGCCTTCTATGTTCTGCAATCTGACTCTTGTTTCTGGGACCCCTCCTCCCAGTAGCCAAACTCTTCACTTCTCCCAATTCACAATCTTCTGGATACATGAGCATAGCATGAAAAATTAATTAAGGCTATTCAATTCAACATATGAAATCTTAATCCCCACCATGTGAACTAAAGTATTCTACCTGAAGTGGACACTGGGGTAGCTGCAGGAACGTCAGAAGTTCAGATTATGCCCACAAGAAGGTAAATGAATCTATTAGTGGAGAAAGGAGAATGAGGTCATTAAGATCAGGGATTTTATCTAAGTTTCCTTGTACATTTTCAGAATGAAGCACATTGGGCACATGGCAAGTGGTCAACAAATACTTTTAAAGTAAGGAACACAAATATTATAATACTGACTACAAGATGTGATGGAAAGCATGTACTTGTGTTACATAAAGTATACCAGTGCAATATTCACTGTATTAATTGATGTGGGCAGTCATGGGATATTCTATGGAACAAGGAATATGTCCAATGAATCTTAAGAGTTGAGCCAAGATATCTGACAATGAAGCAACATTCACTCTGTTAAGACATATCTTGATTTAAGTAGTCAGATAACAATACCATGGGCCAACAGCAGCATATTGTCAGGAATCCAAAATTTTTAAGGATAATCCGGGGTTGAAAGTAAATGGCTTGAGTAAGAACAGAGAAAAATACTTTAAAATGAGTCTGTTTTGTTTTTTTTTTTTATGTAACCCAGAGACAGAAATTCTTTTCCATGTAATTTTCATTCTTTCCAAAAACAACCAAACATGACCACATATCTGAAGTCTCTATACTGATTAGGCAGATGATATCAAATCTTCTCTATTGAAATGCCTGAAATTTTCAGATCCTTAAAATTTAGACTAGTGCTTCTTCTTAAACTTTAATGTGCATACAAATGACCATCAGATCTTGTTGGATCCAGATTTGAGTCAGTAAGTCTGGGGTAGAGTCTGAGATTCTTTATTTATAATAAGTTCCTGGTCTGTTTATGTTCCTGTGGACCACCAGTAGCAAGGACCAAGGTCAGTGGTTAACTCTGGCTATCCCTTACAATCATTTGGGGAAGCTATTTTAAAATACCTATTACAGGAGCTGGGGATGTGGCTCAGTGTTAGAGCACTTGCCTAGCATGTATAAGGCCCTGGGTTTAATCCCAAGCACTACTAATTATATGACTAAATAAATAAATAATACATATTCTCAAGCCCCAACTCAGAATCAAATCAGTATTTCTAGGCATGTGGCCTAAATATCCTTGCATTGGAAAACTCTACAGGTGTTTCTTCAGAATGAGAATGAGAAACTAGCTAAACAAAGATGTGATAAAGGTAGGTAAGCAGAAAGAGAGACAGAGTCTTCTTCCCCACTCTGAATCAATGCCTCTCAAACTTTAATGTGTATACAAATTACCCAGGGATTTTGTTAAAAATCACGTTCTGATTCAGTAGACCTACAGATCAAAATTCTGTGGTTCAAAAAAAATCTAGTCTGCAAACCACATTTTGATTATCAAGAGTCTAAATAAGTGGTTCTCAAAATATTGTACCTGGGGACATTTTTTAAATGTCTATGGCTTTTACACATTACATTACAACATTATAATGTAACATTAGGAAGTTTTAAAAGCATGTCAAGTGATTCTACTGGTCAGCAAAGTTTGTGAACATTGTTCTAAATACTAGTGCTTTAAGTTATTTAAGAACCTCAAGTCCTTAGGACCCAAAAGGCACAAATTCTTGTCCAAACTGCTGAGACTGTACACAATTTCAAATTTCTGAAACAGCATAAATTACCAAGGTGCATGATGATTACTGAAATTGATCACTTATTGATCTGTTTTCTTCTTGTCTTTACCTTGGATGACAGGAAGTGATGTAAAGTAATAAGTAATAGGAAGTAAAAAGAATTGAACTTATTTGTAAATAACTGAAGTTCAACCTGGCTGCATACTATGAACAAGTGCTCTGGAAGATGTTTTCAAATTCTAGAGGTAATACGAAGGCTGCCAAATGCTAGAGGTTAAGATTCACAATTAAATGAGATCATAATTTTTTTTTTTCTGGGATGGAGCACTCTTGAACCCTCAAGTGAATCATGTAATGACTCTATATACAAAGAGTTTCCAATAGAAAAGAAGCATATGTACTTACATTTTAGAATGTCTTCCTAGAATTACATTTGAATCAGAAAGGGAAAGAATTTTGTACACAGCAGCATAAAGTATGAAAGACGTACCAATTAGAATGAAATACAGATGCAAACTCCTCTTAACACAAACAATAATAAAATTTTCAAGTTAGCTACAATTTTTAGGAGCTTTTTTTTCAGTGCTGGGAACTAAATGTAGGGCCTTACACATGCTAGGCAAGCACTGTACCACAGAGCTACATCTTTAACCCTTCAAGTTAGCTATACTTTTTAGCTATGCCATTTGCATCAACTTAGAAAGCGAAGCCAGTGTTTAAGTAATCAGCCATTCTTAATGTGACTGTTAATTGGCTAATTCAGCATCATGTAGGAAGTCCAAGAACTAACATGCTTAAAGACTTTCTTCCTATCTTTTGTCCCAGGTGACTATGAGCCCTCTACAAAATGACTACACTTTGGAATGGGGCAAAAATCTTCATTGCCTTTGGGTTAGAACTGTGATTCACTGTTATCACTGCTCTCTGAATTAACAGAGAACTTCTGGTCCAATTCTCCTCAGATGTATCTCTGAGGTTACTTCTCCTTTCTGAACTCCCTAGACTGTCAGAGTCGTTGGAACTCTACTGTCATCAATCTGAGATATAAACCACCTGAACTCCCAGTGGCATGCAGCTTATTTTATGGGCAATGAAGGAAAATAAAAGATTATTGTAGAGAGATATAGTATTATTTTATGTTAGACCAGGAATTAGTGTATAAATTAGAGGCAAAAATGTTATCAAGAACGTTTTGCCAAATAAACAAATTTAATGATCAAATTACCAGGTATCATCTAGGTGCAAAAAAAACTGTTTCATAGTAAAATAATACTCTTTTAACTTTATGTTCTGGAATTGCTTCATCAACTAGAATATTACTAACCACTATGAATTAAGGAAGACTGGATTTTCATTTTTAAATTAATTCTAGAGTTCATATTAAAGAGTTAATAATCTCATGCTTATTTATGGATTCTCTCATTTATGTACATCATTATCAGATATGAAAATACCCATCAATGTACCATAAGATATTTTGTCTAAACTAAAAATTGCCAGTTAGTCTTAATCCACATCAATTCAGTTCTTTTCATACTATAAATACTTATTGAGGCTCAAATACTTTAAATCTACTAACTAAATACTTAAAACAACTTATTGAACATATAGCTGCTATCATTCAACACTTCAGCTTTATTAATCAGCCCAGAAATAGGTAACTCACCACCACTCCCTGATCCTAAGTACATTGCCTCAGTGACTGACATTCCTGGTTAAAAATAAAACCTTGTTTCAAATATAGCTTCTCGAGTTCTGGGTAATGAATATAGTTTCATAAAAGTTGACATCATTTCTTCTGATTTCACTAAAATTAAATACATCCAGTATCCCTACTGGATATCTGACCACATCACTTAAGCCTTTCCCAACCTGGGGGGCATTTTAAAGAGAAGGAGAAGAAAGAGACCTGCATAGATGGGGTTAAATCCAAAGGATATCCAGTCTTAAAATTTTAACAGTCGTTTTGTTTATGTGGATTAAATATGCCATCCAGAAGTTGATTTTTACAGTTCATTTACCAGTTGGTGTGTATACATTATGCAGATTTGCTTATGAGGAGAATATTAATATATACATGTCCAGAACTAGTAAATGCATCATGCTTGGGAGCCAAGCAGTACTCTGATACACTGTTCTTCTTAGAGGTCAGTTCTAACGCACACTGTTTCAAATAGACCCAATTTTTGTGCTGATATATATTCAAAATGCAGTAGAATGTGGTCATACACACCCAGAAATACCATGTTCATGGGGTGGGGGGTGGAGAAATCCATTTTTTTAATGCAATGCATTATTGGACATCCGATACAAACGTGCCTGTCAGCGATCCTAAAGCAAATGAAATGTATTTATTTGAGCTCATCCATTACACAGAAAAGAAACTGCTTTACCAACACAGCTCTCCTCCCCTCCATTTTGGGAGGGACTCTCCCCCAACCCCGTCACCACCACCACCACCCCACCAAGAGGGAAAAAAACTCATCACACTTCACTACGCAACTGATGGAGTATTAAACACTGCCTTCCAGGCTGTGGGAGTTAAAAAGAAGTGGCCTTCCTGCCACACTTCCCGGTGCTGCAACGGACATAGCATCTCCTCCTCCTATCGACCTAGTATGATGCTCGCTCTCCAAGCACTGCAGTCCCCTCGCTGAGTACTGCCCTGGCCACACGCACATGCAGCGGGAAGTCCCCGATGGGGACAGCCACATACCTTTGCTCTCCATTTCGGTCCCTATCGAGTGCTGGGAAGTTCAATGGAAGTTGGCCGGAAGATGTGGGCCCGCTTCAGGTTCCCAAATCTGGGAAGCCAATCTGACGATTTCGCCCGTACTTCCTTCCTTCCCTTCAGGCTTCCTGAAAGATGGAATTTCTTAAACCTTGAAGCTGCAATCAGCTACCAAAGGACACTTAGCAGCAGCAGCAGATTGCCTCTACAGGGGGTAGGTTGCGAGGTTTGTCTGATATTGAAATGCATGCACTGTGCCCGCTCAGAATTTTTTTTTTTTTTTTTTTTTTTTTTTTTTTTTTTTTTTTTTTTTTT
>NW_025999969.1:8541984-8547887 GCF_001458135.2 Marmota marmota marmota
TTTTTTTTTTTTTTTTTTTTTTTTTTTTTTTTTTTTTTTTTTTTTTTACCTGGGTCTGGAAGCTGTAAGCAGGAGCTGTCCTCCGAGCGTGGTGCTGCAGGTGTAGTGACAGATCATCCCACTTTGCTCTCTGGATGTACAGCAGATTTGCATGGGCGCTGGCACGCATGCGCAGGGCCTCCCCTCCCCTTTTCACCGCCTCCCGCTCCCCCACCCCCTTCGCTTCGCTCCCCAATACGGTCCTCAGTTATCCCCGCTGAAGAGCTGTAGCATTCGGTCACAGGAAAACGCTGCTAAAAATAAACGCCGGACCGGATTTTCCTCTGCAAACTAGAAAATGGATTGAGCTGGGACTGTGCATCGTTCACCAACTATTTTCCAGGATGGATGACTGAAACCTTAAGAGAAGGCTAGGGTCTCTGAGCTGGGTCTGGTTTCCCCAGCCAAGACAGAGAATTTACGAAGGCTGTTTCTTGGTCACAGTATGGGTGCCTCTTCCTCGTCGCTGCAGTAACTTTCCAGGTGTCTGCTTCCCCTTTTCTCCCCCACTAACTTCCTATTTCTTCTTTCCTTCCCGAACTTATTTTGTTTTGTTTGTCTGGGGTGAGTGGCAGGAGTCCTTTTTCCTTGCCGCTTAGAATGGTGCTACCCTGCCTGCCTGACATCCCTTTGGCCTCCACCTCCAAACTATTCCAAGAACAGACTCCAAGGCTTCGAAAGTTCCCCAAACAAAGCCACCCAGGACATTTTGAGGTGCTCTTTTTGGTGTATTTCCAACATCTATCAAGAAGCAAAGTCTCCAAAGGCAGGGAGTCACCTTTTGATAATAAACACTTTAAAAGAGAATATGTAATCATTTTAATGAAGTGGTAGGGGAATAGTTTTTCTTCTTTAAGGCTCTAGAGAATGTAAAGCCAAAAACCTCTTGAAGTGCTATTTTCATATCAGAATATTTTTAAAGCCCTCATTACATTTATTTTGTATACAAAATATTTAATAGGTGCATTTATTACACTTTTTTCCATCTTCCAAATTCCCCAAGGAAAACATTCACTCCTTGAGAAGAAGAATCTTATTCTCAGGCATAAAAACAAGTCTGGAATGGCTAAGGGAAGAGGTGTGCATTATAACAAACATACCAGGTTACACAAAGACACCCCCCCACCATAGATTTCTACTCTTAATTTCCAAAACATTGAAATACGACAAAATAGACTCCCAACAAGAAACCTGAGGCTGACTATAATTTAATCTTCTTGTGGTAATTCAGAAGACATCCTGGGGGTTTCCAATGCCTTCGAACCCATGATTACAAATATTAATCATGATGGTTCAACCGGATGTGGACATTTATTAGTGGAGGGCTCCCATTGATGAACTGCTGTGGCTTAGCAAAGTTAGCCGCCATTGAGCACTGGGAAATCAAACTGTTTGAGAATGGGATTCCAGAGCCACAAGCTAAGGACTACTAATCTTTAGGCTCTCCAAATGTATACCCAGGTAAATATTTGTAAGAACCACAAAACTCAGGGTGTCTTTAGAGTGTTTAATGGGTGTGAGAGCAGAGTCAGGGAGGAGTGGAGCTGTTCCTTAGAGTGATAGCTTATGTCATTGAGATAAGTCATTCCTGTACCTTGGGACATGTTCAGTCTCTTTCAAAATGTTTAGAAGAGGAGATACCTTTAGAGTACATTTTATCATACTCAATATTTATTGTTTTACTGATGGAGAAACTAAAGTGGAGAGGGTACTTGATAAGAATCTCAGGGTGATGCAGAACCAGGTTCAGAGCAGGAGGGGCTTGCCTTGTAGGCAGAGACAATCCATCTTCTCCAGGATGATCTCTCATAAAACCCCCTGCCCATCATCTACAGGGAATAGGAACAAAGAGAGCCCCCTACTATAGGAATTATCATTTCTGTTAATAAAAAAGTTTTAAAAACCCAAATGCTTTATTAAATAGAAAACAAATCAAAGTTAATAAAAAAATCTATGCTCTGACATTCTTCTCCAAGCTTAACTCCTAGAAGACAGTTGCCATTATCTCAAGCAAATCTCTAACTTTTCCTTTACTTACATAGTTATTGCTGGACTTTCTTCATCCTAATACCACCACAAATGTGTACATATCAAAATCTTATCTTTTCCTCAAGCTCCATCTAAAATCCCATCTCATTCCTAGTCTTCCCTGATTCTCCCAGTGTGAATATATTCTCTATTTGGAACACTGATGATTCAATATATTTTCTTCTCCTACATCACTTATCCCTTTCTGTTTTCTATCATCATTATTTTTATATACAACTTATTCTCATTCCTCACACTTACTAAAAATAAATGGGTTCCTGAATCATCTTTGTAGTCTACAGGGTGTCGTGAACATAAACAGAAAACACTAATATGTGTAGAGTGGATTAATACTATTTAATATACCTGTTTTTGTGTGCTATGTTATGTGACATTGACTTTAAGTATCATGATAACAAATAATAATAATTATCTTGAGCCAATGATACTAAGAAACTACTATGTGCCAGGCACTATGATAAGGTTTCCAAATATTTGAATTAATTTTGTACTCACACTCTCTGACATCAGCACTATTGTTATCTCTATTTTGAAGATGGGCACATCTGAAGCACGTACAAGTGAAAGTATGAATAAAACATAATTTCTGCCCTAGAGAGGCATAAGACTTATTAAAGATGATAGAAACATAAATGATTTTAAGAGCTATCGTAGGGTATAAAACAGAGGCTGTCACAGGTGGAGTAGTAAGTAGCACAGCAGAGGTGGCAGTTAGCCAGCCTGAGGCTTTTAAGGAAGTTTTCTGGAGCAGACACTCCATGCTAGTTCTTGAAGCATGAATTTCTGAGGGTTGGGGTGGGGATAGGAGGCAAGGACCACATGAGACTCCAAAAGTGCTTCTGAATATAAGAGGTCATCCTTGCTGTCTAGGTTTATCCACCAGATGGGAGTGTTAGAGTCTGTAAACAAGTCAAAATAACACCTGGCATTTTGCCAGGGGAATGTTAGAGTTCGTAAACAAGTCTGGATGGTGCCTGGCAAAATGCCAGAGGGAGTGGTTTCAGAAGTAACAAAAGGGAGCCATTAGGTGTGGAGATTCCTGATTGGTTGACTGCTGTATCTAGTTTATGTTAATTAGATAAGCTGTGTGGAATGTATAAATACTGCTCCTGTCCTGCAATAAACGGCTCCCTCTCCTGCTGTATCAATCTACACAAGTTGTTCGTCACCCCCTGGTTATTTTGCTGCAGCCGGACTGCGGCATGGGAGCATCCATTGTGAACGGAGAAAGTGGAAAGAGGCTGAGAAATGCTCCATATTGATCTGGGCCAGAACTCCAACCCCACAGTGCCTGAAGGAGATCACACATCTTTATCTCAACTTAGTTTTCTGCCACAAATTCCAGGAGAGAAACAGTAGAACATAATGAAAAGAAAAGAAATTGTGGAATCAAGGAGACATGCAGCTAGACTATAATAATCAGAGAACCACCTTAGACAATTGTTAATCTCTATGGGCCCTAGTTTCTTCATCTGTAACCACTGACTATAACACATAGAAAAGTGTCTGAAATACTAGTCACTCAATAAATTATGCTCATTATTATTAGGGTCTTGGCACTATTTGTGATAAAGATTAGAGCAGGAAGCATACATTTTTTAAAAATATTTTTTTTTAGTTGTCAATGGACCTTTATTTTATTTATTTATAAGCAGTATTGAGAATTGAACCCAGTGCCTCATACACACCAGGAAAGTGCCACTGAGCCACAACACCAGCCTCCACTTTTTTTTTTTTAACAAGAAAGAGACTAATCCCCCAAAGTGGGAGAGATCTTAAAGGTACAGTTGCTTCATGAAAGTGTTAATAAGAAATACTTTGACCTAGTTTTGAAGAATTTGCCTGATGATGAACCTGAAATATAGAAATAAACTAGTGATTTGGTATTTCAATATGCCAAGAATTAAGTGGTGGGGCTGGAGTTGTGGCTCAGTGGTAGAGCGCTCGCTTAGTATGCATGAGGCACTGGGTTCTTTCTATCCTCAGCACCATATAAATATAAAATAAAGATATTGTGTCAATCTAAAGCTAAAAAATAAATATTAAAAAAATAAAAATAAAAAATAAAAAAGAATTAAGTGGTACTAGGTCCCTTATATGTGGGGAGAGCTGACATTCTGGTTTGTTGAAGATATACCCTTTTTACACCCATTATAGAGCGTAAATTCTAAGGGTGACTGTTTTTCAGCACCAAAAACAGTTTGAGCAGTAGATCATATGACCATATCACTCACACTGTACAATTGAAGGAGAGCAATACCTTCAACACCAGGACTCCAGCCTATTTCTGGTTAACCCAGATAATTGATGGGCTCCGTGTGCATATTCAGATTCTTCCAGTCTTGGTTCCTACCTGAATATACAGAAACAATATATATGATTGGAATTAATTACAATCAATTCGTTACATTATAATTAACAATTTAAAGGGTGTTGTTAATGTCAAATCAATTACCAGCCCACATACATTTTTTTTTTCCATTTATTCACCCTACTCTCCCAGATGAGCTGAATATAAATTCAGAGGAATTTGTGACCTTTTCTTTGGGCTCAATTATCGTTACTCATCTTCTACAACTGGCTGATGTATTATAAAACATAACAGTTGGCCATTTATAACTCTTCTTTGTAAATGATACTGAGGTCCACTCACTTGTACAAATGTGTACTCACTGTAAGATGGGAGAGATGGTCAGCTCACAGTCTGCGTTAAGGTTGTTAATTCCAAACTGTTGCCAGAATATCAGGTGACATGTACCTTTAGCTCACTGTTCTGTCTCCAGGTTTTAGAAGAGTATGTAGTGCTTAGAAGGTTTAACTTAACACCTGATGATTAACTGAATGAGTTTAATGAGATGATACTTTTCTCATGGCAATAAAACAAATTCATTTGGCAACCAAGGCATCAATCATCAATCTTGATGACACACACTAGCTCATAAGTGACCTTCAAGAGGCAGCAAGATCATCACAAGGCAGGAAATCAGTTAATTAATGTGTTTGATGTTTGCTCTGGGGCACAGACTGTATATAATCAGGTCTGAGTTCCCCATATCTTACAACCCAAGTTCAGGTGCCCTTTAGGCAGGCCATGCCCTCATTTAAAAAAAAAATGCTTGGTGGGTAGGGGCTGAGAATGTAGCTCAGTGGTAGAGTGTTTGCCTAGCGTGCATGAGGTCCTGGGTTTCAAAGGACAAGAAGGTGATAGGCCAATGTAACAAAGTCATGTGAGAGAGACAGTGATGTGTAGAGAGTGTCTCTGAGAGAGGAAACATATTATGTATACATAGTAAACATACTGTGTGCCAGGTTCTCATTCTCTTCCTTTCATGACAGTGAAAGAACAGTCCCCCAAAGAAGAAAGTGGTAAATGATAGTTTCAATGCAAATAGTTCAGGTTGTAGGTAAGAAATAGTCTGTGACAGGTGGGAAAGATGCAGGTCATGTGGGTGTGTTTTCCCATGGAGATACCTATCCCCAGGCTATTGAGTCTAAAGAGACTTGCAGAGTGCAGCAGAGAAATGGTGCCTGGGTAAGGTATCTGCAAGCCAACTGACAAATGTTTTTGACATTTCTTGTTAAGGACTGTGTCCACTTGACAATGTAAGAGATTTATACACAAGCTATCAACTGACAGTTTCAGGCCCCATCTGTTATACTGGCATAATGCCCATTTAAAATGGTGTATGCCAGTCTCATTAATGTTTAGATTTGAAGTTGTCATGGGTTGAAATAATCAGTCCAAACAGGATACTGGGAAATAACTCTTTTTGGCTGATTGCCCCTTTTCACTCTGGGGATGAGAAATAACCCGG
>NW_025999969.1:8549385-8560221 GCF_001458135.2 Marmota marmota marmota
GGGGACAGAGAAAAGTAACTCCTTACATCTACTTGGGATCATTATGAAGCCCAGCTCTAACCTTGAGTTCTAGTGCAAAGAACTGACCAACTGACATCAGGCTTTAGTCTGAAGAGTCATGATTCAGAAGAAATGTAGACATTTAAATAAAGCCATTTCCTCATTCTACTCTCCCCCCTGCTAAAAAAACAATTCCAAATACAAGGATGTTCAATATTTTAGTAAAAATTGATTATGAATATTCAGTCCTAAAAAATCTTTTAAAAAATGAACCAAGTTTGTCATTCATTCATTGAATAAATATTTATTGAGCATTTACTATGTGTGGCGCTAGCCTACTAACAGGCACATACCATTAATCTGCCCACTCATAATATGTTTATGTCGTGGTTTCAAAGCTAGAAGAAATTTCATAAATCTTGTGGCTCAAACATTAATTACACAAAAGTGAGAAATGAAACCAAGAGGTGGGAGATAAAACCAACTTTTTCCAAGTCAAATAACAAGTTACAAATGAGACTAAAAGTTAAGTCTGCTGGTGCCCATCTCATCACCGCCCTCCCCTTAATGATATGAACAATTTCGGGCATTCTTTGGTTGCAGGATTTGTCCTCTTTGTATTCTACCACAAACTATTGTTTTGGAACTCTAATTGTGTCACTTAACAACACAACTGAAAATTTTTGTTGAAGAGCAGGAAAATGATAATTAACCTAAAGGTGCTGCCAACAATAAGCAACCTCCATGTGTTCCCCATGATGCCTGATTGACAAGCCACAAGTGTATCATTTGAATAATAACAAAGCTTTCTTTCATTACCAGTGCTCTTACTTGGTGAAGACCTTTCTGGTTTATGTTCATACTCAAATCCCAATTCACATTGTGGCTATGGCTATCCAGGCAAAGTGAAATGCAGAAATGAAGCAATTAGCTATATGACTGGTGCCAAAAAGCCTGCTATTAAAAAAGGAGAAGATTAATGAGTAATTTCAGCCAACTGAAAAAAAATTAAATAGCAGCAGAATAATACAATAGCATAATGGATCTCACAGGTGTGTTAATGCAAGGGCATTATTAGCAGGGACCTGGAAGTTCATGACCAATTGCTGATAGTACTGACACTATACCATATATGTAGGGTGGACAAATATATTTTTTATATTTGCTATCTTTTTAAAAAGTATTTGGCCAAGTGTGGTGGTGTATGCCTATAATTCCTACAGCTCAGGAAGCTGAATCAGGAGGATTGTGAATTCAAAGCCAACCTCAGCAATCTAGCAAGGCCCAAAGCAACTCAGTGAGACCCTGTCTTTAAATAAAATACAAAAAGGTGGGGGGGGGGCCCCGCTGGGGGTGTGGCTCAGTGGTTAAGTGCCCCTGAGTTCAATCCCCAGTACCAAAAAAAAAAAATGTTAGCCCTTCTGACATTTTTTTTCTCCCTCTCTTTAATCATTTGCCCCAGTGAGATGATATTTCTGGGCTGTTAGGGAAGCCAAGACATGGCTGCTATTAGAGATGGATCCCTGCAGTTAGATTGCTGCTCTGCACCAAGGGTTCTCCTGTATGCTCATCTCTAGGCCCAGGTTTGTTAGATGATGCTGATACTTCTAGGCTCTCTTTCAGTCACCTAAAACAGGTCTTGATTTAAAATATCAGATGAAAATAGTTTTCTTCCACTATGTTAAATTTACACTTATATATTATGACTGAAAAGATTCCTTTTCAGTCTACCTAATCCTTTCCAAATTCATGCAATAAAGATTTTTTTCCTTCTCTCAGAAGAATCACAAGCCATTGATAATTAATAGCTGTCATAAAAAGCCTATTGGAAAGGGTTAAGCTGTTCTCCAGTTTCTTCCTCTATAAAAGAAGGGACTTGGACAAAACAACCTTTAAGGCCCTTCCAGCCTTCACCTGGCAGATTCTGTACTGGACCATAGCATTGCTCCTTGTCTACCATACGGACATAGTTGCTCCTTTTGGCATTAGAGCCAAAAGGGCCTCTAGAGTTCCTCAAGCCCAACTCCTTCAGAGTATATATGAGAAACCTGAGGCCCAGAGAAGTGAAGACTTCTGGTCTGAACTTGGATCTCCTTCATTCCGTAGCTGATGTTTGTAATGTTCTCTTAGGCTGTTTCTTTACTAGCTGGCTATTCCACGTGTTGACGAAATACCAAGTACTTAAGCACAAAATAGAAAATAAGAGAAGAGAAATTATTCTACTAGGCCCCATCCATGCCATTCAACCACTGAACAAAGATGTACAAACCCATAAAAGGTCTCTTCCCACCTATCTCACTTCTTCCTTCTCTCTTAAACCTTTTCACTTGTTTCTTTCAGTTTTGTTCCTTTGCCATGTCAACAACCCGAGCTGGTAGATTATTCTAGACTGTGATAAAAAGGACAGGCAAGCAGAGTCTCATAGAGCTACAAGATTCCATTTCTCAGCCTAGGAAACTCTTATTTCTCCTTCAACCCCAGTTAAAGCATGTCCCAAGAAACCTTCTCTTAATCTTCATGTTTTTTTCTGTGTTTTTCATTCATATCTACTGTGGATTTACATATTCATCTCTCTCTACAGGGAGTACTATGTCAAATATTTGTGTTCCCCAAAATCATACTGAAATCTCATCCCCAATGTGATGATATTGGGTGTGGAGGCTTTGAGAAGTAATCATGTCATAAGGGCAGAACTCTCATGAATAGGAACAGTGGCATAATACAAGGATCCAGAGAAGTCCCAGTCTCTTCCTTCATGGGAAGTGATATGACAAGAACCAGGAAAGTGAGCTCTCACTAGACATCAAATCTGCCAGCATCTTTACTTTGGACTTCCCAGCTTCCAGAACTGTGAGAAATAAATCTCTATATCATTTAGAAGCTACCTGGTTTGTGGTATTCTTTTACAACACTTGTAGTAGCACAGACAGGGTTATCACATGGCATAGTGCCCAGCACATAGTAGGCTCACAGTAATTATATTCTGAATTAATTAATGAATCAATCAGCAAGTGACTACATGAATAAAGGTCCTGACTTTACCTGGACCTTTAAAATTAGTTGGTTGATTCATTCATTACACCCTGAAAGCAGATAAAAATGAACCTCAGTACTGGTACTTATTCTATGCTGAGTCTGCTGCCTAGACCCTCAGTTTTGTCCCCCAACCTTTCTTTTCTCTCCTTGAATCTCCTTGAGATTTTTTCACTCTTTACTCTCTTACCCCTCTGCTCCTGGATTCTCCACCTTCTGAAAGGCTCACCTTACTACCACCACACAAACACCTTCCTCACTATTTTCCCTGCTCGACTCCACAGACCCCCATGAGCTGGGTCATTATCCTGACTTGGTCAAAGGAAAAGGAATGGCTTGGATAAAGAAACCATGAGTAACAAATATTCTGTTGATGTTCATTTTCTAGTTTTGAACCCGAAATATAACTGAATGTTACAATTAACCACTTCCTTTAGGTTTTTTTCTCTAATTATTTATTTCTTCTTTTGAAGCAGGAATTTTTAAATCGCACAATTTCCGGTTTTCACCCTGAACAGCGTCTCCTCCCCACCCTCTTTTAAGTGAGATGTTAGTTTCCTTGGCTAAATATAGCTACCAGCTACCAAGACTCCCCCCAGAATATGTAGAGACACTCTACCTTCGAATAACGGATGCGGTCTTTCTCAACCGAACGCAATGTGTTCAAGAAACACATTTTAAAAGATGATGTCTTCTTGTAGGATATATTACTGTGCATTTGTAAACCCTATTTCCACATCGATGCACATGCCAAATCATTTGCTATTATTACATTCAGCATTATTTGCTCTGGATAATAGTGCCAGAAGAGTAATATCCTGTAAGTGCAGAAAGCAGACACTTTGAGGCAGCACAGATGGAGATGGGAGAATCATCAATAGACACGGTGCCTTCCCTACACTTTGTTTTTGCAAGTGTGGCTTTTTTTCTCCTTCTTAAGTGATTTTAAAGGAAGAAGATAAAGCAACAAATATCACTCTGGCCATGAATGGAGGATTGAAGTCTGAATGCCACCTAGGAGAGAAAGGACAACAAAGAAATGGAATAGTTCACCATCTCTATGGTAAAATAAAAATCAGAATTCAGAAGATAAATCAATACTCAGTTTATAAAATTAACTTAAACATCTTACTCAGGGATCTTACATGGAATAAAATTAAAACAGCACCATAGTATCACTATACTGGTAATAAAGGAGTAAAATTGTCCAAGGGAATGATTTGTTCCTGTTAGCATTTTCAGAAGGACAATTTAACAATTTAAGAAATCAAACTTCTTTTCTAATCTTAAGTGACCCCTTATATCCAGTATAAGATACGTGCCTACTTCGCATTTATATTCATTTGTATTATGAATTCCATATATTAAATTTAGCAAATATCCTAATGTATGTCTAATACTCTGTCTGATACTTAGTATCCACTCCACTCTTATTAATTCCCCATGATAACACTGATAAGAAACTAAAGCTCCGAGAATGCAAACTATTTGTACAATATACCCAGCAAGTGAGATGCAGGGTCAGAGACAGAACCAATCACTTACAGAATTTGAATGCCTGACCTTCACACCTGCTTCAAGGACATATACTCAGTAGGTGAGACATCTTCCACCTCCAGTGTTTGGATAAACTTGTGCTAGAAGAGCCCAAAAGAGTGCATTACTTTCCCAGCTAGGGAAGAAGCAGAAACACTGAACTCCAGATGAAAAGTCCTCTCCAATGAAGAAGAAAACGCTGTTGCTGGCAGGGTTTCAGCATCAGAGGCTCAGTAAAGAGAAGGTAGGGTGGTTGGAAGTGAGGTAAATATTCTGTGTCCCTGGGGGAAAGAGGAGGAGAAAGGGGTGCTGAATGTGCACTGAGGATGAAGCTTAATATTCTGGGATTCCATATCTCAAGGGCCACTTTTAATTTCTTCCCTAATAGCACTGACCAATCAGAAGACTTGTTACATGACTGGAGCAGAGTTGTTGTGGGGATGGTGAGGCCTTCCGAGTAACTTAACTACCTTTGTTAAAGTGCTTGGCTTACTTTCCCTTGGACTTAGCACTGACTATTGTGTAAGTCTGCTTTCCATGGCTTTGACAAAATACCTGAGAAAATCAACTTAAAAGGAAAGTTTTATTAAAAGAGGAAAGGTTTATTTTAGCTAATGGTTTCATAGGTTTAGATCCATGATCAGTTGACCCTGTTGCCTTTGACAAGGAACTTGCATTGGAGCAAAGCTGCTTATCTCCTGGTGGCCAGGAAGCAAAGACAGGAGAAGAGCCCTGGATCCCAATATCTCCGCTCATAGTGACCTGAGGCACTCCCTTTCCACTGGGCCCTCCCTTTTAGAAGTTCCACCATCTCCCACTAATACCACAGGCTGGTGGTACACAAGCCATCAACACATAGCCTTGGCAGACATTGAGATCCAAACCATAACAACTATTTTCATATTTACTTGTTTAATCAGATACAGCTTCTTGGCTGCAAAGACTGATTCTTGCACATATGTTTTCCCCTAGACCTGTCTTTCTCAGTGCAGCTCCTTTGAGGATCCAACCTTTACTTCCCAAGTTGTTGACACTGCAAAAGAGAAATCTGGACCAGGTGCAAATTTAGATCCTCCTCCTTTGACCCCATCCACTCAGCAATTTGATCTGGGAGTCTTTCTATCCACTTTGCATCTGACTTGCTTTCACCTCCCTAATCAGCATGATGCAGGATCCAAATTCTGACCTCACTTTCTTTCCAGCTATGCCTTTCTGTCTCTTAATTCCATGAACTTTTGAACAATCTTCAGAATAGCAGCTCTGTCTCTGTCCCGTGTCCACAGAAATCCCATTGGCTCACCTCTTGTCTGCCCTGCCCTGGAGGACAGATCAAGAGAAAAGCTGGCACAGAGCCTGATAAGTGGTATGTACAATTTATTTACCACTTGCTCTAGATGCTATGTGCTTTATGTATATATTATATTCAAGTTTATGAATCCTTGTTTCTAAGGTTCACAAGGCAAAGTAAACCAAGTAAATAGAGCTAACAAAAGTTGTTAAATTGAGCATGTGGTTGGATTAAGTAGTCATTGATGGACTGAATTTGAATACTTCAAACTTAAAATTTTCTTCCCTTTTTTTGTTTGGATTGTAATATTTTATTGCCACAATAAGCATGATAAATAGTTTCAATTTGAATGCTCATACAATAGTGTCAAGAAGTAAAGAATATCCTGAATATCTATGCTCAAATGAACTAAAATAAAATAAATATTCCTGAGTAAATTCTTATCATTCTAAAAAAATGCACTAAGATTGAGATTAGTTTATCAGAGCATTATTGGTTAATATTTAAATGAACAGTTATAAAATTGTATATCATGAAGGACATTATTTCCATAACTCTTTGACCATGGACATTATTAATCTGTTCCAGGAAAGTCATCAGATCTTGTTAATGATTGTTTACATTAAAACATTGCTTTGATAAAACTGGACAACTAGGTAAATAAACTAATTCCTAAATCATTGGGAATATTGTAATAATCAAGTGAAAAAAAAGAGGAAGGTACTATTAAAAATAGGATGAACATTTATATTTAAATCAAGTAGAAAGATGCTGGGGTCCAAAGGAATATAATCAAAAAGAAGATAGGAGGTATATTTCCCCCCACACTAGCCAATATACTATTTATCAAAATAAAACTAATGGCCTAATATAGTTACTAAATTTCTAGGGCCATTTTGCTAAAGCAAGAAAACTTCATGATATTCATAGCAAAGCTTAAGCAGTTCGAAAATAATCATTGTAGTAGTCTTTCTAGGCCTTCACTCAACAGAAATCACCATGAATTTTTTTTTCTGTTCCACACTTCTTGTCACTGCATTATAGCTGTACATAAATATGGGATTTGTTTTTACGTATTTACACATGCACACAATGTAATAATATAATTTAGCAAATATCGCTCCCCAGCACTTAGCCCCTCCCTCTCCCACAACCACCCCTTGGTGCCTTTCTTCTACTGATCTCCCATTGATTTTCTTTTTTCTTTTTAATTGATTTTTTTAAATAAATGACAGCAGCATGCATTAAAATTCTTAATACACATATAGAGCACAATTTTTCATATCTCTGGTTGTATATAAAGTATGTTGACACCAATTCATGTCTTCATACATGTACTTTGATGGCCATCACATTTCACCATTCTTGCTAACCCCCTGTCCCCTCCCTTCCCTTCCCACCCCTCTGTCTTATCTAGAGTTCCTCTATTTTTCCCAGGCTCCTCCTCCCTACCCCACTGAGTCAGTCACCTTATATCAGAGAAAACATTCAGCATTTGTTTTTTGGGGGATTGGCTAACTTCACTTAGCATTATTTTCTACTACAGGGACACAGCCTCCCTTTGATTTTCATGAGCTCACCATCACTACCTTTCTTTCATTTTTCCTCTCTAGTGTCCACATATGAGAGAAAACATGACCCTTGATCTTCTGAGTTTCACTTATTTTGCTTAACATAATGGTCTCTAGTTCATCCATTTTCCTGCAAATAACATAATTTCATTTTTCTTTGTGGCTAAATAAAACTCCTTTGTGTATATACCACATTTTCTTTATCCATTCATTCATTGATGAGCATGTAGGCTGGTTCCATAGTTTGGCTGTTGTGAATTACACTGCTGTAAACATGGATCTGCATGTATTATTATACTATGCTGACTTTAATTCTTTAGGATAAATACCAAGAAATGGTATAGCTGAGTCATATGGTGGTTCTATGCCTAGTCTTCTGAGGATCCTCCATTCTGATTTCCATAATGGTTGTACAATAATTTTAAATCCCCACCAACTGTCTAAAAGTGTTCCTTTTTCTCCACATCCTCTCCAGCATTTATTATTATTTGTATTCTCAATGTCTGCCACTCTGATTGATGTAAGCTGAAATCTCAGTGTAGTTCTGATTTGTATTTCTCTAGTTATTAATGATGTTGAACATTTTTCATATATTTGTTGGCCATTTGCATTTCTTCTTTAGAGAACTGTCTGCTTAATTCATTTGTCCATTTATTAATTGGGTTATTTGGTTTTTTGGTATACAGTTTTTTGAGATCTTTATATATTCTAGGTATTAATCCTCTGTCAGAAGAGTAGCTAGCAAAGATTTTCTCCCTTTCTGTGGATTCCCTCATCACATTCTTAATTGTTTCCTTTGCTGTGCAGATGCTTTTTAATTTAATGCCTTGGTATTATTTCCTGAGCTTTAGGGGTACTATTGAGAAAGTCATTGCCTGTGCCTGGCTATATGCTGGAATGTTGACCCTATATTTACAGTGACACATTATTCAATAAAAGGCTAGATTTCTAATTACTCTGAGCAATCTATGGCATACAAGTGGGTAAATAGTGAAATAGTAAATATAGACAAGGTATTTAAGTTGAACATAGGCAATCTGTAAACATGGATCTGTAGGTATCATTATACTATGCTGACTTTTAAATGCCTCCAAAGACTTTCTAAGTCTTCCAGTGCCACCCACCCAGTTACCCAGGTGCTGAGCTGGCTGTCCAGGGGCCTCATAGTTCTCACTCTCCTGTCCATCCTTGGGAGAACATTCTGAAGGCCCAAGAACAGCTTCTACTTCCCTGCCTGTAGGACATTGCTTACCTCTGGAACATACCACTTCCCATCCCTTGTGTTTCTTTGTTTTGATTTTTCAAAAATTACAAAACTATCCCAAATACCATATCCTGGAAATAAAACAAAAAATGTTTCCTGGTCCCACCAAATGCTTTTTACTCTTCAAAGAGTATGATTTGGGTGAACAAATGCTGTCATGAACTATTTGTTCAACGAGTGGTCCCTTTTAACTATTTCTGTATGTTCTTCATCACCCTAAAGTGAGCTTTTAAAAGGGGTTGGCCCTATCATCTCTTTCTCCAGGTCCAAAATTCCTTGGCAAATGTGGCAAACCAGCTATTAACAATGCCACAACAAAAAGCTATACCTATTACCTATGTTACTTTCCTGTTCTACTAACACTGCTGGGGTTGTTCCAAAGCTGTGGAAGCCCACTCAGAGCCCTTTGGTAGGATGTGTGTTTGAGAGGCTACAAGCCTGAAGTGGACAGCATGCCTAGATCTCCCTCATGACACACAGGGCTGGCTGGCTCAGCATACCCCTGCTGAATCCCTGCTCTCTGAGTCACCACACATAAAAGCCTAGCTTTTATCCCAGCATCTTAAAAACCCTCTACTTGGAAGTCTGTTGTCTCTGGAGGATGAAAGTGAAATTGCAGCACTATGGACGTGTCTGTACCCAGGTGCAGGGCTCTGCAGGTGTCAGCTCAGGACAGACAAATCTCTAGCAATCAATAGCGACATTTAAACTTTCCAAACTGTCTGCAACTAAGCCAACCAGAGCAGGTCAGAAATCTAACCTCTGCAACTTGAGTCACATGATGTGCCTTTCAGCCACTGACATCACTTCTCATTAGGGGCACATAAAGGCAAAGACCCAGTTTGCTGTGCGTGAATACATATGACTCAAAACCGGGGTATCTAGCTTTGGCTCATGAGCTAAGAAATTATTCATAGCACAACGCAGGCCACTACCTACCCTCAGCTCAGAACTGGAGCCCTTTGCCCAGTTTTGTCTGTTCATGTGGCTTTGAAAAGCCCCTCATTTTCCATAATATAAACCTAACATTAACAATATTAATAATCCACCCACTTGTCTGAAATTCTGCCTGACACATGGTAGGCACACAGTAAATGTTAGTTGGATGAAAGACCAAATGGAAATCAAAGAATGATGGATCCAGCTTTGAGCAGCTCTTGATCTTGGAGGAAAGGCACTCTGTAAATAGGGACCCAAGACTTTCAGCATTGATTGGCTGTTATTCAATCTCCTATTAGATCTGATATAAACTTGTAAATACAGTCTGTACACTTTGAAGCCCAAAGGAGCTTTAGAGAATGAATTTATATCCCATGGAAATTACTCCTAAAATAATAATTGATATTGATAATGATAATGATAATAATAACTTCTATTATGGATGGCATTCTTTTCACTTTGCAAAACACTTTCAAGTCCATTATCACATTCATTCCTCCCAACATTACTGTGTAAAACGCATATCATTATCTTTTGGCTGAAAAACCTGGGCTCAGAAACATTTCATGATTTGCCTAAAGTTACACAGTCAGTAAGAAGCAGAACAGAATCTCAAAGTTAACTCTCCCCTGTGGTGAGCCGCTTCTGCCGTTTCTGCAGACTATGGTCGCCATTACAAGATGGCGCTGGCTCCGCTGTGGTCTGTGACAAACAACTCCTTATTTGGGAGAGCTGGCACATGATTTTTCACCACCCTATGAGAAAGCTCCACGTGGCAGCTTTGCATTGGGGCTTGAGATGCTTTATTAAGGCTGGGAGGGGCATCCGAGGGGTAGAAGAAGAAATATCAAGGGCCTGAATAAACTGCTGAAAGAAGATTCCTGAGTTGCGTCTTCCTTGCGGGCAAGGGGTCGTGACAAGTGGTGCCGAAACCCGGGAACCAGAACTTTCAGCAGTCAGGGGTGGTGCACCAGTTAGTCCCAGGTAAGTGGGATCCGCGACCAAAGCGGGGTTAGTCCCAAGTAAGTGGGATCCACGACCAAAGCGGAGCAGCTCCTCTGTAAAGAAAGAGAGAGCATTACATTTTATTGCAGCTGCACTGTGTAGTTTCGCTTCCACTTTCGCTTTTGTTTTCTGTGTTTCTTTTGTTGTGTTATTTTGCTTTTGTTTTTTGTGCTTCTTTTGTTGTTGTGTCATGGGTGCCG
>NW_025999969.1:8562498-8587708 GCF_001458135.2 Marmota marmota marmota
GCACTGCACTTGAGTGATCCTTGACGTGGAGCTCAAGAAGAGCATGTCCTATTGCATGCGGGTTAGACGCGTCCACGCCCCGCCCCACGAAAAAAGGCGTCGGCTGATATGGCCTCGGATCTGGGGAAGGGCCCTCCTTAAGACTGAGCCATACTATGCAGCCACTTCTGCACAGTGGGATAGGACCTCTACTCTCGCCTGTATTGTTTTAAGAAAACAGAAAGGGGGAACTGTGGTGAGCCGCTTCTGCCGTTTCTGCAGACTATGGCCGCCATTACAAGATGGCGCTGGCTCCGCTGTGGTCTGTGACAAACAACTCCTTATTTGGGAGAGCTGGCACATGATTTTTCACCACCCTATGAGAAAGCTCCACGTGGCAGCTTTGCATTGGGGCTTGAGATGCTTTATTAAGGCTGGGAGGGGCATCCGAGGGGTAGAAGAAGAAATATCAAGGGCCTGAATAAACTGCTGAAAGAAGATTCCTGAGTTGCGTCTTCCTTGCGGGCAAGGGGTCGTGACACTCCCCAGAAAAGGTCTCCAGGAAGTCCCCCCTCCACACCGCCATAACATGGCACCTACCTTTGAAGGAGTCACTTTTTAAAGGAACAAGAAATCCACCAAGACTGTTTGGTTTTTGATTAGACAAGTCTCAATTATAACTTTGTTTACAATCTTCCAAGTAGATTCTTGTTAAACATGCTTCAGAATAAGCATTATATTAATATAATAAACCACAGAGTTGGTGTTAGAAGGGACTTCAGATATGGTTAATTCTTTGTTTGTATACCTGTGAAGCTCTCAATTCACTAGGTACCCAGTCCCAGGAAGGAGGCAGGATCCAGAGCTGTGTCCTGGATAAGAGCACAGGGTATGTCACCAGGTAGAAACTGCAAAGCATCATCCTCAAGCCAAATAAGTAACTGAGGTGGGGAAAGAATGCTAGCTTCCAGTTGGGAGCTCAGGGAAAGCTCTGAGGCATCTGTACAGCCTTAAAAACAGGGAGAATTGGGCTGGGGATGTGGCTCAAGCGGTAGCGCGCTCACCTGGCATGCGTGCGGCCCGGGTTCGATCCTCAGCACCACATACAAACAAAGATGTTGTGTCTGCCGAAAACTAAAAAATAAATATTAAAAATTTCTCTCTCTCTCTCTCTCTCTCTCTCTCTCTCTCTCTCTCTAAAACAGGGAGAATTAGGGCTGGGGCTGGGGCTCAGTTGTAGAGTACTCACCTGGCACATAAGGGGCACTGTGTTCGATCCTCAGCACGGCATAAAAATGAATTTTAAAAAAAAAAAGGTATTGTGTCCAACTACCACTACAAAAAAATATTAAAAAACAAAACCAAAAAAACAGGGAGAATTGGCTGGGTGCAGTGGCACACGTCTATAATCCCAGCAGCTCAGGAGGCTGAGACAGGAGGATGGAGAGTTCAAAACCAGCCTCAGCAACCACAGGGCACTAAATAACTCAATGAGACCCTGTCTGTAAATAAAATACAAAATAGGGCTGGGGATGTGGCTCAGTGGTTGAGTGCCCCTGAGTTCAACCCCCGGTACCAAAAACAAAACAAACAAACAACAACAAAAAAAAAAAACAGGGAAAATTGGAATAGTGGAGATAAAATATCAAAGAAAGAGGGAATTAGGAAAACAAGAGTGGAGTCAGGATGCCTCATGGGCAAGAGCAAGAGTTTTTGGAGTTTGCAGAGAAGTAGTGCTATAGATGGTCAGAGCCAGATGACAGAGAGCCCCGAATGCCAGGTACACTTGCAGATGGGGAAACTGAGGCCTAGAAAGAGAAATGACTCTCCTCTTCTTGGCCTTCTCTCTTATTGATTTCTAAAACTGTTTTGCCAATATTTTCCAATATCTTCTCAGATAATAAGAAAAACCAGTATCTTGATTAACAAAAGCTAAAGTATTATTTGGCTATTTCTCCTCAAATAGAGTATGGTCAAAATGTAGAAAATGCTATGTTAAGATCATTGTAATGTTTTGAGCAACCAATAAAAAAAAAGAAAAGAAAATGCTATTCAACCTAGGCCAACACTGGGCTTAAAAAATTTTGGACATGAGCCAGGCATGGTGGCACACATCTATAATCCTGGTGATTCAAGAGGCTGAGGTGGGAGGATTGTAATATGTTCAAGGCCAGCCTCAGCAAATTAGTGAAGCCCTAAGCAACTTAGTGAGATCCTATCTCAAAACAAAAAAATAAAAGAGTGGTGATGTAGCTCAGTGGGTTTAATCCCCAGTAACAACAACAACAAAAAAATGTTTTTAATACTTGAAGTAGTTTCCAAGCATGCTTTTTCTGTGAACACTATTGAGCACAGAATCTCTCTGAAACTAATGAAGTAGCAAAGCAGACTGTAAAGAATCAGGCTGGGGTGTCAGGGAGCCAGACAACCTGGTTTTGCCATTTGTTTGACTCTAGCTTATATGGTAGCCTTGTTTCCTTCTCACTGAACTTTTAGGAGAGAATAATATTTTTTTTTTTGTCCATCATATACCAACAAGCTAATTCAATGACTTGATCAATGTGAATGTTGACTGTAAACCATAAGCTGCTAAACAGACGGGGGTCCTAGAGGAATTCATTATCATCTTGTTATTTATAGGTTTAGTATTATTACTAGAATAGGTCTCAGAGATCACCAGTTTCAAATCCCTTATTTTCTAAATAAGGAAACAGGTCTAGAGAGGGAAAGCTGCATGTTCAGGGTCACACTGGAAATTAATATCAAGGCTGGAACTAAAGCCAAGATTCCTGACGCCCAGCCTAGAACTCATCCTACAAGAACCAAAGGCTGCACCATCAAGAAACCTTCCAAACAATGCCTATGTGGGACTGAGAGTCCTTTCTAAATGATATTTTATGTATTGATCCGGAATATGGTAAGGAAAGCTATTCACAACATCTACACTTAAATGGAAAAAAAGGGGGAAGCCTATAGATGGAGAGATTTGGCCAATTTCCATCAAGAAGAGAGGAACAAGAAGGGAATGGCAGAAAGTCAGGTTCCCCTCGAGGTCAACCGCAGGCTGAGACAGCATCACCAAATTCCTGAAATGACTGACTCCTATTGCTGTTTCAAACACCATGGCTCTTCCTCAGAACACTTCAATATGGACCTGAAAATTTCATTTGAGGAATTCCCTGCTTGCAGTAGTAAGGCACTGGGCAGAAGTAAGAGTGGCAGTTCTGCCCAACTCAGTCAACACACTCAATCTGATGGCTCAGCATCAGCTCACTTCCAAGGAAATTTGAACAAATAATTGCTTCTGCTTAACCTTGCCTTTCCTCCTTCCCAAACCACAAGTCATTCCAGTCCTGAAAATGGAATATCCACATTAGCACAAACTTGAATCTCCATTCAAACTTGAATCTCCATTTCTAAAGCCTTTGGTGCCATATGTGTTTCAAGAATTCATACTTATTTGGATTTCAGAAAGATAATTCAGTAGCTTTCTTAATAGGCACCACAGGGTCTAGGACAGGAACCTATAATAAAATGTTTTAGTATTTCTGAAGCAAACATATAAATATACTCTCCTTAAGTAAAATCTATGAACAGCTTCACATCAGGACAGGTCAGATTTTGCCTCCCAGCAAGTTTGCTACACATTTATAGACAAACAATCAGATTTCAGAGTTTTCTGGGTTTTAGAATTGTAGACAAGAGATTGTACAACTACTCAGTTCAGTCAACTGACCTTGGGGACTTCATTTATCTGCCTAAGACTGTCATTGATGTTATTTGACTTGTACGGAATTGATTTTTCTATGGACTTTTCCTGTCTTCATAAGAAAACACCACACAACATGTAGGTGTATCATTATTAATAATTGCTTTTGCTTCCTCTTCCTTTCAAAAGCAGGGTCTATATTGATGGCTGTAAATGCAAGTTCCTACCTCCATCTAAATCATCAGTATGACCAAGGATGAGCCTGATGCAGACTAGTTTGAAGCTGGTCATTGCTATGGACTCCAACCCCCAGTGTTATTAGACTCATTCATAGGATCTAGGAGGTGGTAACATAGGTTAAATGAGGTCACAGGGTGAGGTCCTGATTCAATGAAATGAGTAACCTTATGAGAAGAGACATTAGTGTGTTCCCCACCACCACCATCATATAAGGACATAGTAAGAAGGTGGCTATCTACAAACCAGAAAATCAGGAATCTAATAAGTAAACACCCTGATCTTGGAACTCCCAACCTCCAGAACTGTGAGAAACAAATTATTGTTGTTCAAGCCACCAAGTCTATGCTATTATGTTATGGCAGCTCAAGCTGACTCATATCATCATTGTTACAGTTCTGTGTCTTAGACAAGCTGTATTCTCATGCTTTATCACAGTCGCAGTCTTACTCATGGCAATTTTGGTGCACAGCTTAATAGTTAGATACCAATTATTGAACACTAAGTTGTTGGGAGACCTAAATTCTAGACATGTCTCTCCCGCCAACTAGACATATGAAGCTTGGACATGTCAGTTTCTTTCTCTCAAGTTGTCTCTCAATTGTAAAAATAGAATTATGGATGAAATAATCTCTACATTTTCTTCCTGCAATGACATTCTAAGGTATTGAGAATTTAACCACACCCACTTCCATTTTCCAGTAATGCTTTTTGGCAAAGCCAGGAAACAACTCAAGAATCATTATGCCATCCCTTCTCCCCACTCCACCCCCAAGACAACTGCTCTCACACTTACCTCTAGGGTGTTAGCAAGATCGATGGAGCTGTTTGTGTTTCTAAGATGGAAAAGCTTCTCATGAGTGTCCTTGCAGCTCGACTGTGATTAGAGCTGCTCTATGCATTGCTGATGGTCTGCACTTCTGAAAGATGCCAAGGTAAATGTCAATTACAGCAGGGTCAGTTTGGGGTAGGAAGTCATTCTTCCCAAGACCTGGCAATATCCCATGAGATCAAAAGATGGAGATCAGGTGAATATCATGCTGTACAGTCTGAGCTACCTTCCCAGCAGGCAGGTCAAGGTCAGGGACAAAGACACGCAAAGGCTTCTTCCATCAAAAGGGCTTTTGTTCTTTTGCCTTTTCCCTCACTTCTGGTCAGGGATGCCTGACACCCTGATGGTTTGAGCAGCGTAACGCTCTGTCTCCTTTGCCCACCCACAACTCACTACTCCTTTCCTGGGCGCAATCTTCCACTCTGACCTTCTGCTCTTCCTGATTTGTCCACCAAATCTCTGATTCCCAAGTTCGGTGACATTGCTTCCTCTCTTCTCTTCCTAACACATCAAAGGAAAAATAACTCCATAAGCAGAAAGAAATGTTAATTTTATCATCAAATCAGTGTTTAAACTGCAGTATAGCTGATGTATCATAATTGAATGGCTTGAAACATCTTTAAGTCACATTTCCATGTTCTTAAAACATTTACAAAAGTATTTCTGCCAGTTTCCAATTCTTGTTGTGCCTCAGACTCACATGAAACATTTATTAAAATACAGACTTCCAGACCAAATTCTGTGTGTGTGTGTGTGTGTGTGTGTGTGTGTGTGTGTGTTGAACCCAGTGGCACTCCACCACTAAGTTAACTATCACCAGTCCTTTTATTTTTTTATTTTGACACAGAGTCTCACTGCATGTGCCACTGTACCTGGATCCAAGGCAAATTTTAAATATCCTGAACCAGAACCTATAGGAAGCAGTGCCCTGAAATCTGCATTTCAACAATTTCCTCTGTATCCTATATTGGTCATTTGGGAAATATCAATATTGGTTCTTTACTCACTGAAGCAGAGACTTCATGTTTTTAATCTTGGGGGTTTTTTGGTATTAGTTATACATCCTTTTTGGATGCACCAAAATATAATTCTAACTAATTTAACCAAAAAGGGAGGTTTAACTGTAAGGATGCTAGAATGCATCATGAAACCCCATGCAAGAAGGCAGGCAGGTTCAAGAACTAGATCACCACCTAAACTTTGAATCTATTTATGTCTTGACTGGCTTCTAAATATCTACCTGGCTCTTCTGCCTTATTTCAGAAAATCCTTCTCCTTACCTCAGTAGCAGAATGTGACTGCCATTATTTCCCAAGTGCTAAATATGCATATGTCCATAAATCCACATGCATCTCTTCTATAAATCCAAATTCTTAGGAAGGAGTCAAACTGGCTTGAAAGCATCAAGCATCCAGTCTCCCTAAAGTAAACACACTTAGCATTCTCCATGGACTATGACGCAGAGTCTATTAAGGATTTCTAAGTCTCTCATTCTGGTATCGAGCTGTTCCCTTGGGCGGTTTTGCTGATTGGAGTGAGGTCAACATGAAAGCTCCCTCTGTCACTTCACAGTTAGAGCTTGGTGGGTGGCTGAGCACTCAGACAACTGTGGGGAACTCCTGCACAGGACAGTGGGAGGGAAAAGTACTGGGTGAGCAAACATAAAAGGCCTGCTCTACAGTAAGACTCCCTGGTATCCATGATGGTGCTTTATTCTTGAAAAAGTCCTAACAAATATTCACTAAATAGAATGATGGGCCAGAATCAGTCAGAAATACCTGATTTCAGGTGACAATTCCAACACTGAGTTGTGTAAATATCAACTTCTAAACAAGTTTCTTTGCCTAAACAATGGAAATAATAATACAGTTATTTGGTAGATAGAAAAATTTAGAATTACGCATACACGTCCACATCCACATACTTTTATTGATATGTGAAAGCAACAAAACTAACAAACTCTATAGTGACTATTACTTTCAATGACCTAAAAAATGTGTTTTGATAAAAACAAACAAACCTTCCCATTCATTATTAAAGACTCACATGTTTGACTTCCAATGATCATTTGGTTATGGAGATGCCAACTCAAACCTGGAATAAATCTTGCTTGAAGATGTTCCCAAAGTTATCAATAGGTCTAAAGTCATATTTCAAGGACAGGAGTAATAGGAACAGCCACTAAACACTTTCCAGACAACAAACACCATGATAGGTTCTTCACACACATATACACAACAATCCTTTCAATTATATATAAATAGCATATCCATTTTACAGAAAAGGAAGTTGAGGCTTAGAAAGGTAGGGTAGTTGCCCAAGGACACACAAATAATAATAATAATAATAATAATAATAATAATAATAATAATAATAATATAGATTCAACCCAAACCATCTCAATAAAGCAAGGGTTTTGGAAATTGTCTTTCTTGAAATGTCCTATAAATTTCAACATTACTTAGAAATGCATTATTGTTAATAATCTCCCTCTAACTTATTTTAAGATATGACTAATTCAAAAGTATCATTAATGCTAAACCTTTTAAAATATAACACATTTTTATCCTCAAGGCTGAAGCTCTAAGTGTTCTGTACTGAATTATCTTCTGAGTCCCATCTGATGTATTTTTAATTGAAAAGCATTGCACTTAGATTAAATGAAAAATAGTAAACACCAAAATCTGTTTGTAAGCCAGATGTAAGTGGCAAGATGATTATAAAAAGCTATAATGATTCACCTTGTAAATTGCCCAAAAAATATATAAATTACATTTTTGCCTTAATTTCTGTCATTTCTTTTTCTTTTTAAAAGCAGAATTTCAATCCAGATTTTCAAATAAAACCAAAGCCTCTAACATCATATAAATTGTATAATTATTTTATGTACCATAAAATTATTGAATCAGAGAATATTAGAACCAGAATGAATTTAGTTATCATCTCATATGATCCACACTCAGTTTATAGAGGAGGAATCAAGACTCTAGGGGAATGGTCACACAGCAACTTAGTATTCTTCCATCCACAGAGAAATTCTACAGAGCACCTGATCTAGAAGTCAAGAAACCAGAGTAATATTGCTAATTACTATAAATCAATTCTCCATTCTTACCTCAGTTGATCTTTCTGGGGAAAAATGAGAAGAATTAACTAGATTATCTCAAATACAACTTCTACCTCCAATGTAATTTCTTTTAATTCTACTCACCCTAAAGTGATATGCAGAATCAGAAAAGAAAATTGTCCTCCTTTTCATTAGAGGACATACATTAAACAGACTCACAATCCCTATCCTCTTATACTGAAATATGCATATCCTCTATTCCAAGTTAACATTAAAAATTATGACTTTATTGATACATAGGAAATTACTGAGAGACAAGTTTTCATAACTTCAAACTCATTCTGTCGAGCTAATGTGTATTATACACTATCAGTTTCTAGTAATATAGTGTATCAACCAAGTTCCATTAGACACTGTTGATTACCAGACACCAGGTAATAAAATGAAGACCTGTTGGTTAGATTCTCTTTGATATAAGTAACAAAATCTCAGCTGACCTAAGTTAAACAGCAAGATATCAGAAGAATCTGGAAATATAGAATATTTCCATAGCAAAACCGTAGCAGACTTCAGGAACAGCTGGAATCAGGAACTTGAGAGTCTTCAGGATACCTGCCACTTATCTTCTTTGCTTCTCTCTAGGAATGACTTCTTTCTTCTTTTACTATAGTCTAGTTTTCTCCATATGATATAAAATATAGCTGCCAAACCAATGGTGTTTTCATGTTAACCTTGTAGTCTACAGACAATAATGGCACTTTTTCTTAGTCCAAAGATCAAATATCTCAGAGAAAAGTGACTCTGACCTGGTTTAAGTGTTCCCACTCCTGAACCAAATAATTGGAGTCAATGGTTAGGGTCAAGGAGCACTAATGATTCTCTTGATAAGCAAGCTGATGAGGAAAGGGGTCCTCAGCAGGCCATCCCTAGTGTCCACTCCATCAGTAAAGCTCTGGGTTCCATGCATACAAATTTGGTATTTACAACCAAAGGGGAAATTATTATGTTCTGGGGTGTTGGGGTCACTGAAAGATAACAGCGAGCTTGGGATAGTGCTACAATGAGAAAATTAGTGGCCTGGTTAGAAGTTCAACTCCAAGCCCATCTTGACTCATATTTTACACATCAATATGGTAGAGACTGTCACTGATTTAACATTTTCTGAAAAAAAAAATATTAATTCAACATACTGGAAGCACTGCTTTCATGGCAATAAATCTTTAATTTTATGATTGACCATAATCGAAAATAGAACTTATTTTAGACAAATTCATTCTCAACATCTTCAGTTTCAAATGCAGTGGCAAAGACTTATTTTTATGCTAAAGAATTACTAACAATGTACTCCATAGTTAACCTAAGCTTTCTCTTGTCTTAATAACTTCTTTCCTGTTCCCAGTAAGAGATAAAGTAGCAGCCCATGACAGCAGGAGAACACCCTCACTCTCCAGGACTACCCAACCCTGTTTAGTTGTGTGGGTTCAACTAGCCCCATCTAACAATTGGGATGCTGTGAAGAGGAGATGAAGAGACAAAAGCTATCTTTCTTATACCAAGGGGCACAACAATATTGCTGTGGGAGTAGCATGACGAGAAAAGGAGTTTCATTTCATGAATATTTATCAGCAATTTTGAATTATCATAAACTAGATTTGGAATTTGTTTTACTTTTGTGGAAATGCAATAAATTCTTTTAAGAATGAATAAATTTATTCATTAGAGGACATACATTAAACAATGTCTGACTTTTTATCAAAAGCAAGATAAAGGTTACTTAATTTTTAATAATAGGTGGAGATGACTGACAGCTCAGTATCATTTGTAAACATATGGTATTTCTGACTTGTGTTTTAAAGCTAATCTGTTTAAAACATTTCTTTTGACTTGCAAAATTGCTTATTTACAAGGCACTTCAGATGTGTTCTCATTTTAGCTGTAAAATTTCAGCACTGCGTTGATGCCATTTGAGTTAATTTAAACAAAAAGGTGGGTCAGAATAGGTTAATTATCTAGTTTATGAGCATGCAAAACTTCCCATGGTAAACAGTTTATAACTTTCATTTTCTACAACAAATATTTCATCAAATACACTTAATTATAAGAAATATAACCTTAAAAATAAATATAAGCCAAATGCAAGCCAAATCTTCTTGCAATTATTAAAATAAGAAATTAATAACATAGGAAAGTTTATCTCTTCCTTCTAGTAAACTAATGGAGATATAGACTGCATTTTTAAATGATTAAGTGCAGGTAAGTACAGATTTATTTAAATGTAAATGATAATACATAGACATTTATAAAATTTTCCTTTTGTTCATTTAAATAGAACTAGTAATTACTCTATTTTTCATTCTTAAAAGTATTGGTGTCAACAATTTTTTAGCTTGTAAGTTTCTGTTTAAAAAAACACAAACTTGTAGTCTTTAGTTTTGATTTTCATTTTAATTCAGGTTAAATCGGATATTTTCAGGATTATAATATTTTATTTTTGTAGTACTGTAGAATTTCATAAGTATAATGGAATTACAGAAATTTTAAAGAAATCTCACCCAAATTCCTTAATTTCACAGATAAGGAAAGCAATAGTAAAATATTTTTTTAAAAATCTGCCAAAAAATCACAACAAACTAGAACCAAGATGAGAACTGGGAATCCAAGGCTTTCCTGATTTCCAGATCTGTGATTATTGCCCTACCTAAATTTCTTTTGAAATTACATTTTATTAGCCAAAATAGAGCTGAATGGAACACATACATATTATTTTAGTCAGAATATATGAGACTAATTGATTGCTCCATATAAGTGACATACAAATAAACATTGTATGTACAGAATATAATCTAGCCAAGTGTGGTGGTGCACACCTATAATCCCAGCAACTCGGGAGGCTGAGGCAGGAGGATTGCAAGTTCAAAGCCAGCCTAAGCAACTTAGCAAGGCCCTAAGCAATTTATTAAGACACTGTCTCAATATAAAATGAATAAATAAAAAGGGTTATAGATGTGGCTCGGTGGTTAAGCACCCCTGGGTTTAATACCTGGTATCAAGAAAGAGAGAGAGAGAATATAATTGAACAGTGGCAACTAGTTAGACACATGTGAATGAGAAAATAAAAATGCAGTTTATTACTAATTAGAATAATAAAAGGAAACTGATGTACTTATCTAAAATAAATAAATAGTAATGTATTTCTACAAGCTTCCTCACCAATTTCTACCCCTCCGTAAATACTGAAAACTATTTAAATAAGAAGAGAAGAGGACAGATGTATCTTGCACAAGGTGGAAGTGGACAGACACAGGATCCAGTGGCTCCCAGGAAAACTGAGGGAAGACGAGTCAGGCTCACAGGTATTTTAGAAAATATTGTTACAGCTCTCTACCAAGGGATGTTGTAGAAGAAACCATGTGACACCTTTAGCATGTCTCTGACATGCAGTTTGGCTTATATTTATGAAAATCATATGAAAACCCTTCCTAGATGTAGTAAGATGCAAGACTTTCAATATCCTTACTATCCAGGTCTTGATCTTATCTTTCTGTGGTAAGTTATGACATTTAGGTCAGATTTCAACATTTCATAACATCTCAGCCTTCATGGGTGAAAATTAGCAGCTTAGTTTGTATAAATCCTAAATTGGCCATCTTACTTACACAGGGGAAAAGTGAGTGGGGTGTATTCCTATCATGAATTATAACAAGCCAGAATGAGGAAATGGGATGTAGCTCAGTGGTAGAGCATTTGCCTAGCATGTGAAAGGCTCTGGGTTTGAACCTTTGCACTAAAAAAAAAAAAAAAAGAAAGAAAAGAAAGAAAAGAAAAAAAGTTTTTTTCTGCAACATCAACTTCTTTGCAATGAATGAATGATAGCTCCTACCTGTTTATCTGCATAATTTATTATACTTTAATGTCAAAATTCAATATTTCTAATGTCTTAGCTATAATTATTAATATAGTCTAAAACTAAATTACTGTCCTGGCTGCTAATATGAAAAGGAAATCCAATGTTGAGTTCTCAATGGATGATAAAACAAATTAATATCAGGTCATTTCAGTCTATTAGGAGAATAAGACATTCAAAAAGGTTTTATTCAGCCAGGTGTGGTGGTGCATGCCTGTAATTCCAGGGACTTGAGAGGTGGAGACAGAAGGATTTCCAGCCTGGGTAACTTAGTGAGAATGTTTCAGAATGAAAAAATAAAAAGGACTAGGGATATAGATCAGTGGCAGAGCACTCCTGGGTTCAATTCACAGTACACAAGATAAATAAATGAATATTAACAACTAGTTCTTATCACATGCAATTTATATAATTTAGATAATAAATAATATCCATAATGCTGAAACACAGTAAATTTCTGATCTTCTATCTAAACCAAGTATAAAAAATTACATGAACCAGACAGATTCTCAGCTGAGTTCTACCAGATCTTCAAAGAAGAACTAACAAAAATTATTCCATAAAATAGAAAAGGAGGGAACCCTTCTAAGTTCATTCTATGAAGCTAGTATCACCCTAATACCAAAACCAGACAAAGACAATCAAGAAAGAAAATTTCAGAGCATTATCCCTGATGAGCATTGATGTAAGAATTCTTAATAAAATACTGTCAATTTGCATACGAAACATTTAAAAGATAGTGCAATTTGATCAATGGGGTTCATCCCAGAAATATAAAGTTGGTTCAACATATGGAAATCAATCAACATAATAGACTTAAAGATAAGAATCACATGATTATCTCAATAGATGCAGATAAAGCATTTGACAAAATATAATGCCACTTTATGTTCAAAACACTAGAAAAACTAGGAATAACCGGAATACCTCAACATCATAAAGGCTATTTATGCTAAGCCCCAGGCCAACATCATTCCAAATGGAGAAAAATTGGAAGCATTCCCTCTAAAAACTGGAACAAGACAGGGATGCCCTCTTTCACCATTTTTATTCAACACAGTCCTGGAAACTCTAGCTAGAGCAATTACACAAAAGAAATTAAAGGGATATGAATAGGAAAAGAAGAATTAAAAATATCATTATTTGCTGATGACATGATTCTATATTTAGAAGACCCAAAAACTCCCCCAGAAGACTTCTTGAACTCATAAACAAATTCAGCAAAGTAGCAGAATATAATATTAACACCCATAAAGCAATTGTGTTCCTATACATCAGTGATCAATCAACTGAAAGAGAAATTAGGAAAACTATCTGTTATGGTTTAGCTGTGAGTGTTCCCCAAAAGTTCACGTGTGAGACAATGTAAGAAGGTTCAGAGGAGAAATTAGTGGGTTGTAAGAGTCTTAACCCAATCAGTGATTTAATCCTCTGAGCGATAACTGAAGTGGTAGCATGTGGCTTAAGGAGATGGGAATTGGGGCGTGGCTTTGATGTATATATTTGCATCTGGCAATGGTGTCTCTCTCTCTGAGTCCTGATCACTATGATGTGAGTTGCTTCCCTCAGTCACACTGTCCCACCATGATGTTCAGCCTCACTTCTAGCCCTGAGGAATGAAGCTGGCCTTCTATGGACTAAGACTTCTGAAACCATGAGCCCCCACATAAACTTTTCCTCCTTACAGTTGTTCTGGTCAGATCCTTTAGTCACAGCAGTGAAAAAGCTGACTAAAACACTATCCCATTCACAAGAGCCTTAAAGAAAATAAAATACTTGGGAATCAATCTAACAAAAGTGAAAGACCTCTACAATGAAAACTACAGAGCACTAAAGAAAGAAATTGAAGTAGACCTTAGAAGATGGAAAAATCACCCATGTTCTTGAATAGGCAGAATTAATATTGTCAAAATGACCATAATACCAAAAGCACTATACAGATTCAATGCAATTCCTATTGTGGTTCTGATGATGTTCTTCATAGGAATAGAAAAAGCAGTCATGAAATTCATTTGGAAAAATAAGAGGCCCATAATAGGCAAAGCAATCCTCAGCAAAAAAAGTAAAGCAGGAGGCATCACAATACCAAACCTTACATTATACTACAGAGCCATATAAAACGGCATTGTACTGACATCAAAACAGGCATGAAGACCAACGGTACAGAATAGAAGACACAAAGACAAACCCACAAAAATAGTTAACTCATACTATACAAAGGCATCATAAACATAAATTGTAGAAAAGATAGCCTCTTCAACAAATGGTGCTGGGAAAACTGGAAATCCATATGTAATAAAATGAAATTAGACCCGTATCTCACACCCTTCACATAACTCAACTCAAGGTGAATCAAGGACCTAGGCATTAGATCAGAGACCCTGTGCCTACTAAAAGAAAAAGTGGGCCCAAATCTCCATCATGTTGGCTTAGGAATCGAATTTCTCAACAAGACTCCTAAAACTCAAGAATCAATAAACAGGATTTTATTAACTAAAAATCTTCTTCATAGCAAAGGAAACAATAAAGAACATGAAGAATGAGCCTACAGAATGGGAGAAAATTTTTGCCACCTGCACCTCAGATACAGCATTAATCTCCAGGATATTTAAAGAACTCAAAAAACTTATCACCAAAAATAGAATAAAATTTAAAAAAAACCAATCAATCAATAGTCAAAGGAACTGAACAGACACTTCACAGAAGAAGAAATATAAATGGTCAACAAATATATGAAAAAATATTCAAAATCACTAGCAATTAGAGAAATACAAATTAAAACTACCCTGAGAAAAACAATAGAATGAATCAGACATAACTTTCCTATGTTCATGTATGCATACAGGACCAGCGTAGCTCCACATCATGTACAACCACAAGAATGGGAAGTTATACTCCATGTACATATGATATGTCAAATACATTCTACTGTCATGTATAAGTAAAAGAACAAATAAAAAATTTCAAAACAAACTCATACTCTAAATACATGTATGAAGAAGACATGAATGGTGTGAATATACTTTGTACACAAGCAGAGAGATGAAAAATTGTGTTCTATATATGTAATATGAACTGTAATGCATTCTGCTGTCATATATGACAAATTAGAATAAAAAACTTAAAAAAAGAAAAAGAAAAAAATTACAGTTCTACAGGAGGTTAAAAAAAAAATCAAGTGTCCTAACTGGACTCAGATATTTAAAAGTGTTTTCCTCCTTTTTTAGCCTGGGCAGGGGGCAGGACATGAACATATTTTACTTATAGTAAGTGATGGTATTTGTATGTCACATTTTAAAAAATGAGGTGATTTTGGAGCTTATATAAATAGTTTGGTGAAAATTTTTTCTAGATTTTCTTTTAAACATATAATTATAAGAACACTAACATAACATTAGGAAAAGACAAACTTGAAAATTTTCTAATAAAATCTTTAAATTTTTTTATTAGAAAGTTGAAGTTTTCTTAATAAGAATAAAATTTTTGATTCATGTTTTAATCTGGAAGTGACAGTCAATTCCTGATAAGACACTTAATAATAAGCTCTTCAATTTTTTAATAATTTTTTAGTTGTAGTTAGACACAATGCCTTTATTTTATTTATTTATTTTTATGTGGTGCTGAGCATTGAACCCAGGGCCTCACTCGTGCTAGGCAAGCACTCTACTGCTGAGTCACAACCCCAATCCCCGATTTTTGAATTAACTAATAATAATGGTATGGGGTACAATGTGGTGTTTTAATACATGGTTTTAGTATAGCATAATCAAATCAGGCTAATTAGCATAAACTCACTTCACATATTTACAATTTCTTTGAGCCGAGCATGGTGGCACATGCCTGTAATCCCAGCAGCTCAAGAGGCTGAGGCTCAGAAGTTCAAAGCCAGCCTCAGCAATGGCAATGCCCCAAGCAACTCAGTGAGATCCTATCTCTAAATAAGATACAATATAGGGCTCTGGATGTGGCTCCGTGGTTGAGTGTTCCTGAATTCAATCCATGGTAGCACCCCCCCCCCAAATATCATTTCTTTGGATGAGAAAATTTAAAATTCTCTTTTTTTGTCTAATTTGATACACTATTATTAACTCTAGTTACTGTGCTGCACAATAAAACACTAGAACTTATTTCTAACTGTAACTTTGTACCCATTGACCAATGTCCCCCCTTTCCCATTCTCCCCCACTCTCCAACCCTTGATTGTCATCATTGATGAGAAACCATTCACAAAAGTAGATAAAAAATTTAAGGTCATTATTTTTTCACAACCATATAAATATTTTAAAAGTTGGAGTTACATTTAAAGATTGACAACTTTTCCCTAACTTCCATTAACAAAAGTGATGGCAAGAGCCGGGGTATACCTTGTGCATTGCCTAGCATGCACAAGGCCCAAGAGGTTCAACCCCCAGCTTTAAGAACAATAAAAGAGTGATAGTGAATTTTGAATTAAAAAAAAAAATCTCTCATATCAATTGTTTGAAAACAGTTATAATGCAAATGGTATTTGCATTGTTGGAACAGCCACTGAGGTAGCTCAGATTTCAGTAAAGATATATAAGCATTGACAAAATGACAAAAGTGTCAGTTATCAGTGATGATAGATTTGAGAACTGTGCCACCAGGAGTCCACAGCCCCACACCACAAGCTCTAACCAGCTGTCCCTTGGACCACATTCTGCTATACTTTTTGGTCAATTGCACATAAATTCCTTAACTATTGACGTCTCTTGCCCAGAATGGGCAAGCACACTCAGCAGTTCATAGCTGAGGCAGGAATGCAGGTGGAAAAGCACCTCCTTACGTACTCAGCATTTCTTGTCAAAGCTAAGAAGGCCAATTTTCATTTTCCAACTGTGTAAGGATCTGGGGCATACCAGCAGATTCCTCCAATCATGCTACCCCTCTAAGGACTCTCAAATGAGACTTTTTAGGACCTGAGGCAACTGGCTTCAAAACATCAGCTGTGGTGAGTCTGCTTGCCATTTCAAAAATGGCATTGATTTCTCCCACCACAGGCACTGAACTACTCAGTACACTGATTGCTCTAGAGAACAAAGTGCTAGTCAGTTAGCACGCCCCTATGACTTTCTTACACATATATCAACAGGCTCAGATTCAATTTAGGTGGGAGTCAGACTGGAGCAAATACAGAGCTAGAAACCCTCACAAATGTCTTTGGTTTCATATAATCCAACTGATTGACTGAGGGACTCATTCATCTGTTTATTTCACAACTCTTGACCAAGTGCCTGTTCTGTGCTAGGTAGTAGTCCTGTACAAATGGAAGTGTAGAGAGGTTCTAGGAAACTCTCACTTAGGCACTTGGAGTCAGGAGTCTTAATTCTAGAATAAAATAATGTCTTTCTCCCTGTTCCCTACCACATTAAGTATTAAATGAGCTAATGAGTGATCCTTTTTCACAGGATCTGTGTCACCTCTCCCTAATTGACTTGTAAAATCTCTATATTTCTAGATATTTGTTGGATCCATTGTTTATAAGTCTTAATACAAAAGTGAGCAGATTCACTCTTTATTATGCCTCTCAAGGGTCCCAGATCAGGAACTTAAGAAACATTTGATGAAAAAGTAAATGTTCCTTTATTTACTTAACTGGCACAAATCTAGTTCTCACATCCAGTGGGCTTATGCTTCTGCCCCCAGAACATACATGTTTACATTTTTATATTTTCTTGATCCTGACGTCTTGACATTTTTCTACTCTTGTATTCTGATTTTCCTGTAAGGCTGCTCTTCTCACAACCCCAGGACTCCTTCAGACTCATCCAGGAGCTACAAAGTAGAGAGCAACTGCTACTCTGCTGCCCCCTAGAGGACCTTGTCCAACACTGACTGACTGTGCTCTTGTGCTGTCATGAACTTCCTAAGGAAAGCGTCCAAGCAATAATAGATGGACCTATGAGAATAGAATAATGTTTGTCTCTGTGAACACTTGTAAGCAATGGATTTTACAATAGGTTAAAGACTCAGGTTGAAATATTCTCTGTACATGGAGCTAATCTCTAAGCACCTCAGACTCTGCAGAGGGTATTGCAATAAATCGGTGTCACTTGTTTTCTCTTACTCTGTGAATTTCCCTTCTTGTTAATATTCAATGTTTTCAAATAATTTCTCCAAATGCTTGAGTCCAGAATAAATATAAATGATAAATCACTAGATTAGTTTTTCAATCTTACTAAGATTTTACCCAATTTTTCATTTACCCAATTAAGTTATATAAAAGAATTTTATTTGCTGTTGGTAGACTTTTTCTAATAATATTCTCCACAAGGCAATGCTTATAAAGTACTCTCAAAGTCTCTAGTAAAAGGAAACTCTGGTCTATACAACCTAAATATGAAAAATTGTGCTCTATGTGTGTAATAAGAATTGTAATGCATTTCATTGTCATATATAAATTAAAGATAAATAATTTAAAAAAGGAAATTGTAAAATAAAAAATATTTTCTATATCAATGTCATGGGTACTAGAAGTTTTAAATAAATAATTTGCAAATAATTATTTCAGGAAGAACAGCAACCAAGGAATGTAATATAGAATAGAGATATTTATATGTAACAAGAAATTCACAAATAAAGTCTCAGATAAACAGGTTGAATAGATTTTTGTAAAGATTATATTCCAAAACTGAGAAAAAATTTACACTTAAATTTCATACCACCTAAATTTTGAATTAATAATATGTGGCAGTCACTGAAGAATCTGTATATGCAGAAAAAACATATTCTTACATTGTAGATCAAATCCAAGATTGTCTTTTTTTTTACTAAAATGAAAATACCTTAAATTTAACAATCATAACAATTTTGTCCAAAATGATATATCACATATTTATAATACTATATTTTGCTAAACTGACAAGAGGGAGCACCTTGAAATGAGAAACATAATTTGCCCCTGAATTCCTCACATACCTCCTTCACAGAAACACTCCTCACGTCTTGGTGATGAGAATGAAAGATATTTAACGATGAACAGTTTGTCAAGCCACATGAATACAAGGCAATTTTAGAAACAAAACAGAAAGTAAGGGTCATAATGGAAAGTACCTACCAAAACAACAATCCCAAAGAAGAGGAAACTATGGAGGTTTACAGGCATAGTGCTGGCATCAGATTGGCTCTGGTGAAGGCTTCATGGCAGATGGCATTACAATGGTGGGAGTTCATGCAAGAAAGAGAAATCATGTGAAAGACAGGAAGCCAGAGAGATTCAGAAGACGTGATTACTCTTTTGTAACTCACTCTACTGGGAGTTAATCAGGATCCCATGAAAATTCCCCAAGTCTCTTGTGACCTAACCATCTCCACTGGCCGCACCTCTTCAAGTCTCCACCACCTCAACACTGCCACACTGAGGACCATGCTTCCAACATACGACTTTGTGAGACAAACCACATCCAAACCTAAGCAGATGAGAATATACACAGCAGGATTATTCATTAAAAGCAAATACTGGAAATAAACCACATATTCCTAACAGTAAATAGTTAAATAAACCATAATGTGTCCATATAACAGACTATAACAGCATTGGAAACTAACAAACTACAATATGGATAAATCCCAAACATGAAGTTGAATGAAAGAAACTGAACACAAATGAATGACCCCACTTATATAAAAGTCAAAAATATTGTCAAACTTACATATGGCATCTAAAGATGCACAGGTATACAAAAAAACTATAAAGAAAATCAAAGAAGATATTATAATACAATTTACTATAGTTACATTTGTTAGGGGGGAAGGGACTGTATTTGGGGATAAGTACAGATAGGGCCGGTGGGTATTGGAAATGTTCTGCTTCCAGACCTGTGTATTTGTCAATGGGTGTTCACCTTTACACAAATTTGTTAAAGTTAACCTGCATGCTTATATTCAAGGTTTCATTTTTTTTCTGAATGACATATTTTCCAATAAACACAGTGTAAGATACTCCATAGGAATTATATGTTTATTATCTTCCCATAATTATAAGCTTACACTTGGAAGTGTTATCTCACTCAAAGACTACTTCCCAAAGGTATTAACTAATTTTATAGTTCTCCTTTCATTATAAAATATAAAATAGAGCAGAAAATTGTGTCTGGGTAATTTCTTTGTACTATCTTCATTACATAGACTGCATTTTCTTTCTCTTCCTTAACATAAAAAAATAGAGTTTGATTATGAATTTAAAAAATGGGTAAAAATGAAAGCTTAACTAGGTAAGACAAGATGTAATCATGATGTAATTCCTTTACTTTGTCAGGATCCAAATGTCAAGTTGGAAGAATGATACATGGTTCTTTTCAGCTCATTTTCAAAAAGAAATTATGGGAGCCACTGATATAGAGAAGAAAAGGACTCTAAGGGATACTTAGAATTTAGGTCAGGTAGATCAGCACTCCCTATAGTAGGAGCTACGTAAGCTGAAGACTACTTCCTTCACAGTTGTTAGGAGATACAAATGGTATTACCCTTAGCTTAGTCCAGGGGAAAGACCCTGAAATTTTCAGGGAGGAGGCTAGAATCCATATCTGCCGCAGTCTGGCTGGGCACAATCAGGAGCCACTTGTCAAAAGAAACTAACTTTATTTTTAGAACCACACACGCCAAACAAAACAGCCTCTCAGGAAAAATCCTCAGAGCCTCAACTGCCACCACCGGCTTTCCACAAGCCTCTCTCTCCCACACAAGCCTCTCTCCACCTCCCACAATCCTCCTGCTCTTGAGGCCGATTGGCTGGGTCACGTGGGCGGAGCCAAAAAAAGTCCCCCAATGAGCAGCTCCGTGGTCTGAAAGGGCAGGGAAACAGTCCAATGAGCATCACCGCAGAGGAGCCAATCAGCTAGATGTTGCTGGGGCCGAGGAGCCAATCAGCTAGATGTTGCTGGGGCCGCTGTGAGCCAATCATCAGCCGGCAGCTGGAAGTTTGCTGGCAGCTGGAAGTTTGCTGGGGCCCCTTTGGCTGTGGCTCTCAACACATATCATTCTGTTTAAGCATAGTACTGTCATTTGTAAAGAGAAGAACTAATCTTTGCTCTAACTACGGCACTGGATATTTTGAGAAGCAAAGAAAAAATAATTATGAATTCATCTTATATGTAAACAGATGTAAAGGATTTGTAAAAGATTTATAAATTAAGAAAGGTGATTTTACACGTGTGAGATGGATGTAGGGACTCAATTTGAGTTTTCTTCATGCCGCTCAAATACTAACCTAATGAATCACCAGCATTAATAATATTGTGTAATATCCTTGGGTTAACTGGGTGGGATAAGCTTGAAAAAAAATAATTCTTTACAAAGATATGGTGAGGACTCAAATAGAAAGCTTATCAATGACTCATGTGAAAATGATAACTCTCAAACTACCAGAATTCTTTTAAGTACTGATAATATCAAAAGAAGGATTTGTCAAAAGAACTTGAACTCAGACTATCTTGCCAGTTATTATTTAATATCTGAATATTTGCCAGTTTAATGAGTCAAAATAAATTCCCGAGACTCTAGGAAGCAAAGAAAATGGCTTGTCCCAGTCTTCCTAACACTGTGCAGAGCTGGCATATGATGTTTATTAAGTGACTGAATTAAGTGGATGATTTTGTCTCTCTTGTGCCCTAAAAAAAATCTATTAAAAACATTTTTTAAATGCAAATGAAGCCCTCCCACAACATGGCATAAGTCCTGTTGGTTTTAATGGAATTTCCTTTAAGTATTCAAGGAACAGATAGTTCTTAATACTTAAAGCCTTTAAATGAATTTTAATGGCCATCTTTCCAATTAATTCCACAAGGTCAGCCTTACCTTCTATTAAATTTTTCTCCATAGTTGTAGCATCTATTGAGATAATACATAAAGGAATAAGAATGGAAAACATATTTTAGTAATGAGAACTATGAAGAAATCAGAAAAATTTTAATAAAATACTGACATATGGGAAATGAGTTCCATGTTTCTGAGAAGACCTCAAGGGTTTAGAAATATCAATTAATTTAGCAAAGTACCTTGAAAAGGTCTGAAATAGCTGAGTCTGAGAGAAATAAAGTGAGGAGATAAACTTACTTTATGCAATAAAATAAATTCAAGGTATGATAAATTAAAACATGGATGCTGAAACAAAATGATAATGGATTAGATAAAATAGTACACTTAGATATAAAAATATGCATCATAATTTAATATATTAAATTATTATTAAGTTAAATTCTAGTGAGAGAAAGAGAAATATGGTAAAAGAAAAATAGAGTGACCATTTACAAAAATCAGTATTTAGATATTTAATTTAAACCTTACACAAGAATTAACTTCAGTAGGATTTGCGAAATAAATATTTTCATATACAAAATAAAAATAAAAGACATGAATATTCTTATAACCAGAGACTTTTAAGAATCTGATTCTTATAATCAGTAATTCTTCTTATAATCAAATAATTATTTGTAATAATAACTATAAAATCAGTAAGTATATTGGGAGGTTGAGACAGGAGGATCACAAGTTTAAAGCCAGCCTCAGGAAAAACAAAGTGCTAAGCAAATCAGTGAGACCCTTATCTCTAAATAAAATACAAAATAGAGCAGGGGATGTGGCTCAGTTGTCAAGTGCCCCTGAGTTCAATCCCTGGTACCCTCCTCCAAAAAATCAGTAATTATGGATGAAAAGATGGGTAGGTTTTAGGGGAAATAATGAGTTTCTATTTATGAAAAACACTAACACAACACTGAACAACCATTGAGGAATTGTAAGATGGTGATGTAAGGATGTCTTTGCTCACTTAGTTCAGTAATAAGCTGACAACAACATTAGAAGTGAGGGAAAAAAAATCCTCTCCAAAACAAAACTAGGAAACATCTGTGCTCCTTGTTCATATCAAAAGAAGACCTGTCAAAGATGTGAAGGGAGAATACTCACTACAAATCTCAAGTAGAAGCAGCTTTCCATAATTGCCTCTAAAATACGAAACATCTTAGAGAACCAAAAGCAATGACCTTTTGTTTGGAGATGAAAAACAGCGTCTAAGAACTTCCTTGAATCCAACCTGACCACATAGGGAGCTTTTTAAAAACTTTCCCTGGTCGCTACAGAGGAGAGAGTCATTTAAATCTAAGACTTGGAAAGACCTTACATCATCCCTCCCATCCAACAGTAAACTCCTTTTAATAGCCCAAGAAGTCCCACCTTATTTAAACATGGGAAATAAAAATGAATACAATTTAATCCCATAAGGTACAAATTGTAAGAGCAAATATTGAAAAAAAAAAACTTAAAATACTCTGACTATGCAAATACACAAAAAAGGTGCCCATGAAGCAGATGAAAACTAAAATTATAAGATAAACTATTACATACTAAGAAAAGCATTTTCACTTTTGAAAGAACAGCACAAATCTGAAATAGAAAAGCTCAGATGTTAAATCGAAATTATGTGGAGAAAATTAAACAAGAGCCAAGACATCTCTGGAAATAATTTTTAAAAAATGTGCTCTCCTCAAACAATTCAGTCTGAAAATTAATAGACAAGATCAAGCATAATAGGCATTTATGTGAAATATTCACCTTTCTGTGTGTGCACAGGTGTGCATGACCTGGATTAGGTGCATGGGCAAGTGAGGAGAGTCTGGGGAGCACTAGCCCAGGGGGTATATCAGAGCCCCAGTAAATGAGGATAGAGTCATTTAGATCTAAGACTTGGAAAAATGAGGAGAGCATTCAAATTGGGGGTTGGCATGGCAAAGAGGCAGAAAAGGGAGTAGAAAATTAGAGACCAGTTCAATACGTAGAAATGTATCAAATACATAAACATGTCAAGGTCAGGCCTATCAGAGAGTAAGGACACACTATAAAATGAAAAGGAAGGAAAGTAAAATGAAACCTGTAGAGGTAGATTGAAATTGGAGGGGTATGAACTCATTATTTTCCAAATATATATATGGATATAGAAATAACTACATATCTGTGTGTGAGTGAGAATATGATTATACACCCTAGGTCTCTCCCCTGAGAGAAGTGACACACCAGTGACAACACACCTAGCACTCAGTTCTTAGTGTTTTAAATGCCGTTCTCTACTGAATACAACCAGAATTCCTTGGAGAAATTAATGATTCCTTATCTGAGGCAAGATGAGTACCTTATGAGCCTGAAACATCTTGTTGTGCAAGAAAATAAGGAAGTGTCTAAACAGAGTGATGAGGTCAATTCAAGAGGACATGGAAGCACACACTCACATTCTCTCTCTCTCTCTCTCTTTCTCTCTCTCTTTCTCCCTCCCTCCCTCCCTCCCTCTTTTTCTTACTGATTATAACCTGTTTAGTATATGTTTATTAATCATCAATAGAAACATTGTCACATCTTCCTTTTTGCCCAACTGCAAGTCTGAATCAGCAAACAGGATTTTTGTGAGATTGAGAGTCAATTTTTAGAAATTTGAAATAATATTACTTTATTGAAAGCATGTCTTAGGTTTGGATAGGTGAATATTTTAAAGGTTAGCTCATGTTTTATATATATTTCTTATCTCTCACCTTTTACACAGAAGGAACTGAATAAAATTTTTACATATTTTAATTCAGTTCTGTATAAAATTTTTACTGATTTTAATTCAGTTCTGTATCTGAATATGTAAGCCAGTAATGGCGAATGATTTGTATTTTTTTTTCCTGCCAAAAGTCCATTAACAGTATAGGAAACAAAAACTAGTGAGGGGGCTGGGGTTGTGGCTCAGTGGTGGACTACTTGCTTAGCATGCACGTGTGAGGCACTGGGTTCCATCCTCAGCACCACATAAAAATAAATAAAATAAAGGTATCATGTCTATGTACAACTTAAAAAATATGAGGATCATGTAAGTAAAAAGCAATATAGTTTTTACAAGTCATTTTTTTAGATAGAAGCATAAAATTTCTACAAATCTGCATTTGAAATTAAAATCAAGAAGCAAAACATTCTTATGAGTAAGTATGTGAAACAATAATTTGAGAATATCTTAGCTCTATATTTATTAATGTTCTACAATATCAGTGTCTGGATGATAGGCCAGGTTGTCCTATGAGATAGGAGAAAAGAGCAAGATATGCAAGTCCTCAGGGATAATGATTTAATTGCTTAATGGCAATTAAAAAAGAAAAACCTTATAAATTCTTTAGGGTTTAAAATTATTTAATTTATAAAATTAACTATTTTGATTTTTTTCTTCAAGTCCAAAAGCAGAGGCTTTCCTCAGGCCTTCTCTTCTCAACTGTAACAGTAGCAACATCACCTGTAGTCCTGGCCTTCCTGTGGGAATTGCAGAATATCACATCTCATTATAAAGAAAAAAGCTTTGTGGAAATACTAGCACATCTTGTGGACTTTTAGAGCATTGCTTAAAAACAAAAAACAAAAACAAAAAAACACTTCCAAACCTATCTACGTAGTTTGTGGATTTTAGTATAAAATGGGACGAACTACGTAGGGTTTTCTATAAATCAGATA
>NW_025999969.1:8588010-8626813 GCF_001458135.2 Marmota marmota marmota
TGAATGGAGTGGTTGTCCTCATTTCCATTTCAGAGGATTTGTCGCTGATATACAGGAATGCCTTTGATTTATGCATGTTGATTTTATATCCTGCCACTTTGCTGAATTGAAGTGGATTAAATATTAAATAATAAATTCAAAAGAATCATTATAATAATGATTAATGAATTCCACAGAAAAACAACTGAATAAATTAAGGAAGTCAATACAGAATGTGAATAAAAAATTCAATAAAGAGATTGAATATTGAAGAAGAACCAAAAAATCTTGGAAATGAAAGAATCAGATATCTTAGGAATGAAAGACACAATAAATCAAATAAGATGAAAGTCTTTCTGATAGAGTAGGACATGTGGAAGACAGGATCTCAAGCTGGAAGACAAAGTGGGCAGCACTGAACATTCATATGCTATTAAAGAGAAAAATATACACTAACCACAATCAGAATATATAAGAACTTTCAGAAAACATGAAGAGACCAAATATTAGAATCATTGGAATTATAGAGGGCTGTGAAATGCAGGCTAATGGAATGAATAAAATTTTCAGGATAATAATAACTAAAAAAAATTCCAAACAAGAATGAGATGGATATCCAGATACAGAAGGCATTCTGAACCCCAAGTAGACAAGATCAAAAAAGAACCTCTTCACAAAACATTAAAATTAAAATGCCTAACATACAGAACAAGGAGAAAATTCTGAAAACCTCAAGAAAAAAATGTCAGTTCTCATTTAGAGGAAAGAGACTAAAACTCACTTTTGATTTCTCAACACAAACTCTACAAGCCAGGAGGGCATGGAATGATGTGTTCCAAGTCCTGAAAAAATGACCATCAACCAAGAAATCCAGAAAAGCCATCATTCAATATTGAAGACAAAATAAAAACCTTCCAAGACAAGCAGAAACTAAAAGAATTCATGACTACTAAACCAGCATTATAGAACTTAAAGAAATACTGCACACCGAAGAAGTAAAAAACAAACCTCAGAGCTCACAAAACAACAAATCCCATTTGAAGTGTAGCTATGAAAATTGGAAACAGGACCAAATTAAACATAATAAATAAATCAAAATGGCAGTAATTAATAAACATCTCTATAATAACATCTAGTGTAAATGGTCTCAACTCTCCAATTAAAAGACATAGGCTGGCAAAATGCATTTAAAAACAAGAACCAGCTATATGTTGTTTGCAAGAGACTCACCTTAAAGGCAAAGATAGCCACAGGCTGAATGTGAAAGGATAAAAACTTATATAGCATGCAAATGGAGCACCCAAACAAGTGGGAGTAGCCACTCTCATATCTGACAAAGCAGATTTCACAGAAAAATTACTCATAAGTGACAAAGAAAGTCATTTCATATTGGTAAAGAAAAAAATCCAACAAGAAAATATAACAATAATAAATATTTATGCCCCAAACATGTGTGCAACTAATTACATCAAAGCAATACTACTCAAATTGAAGCCTCAGATAGATGCAGTAAAATTGGGTGATTTCAACATACCTTTCTCACCATTAGATAGGTCATATAGTACAGACCCTTTGGGCCTGAAACATTACACATCAAATGGATCTAATGCACATCTATAGAATATTACACCCAACACAGCTGAATACAAGCTGGGCCCAGTGGTGCATGCCTGTAATCCCAGTTGCTCGGATGGCTGAGGCAGGAAGATATTGAGTTCAAAGCCAGCCTCAGCAAAAGTGAGGTATTAAGCAACTCAGTGAGATCCTGTCTCTAAATAAAATACAAAATAGGGCTAGGGATGTGGATCAGTGGCTGAGTACCCCTGAGTTCAATCCCTAGTAACCACCCCCCCAAAAAAACAGCTGAGTACACTTTCTTCTCAGTGGCTCATAGAACTGCCTCCATATTAGAACATATTTTAGGCCACAAAGGAAATCTTAAAAAAATACACTCAGACAAAAACCAGATAAGAACAGAACAAGGAAAGAAAACTATGAAACAATATCCCTGATGAACTTAGATGAAAAAATACTTAATAAAAAATTAGCAAATCAGGCTGGCAATGTGACAGGTGTGCGGTCCGGGTTCAATCCTCAGCACCACATACAAACAAGGATGTTGTGTCTGCTGAAAACTAAAAAATGAATATTAAAAAAAAGAAGGGCTCTCTCTCTCTCTCTCTCTCAAAATATCAGCAAATCATGTTCATTCCTTGCATCTCATGAGATCATAACTGAATGAAATTAGAAATCAACATGACCAAACCCTAGAGAAACTATATAATCATGTGAAGATTGAATAATACTATTTTAAATGACAAATGGGTGATAGAAGAAATCAAAGGAGAAATTTAAAAATTCTCAGACTCAAATAACAATATTGATACAATATACCTAAGTCTCTGGGACACTATAGAGGCAGTTCTAAGAGGAAAGTTTATAGTAATAAGTGCCTAAGTAAGAAAATCAGAAAGATCCCAAATAAACAACCTAATCATGACTATAAAGGGCCTTGAAAAAGAAGAACAAACCAATTCCAAAACCAGACAAAGGAAAGGAATTATTAAGATTGAAGCCAAAATAAATGAACTTGAGAATTAAAAAAAAAAAAAGGATTAATGAAACAAAGGGTTTGTTCTTTGAAAAGATAAACAAAATTGATAGGTCTTTAGCCAAACTAATAAAAAAGGGAGAAAAAGCAAATTAATAAAATTAGAGATGAAAAGGAGAAATCACTACAGATATCTCAGCAATTCAGCAGATCATTATAAATGTATAAATTGTGGAAACTTATACTCCAATATATTGGAAAATCTAGAAGAAATGAATACATTTCTAGACAAATATCTGCCAAAACTGAATCAAGAGGACATAGAAAATCTAAACATATATATAACTTGTAATGAGATTCAAGCAGAATAAAAAAGCTTTCCAATAAAGAAAAGACCAGGACCAGATGGATTCTTAGCTGAATTTCACCAAACCTTTAAAGAAAAATTAATGCCAATATTCCAATTATTCCATGAAATAGAAGGGGATGGAACACTTCCAAATTCATTCTATGAAGCCAATATCACACTCAGACCAAACCCAGACAGAACAAGGAAAGAAAACTAAGGACCAATATCCCTGATGAACATAGATGAAAAAATACTTAATAAAATATTAGCAAATCATGTTCAATGACATATTTAGAAGATCGTACACCACAACCAAGTTGGTTTTATTTCAGAGATGCAAGGATAGTTTAATATGTTCAAGTCAAAAATGTAATTAATCACATTAAAAGAATTAGGATAAAAATCACATAGTAATCTCAATACATTCAGAGAAGGCCTTCAACAAAATTTAGCACTCATTCATGATTTAAAACAAAAAACGTGAAGAAACTAGGGGTAGAGGAACCTATGTCAACATCATAAAGACTACGTGTGAAAAACCCAAAGTCAACCTCTTAGTAAATGGGGAAAAACTGAAAGCATTTCCTTTAAAATCTGGAACAAGACAAAGATTTCCACCCTTACCACTCTAATAGAGTGCTAGAAATTCTAGCCAGAACAATTAGGCAAGAGAAGAAAATAAAAAGGATAAAAATTAAAAAGGAAGAAGTCAAATTATCACTGTTTGCAGATGGCATGATACTATACCTAGACGATTAAAAAAAAAACTCTACCAAAGCACTGCTAGAGCTAATAAACAAATTCGGCAAAGTACTGGGTTACAAAATCAACAGGCAATAATCAATAGCTTTCCTATATGCCAACAATGAATGTGCTGAGAGAAATCAGAAAAACAATTCCATTCACAATAGCCTCAAAAACAAAACAAAACAACAAAATTAATTAATTAAACTAGGTATACATCTAACTAAGGAGGTGAAAGACTCTACAATTAAAAATATAGAACATTGAAGACAGAAATTGAAAAATACCTCAGAAGATGGAAAGGCTCCCATGTTCATGGATAAGCAGAATTAATATTGTTAAAGTGGCCATATTATCAAAAGCAATATTCAGATTCAGTGCAATCCCCATCAAAATACCAATGACATTCTTTACAGATCTAGGAAAAAAAAGTCTTAAAACCCATTTGAAAAAAGAAAAGATCCAGAAGAGCCAAAGCAATGTAAAGCCAAAAAAGTAATGCTGGGGGCATAACAATACCAGATTTCAAATTATACTACAGAGCTATAGTAACAATAACTTCATGGTACTGGCATAAAACAAGATACATAGATCAATGGTGCAGAGCAGAAGACACAGAGACAAGCTCACATGGAAACATTCATCTTATCCTTAACAAAAGTGCCAAAAAACATACATTAAAGGAAAGTCTTTTTAACCAATGGTGCTGGGACAACTGGTTATCCATGAGTAGAAGAATAAAATTATGCACTTATCTCTCACCCTGCACAAAAATCAACTCAAAGTATATCAAAAATCTTGGAATTCAACCAGAAATTATGTAACTTCTAGAAGAAAACATAGTGTCAACACTCCAGCTTTTAGGCACAGGCAATAACTTTCTCAATAGAACCCCTAAAGCTCAAAAAACAATGACAAGAGCTATTAAATGGGACAATATGAAGGAATATGAAGAAAGAATCTACAGAATGTGAGAAAATCTTTGTTAGATACTCTTTTTACAGAGGACTAATATCTAAAATATATAAATAACTCAAAATACTTTACATCAAAAAATCAAATAACCCAATTAATAAAATGGCAAATGAATCAAACAGACACTTCTCAAAAGAAGAAATACAAATGGCCAAGAAATACATGAAATAATGTTCAACATCATTAGCAATTAGAGAACTACAAACTACAATTACACTGAGATTTCATCACACACCTGTCAGAATGGCAGGCATCAAGAATACAAATAATAATAAATGCTGGAGGGGAGGTAGATAAAAAGGAACACTTTTAGACAATTGGTGCAATTGTAAATTAGTACAACTGCTATGGAAATCAGTATGGAGGATCCTCAAAGGACTAGTCATGGAAATTCCATATGACCCAGCTACACCACTCCTCAGTATCTACCCTAAAGAATTAAAGTCATATTACTATAGTAATATTTATAGCAGCATGATTCACAATAGTGAAACTATGGAACCAGCCTAGGTGTCTATCAATGGGTGAATGGATAAAGAAAATGTGATATATATAAAAACTACAGAACCCTAAAGAGAGAAATTAAAGAAGACTTTAGAAAATGGAAAGATCTACCTTGCTCTTGGATAGGCAGAGTTAATATTATCAAAATGACCATACTACCAAAAGCACTATACAGAATTGATGCAATTCCGATCAAAATCCCAACGGCATTCCTCATAGAAATAGAAAAAACAATCATGAAATTCATCTGAAAAAATAAGAGACCCAGAATAGCTAAAGCAATCCTTAGCAGGAAGAGTGAAGCAGGTGGCATTGCTATACCAGACCTTAGACTATACTACAGAGTAATAATAATAAAAACCGACACCAAAACAGACTGGTTGACCAATAGTACAGAATAGAGGACACAGAGACTAACCCACAAAACTACAATTATCTAATATTAGATAAAGGTGCCAAAAACATGCACTGGAGAAAAGAGCATCTCAACAAATGGTGCTGGAAAAACTGGAAATCCATATGCAACAAATGAAATTAAATTCCTATCTCTCCATTCACAAAACTTAACTCAAAATGGACCAAGGACTTAGGAATTAAACCAGAGACTCTGCATCCAATAGAAAAAAAGAGTAGGCCCTAACCTTCATCATGTGGGATTAGGCCCCAACTTCCTTAATAAGACTCTTAATAAGACTCCTATAGCATAAGAATTAAAAACAAGAATCAATAAATGGGATGGAATCAAACTACAAAGTTTCTTCTCAGCAAAAGAAACAATCTGTGAAGTGAACAGAGAGCCCACAACCTGGGAGCAAATTTTTACCCCTCACTCATCAGATAGAGCACTAATCTCTAGTGTATAGAAAGAACTCAAAAAGCTAAGCACCAAAAACAAACAAACAAACAAAAAACAAACAAACAAAAAAAACCCAAATAATCCAATCAACAAATCAAATCGGCCGAGGACCTGAACAGACACTTCTCAGAAGACGATATACAATCAATCAACAAACATATGAAAAAATGCTCATCATCTCTAGCAATTAGAGAAATGCAAATCAAAACTACTCTAAGATATCATCTCACTCCAGTCAGAATGGCAACTATTATGAAGACAAACAACAGTAACTGTTGGAGAGGATGTGGGAAAAAAAATACACTCATACATTGCTGGTGAGACTGCAAATTGGTACAGCCAATATGGAAAGTAGTATGGAGATTCCTTGGAAATCTGGGAATGGAACCACCATTTGACCCAGCTATCCCTCTCCTTGGACTATTCCCAAAGGACTTAAAAACAGCATACTATAGGGACACAGCCACATCAATGTTTATAGCAGCACAATTCACAATAGCTAAACTGTGGAGCCAACCCAGATGCCCTTCAGTGGATGAATGGATTAAAAAAATGTGGCATATATACACAATGGAATTTTACTCAGCATTAAAAGAGAATAAAATCATGGCATTTGCAGGTAAATGGATCGCATTGGAGAAGATAATGCTTAGTGAAGTTAGCCAATCCCAAAAAAACAATGCCAAATGTTTTCTCTGATATATGGAGGCTGATTCATAGTGGGGTGGGGGTGGGGGGCGTGGAAGGATTAGATGAATTCTAGATAGGGAAGGGGAGTGGGAGGGAAAAGGAGGGCCAGGGGATTAGCAAGGGCAGTGGAATGTGATGGACATCATTATCCAAAGTACATGTATGAAGACTCGAATTGGGTGTCAACATACTTTATACATAAACAGGGATATGAAAAATTGTGGTATATATGTGCAATAAGAATTGTAATGCAAAAAAACCCAAAGTTAATGTATAAAGGCAAAAAAATAAATAAAGTTGAATAGTGTTATATATATATATATGTATATATGTGTGTGTGTGTGTGTATACACACACACACACACACACACACACAATGGAGTTTTATTCTGCCATAAGAAATTATGGCATTTGCAGTAAAATGGGTGAACTAGATATGATCATGTTAAGCAAAATAAGTGAAACTCAGAAAGTCAAGGGTCATGTTTTTTCTCATATGTGGAAGCTAGAGAGGAAAAAGGATAAGAAAGGTAGTAGGATCTTCTAAAACATCAAAGGAAGATTGGTAGAGGAAAGGTACCAGGGAGTGAAAGATGGGAGGAAGCGGGTAAGTACTGGGAAGTGATATGCACAAAATTATGCTGTTATATTATGTGCATGTACAAAAATGTAACAACAAATCCCATTAATATGTAAAACTATAATGCACCAGTAAAAGTGTGGAAAAAGAAAGAAAAGAAAATAGCTCCTTACAAAATACTTTGAGAATAAAAACATATCTCATAATGGAGAAAGCTGGCAGGCAATATCTTAATTTAGCAGTCAAATCTCAATAATGTGCCACAAGATACAATGTTTTAAAAGTTCAGCATAGATTCTGGTTTTCACTGCCAATGCTGCAAAAACTAATTCAAGATGTGTAGAAAATATTAACAAGCTTAAATTGAGAGGTATTGTACAAAATAACTAGTAATAAATAGAAGGAAGACCAATAGAATAGAGGAAGGGGTCATAGAGAGGGAGGAGGGAAGGGAAAGAGGAAGTACAAGGAATTGAAATGGAGAAAATTGTGTTATGTTGCAAACTGTTGCATTATGATTATATCAAAATGAACCTCATTGTTATGTATAACTATGATGCACTCACAACAACAACAACAAAAAACTAAATAGTCATCTTCAAAAATGCTAATGTCCTAAAAGTCAAGGAAAGACTAGAAATGGTTCCAGATAGCAGGAGACTAAATGTAATAAATAAATTCACTACAAACAGTCCAGAAGGGATTTATTTTGCTCTAAAGAACATTATTAAGTAAACTGAACACATTTGATGGAGTATTATGTAGTAACAATACATCAATATCAATTCTTTAATTTTGACAGAAAAAAATACAACAAATTAAACAGAAACTAAGTAAAAGGAAAAGGAAAATAATTTAAAGACAGTGAGAAAAATAAGACTAGCAAGAGAAATAAAATGTGAGTATTAATAGTGTCCCAGAAGAAAATGATCAAAACAATGTTATAACAGAAAATTTTTTCATATTAAAAATAAGCTTTAAATGTACTTAAACAAAACACCCAGTAACTGGTAAATATTTCCTATGGCCAATACCTGTTCTAATTTGGAATTTTAAATTTAAAGAAAAAAAAACATGAAAGGGGATACAAACAAAGACAAATTGACATCAGGAGAAAAATCGATAATAAATTTAAAATCGAAGCAAATGATTTTTTTTAAGTTTTCCTTGGTTTTTGAGGCATTCACACATATTACTGATACTGCTTGGTTGTTGATTTGAAAGATTCATGCACCCTTTGATGTGACTTAAACTTTTACTAGTTTGTGTGGAACAACCACAGGTGAGAATATTTTCAAAGAACTTGAGAAAGTCACTAATTCTATACAATCCGAAATGGAATCTGCCAAGGCGATAATGGTTAAAAATAGAAAAAAAAAGTGTGTGTTGACTAGAAAAGGAGCTACATATTCCAAATTCAAACTGCTGTTATGGATAAATTCATACATTTTTAAAAGTATAACTTTAAACCTATTATTCATTATGCTATTCATCACCAGTTACTTTGAGCATTATAATTTAATTATGTGTTGTGAACAGGTTGAAACAGTGAATTTAAAATGTTCTTACTGATGGAAATTTTATGTATTTTTTGTTGAGAAATAGAAGTTGACCATTCTTAATTTCCTAAACACATGGGGAAGGGCAGAAACCTTTTTAGTTGTTAGTGCCATTTTTCAATATAGGGCTGAAACTGAAATTTCCTGAATGAGAACTGTCCTCAATGACTATTACTAGACCTTGAATGGCTTTGGAAATTAGCTTTTGCTACAGACTTGATAATGTTTCTTAATGAATTCAACCCAAAATAGCAAAGTAAAACTGTGCTCATATGTAAACCTTATTTTGCAGAAAAGTCATTTCAATGACAACTTACATTTGAATCTCAAATACTGTCAAGCTGTTTTATATATTTCCCATGCTGTCAAAAGTTAAAACAAGAAGTGAGATTCCATTTCCAACCCAAATTTGCAACAGCTACATATCCCAAGTTCAAACTGCTGTTATAGCAGCATTTTTCAGATCTCAGTGTACGAAAGAATGGGATGACCTCTATTTCTTATCCTTCATTCCAATATTTGGTACCTCCATATCTCCTTCTTTGTTTCTCCTTCATTCTATAACACTTTCCCAACCATCTTCATGGGTCTATCCTATTATTCTTCAAAGCCTTAACTAAACATTCCAGTCCAATATTTCTACCCGAGTTCAACTTCTATAGTAACTATTAATGGTCCTTCTTATGACTCTTTCTGCATATTACTTTTGTAACTTATTATATTTCCACCTCACAATCAATAACTCCTCTTATATACTCTAAATTCCTTGAGGAAAAAGCCACATCTTGAGTATAACACACAGTCTCTGTTGGCAATACTGAATTGGAAAATGTTGGTTGATTAGCTGTCTGAACAAGTGTTTCAATCGTTAGAAACATAAAACTGTTAAATGAAGGATGATGGGAATATGCATCAACACTTCAGCTCTTGCATATGTAATTTAACCACTATTTTCTAGGCATTTACTTACTTTTAGCTAGCCATAAAAACAAACCTGAACTGTCCCTACCTTGAGGAAATAACAGATAAGACAGAATTACTTACTACTGGGGTTGTCAACGAGAGGCAATTTTACTCTGTGTATGTGGGGGGAACAGTTGGGAATACGCAGAGACATTTTGTTGATTAAAAGTGGGAAGGGTAGGATGCCACTGACACACAGTAAATAAGGCAAAAAGGATTCCACCATCTACAGGGCAGCCTCCCACAGCAGGAATTATTTGGCCCAAAATATCAACAGCAACAAGTTTGATATCCTAAGTTGCTGTGGCAATGTGGCCTGATGTATGTAAAAATAGCTTTCAAGGAATTTTGTATTGGGCAGAAGGGAGTAGGAGAGGGGAGGGGGGTATGGGGGTGGGAAAGATGGTGGAATGAGATGGACATTATTACCCTATGTACATGTATGATTGCACGAATGGTGTGACTCTGCATTGTGTGCAACCAGAGAAATGAAAAGCTGTGCTCCATTTGCGTATAGTGAGTTGAAATGCATTCTGCTATCATACTAATTAGAATAATAAAAAAGTTGCTCTCATATTTCTTTCAAATTATGAAATTTTCATGACTGCTTTATGTATGTGTGTGTGTAGATAGATAGATAGATAGATAGCAGACATTATAATCTCAGAGCACTTAGGACTGACAGTCTTCCCCACACTCAAACTCATTTTACTAAACTAAAAAAAAAAAAAATCAAGAAACCTAGAAACCAGTTCTCTTCTTCGAGATGCTCAGTGAAGCTTTGTTGAACCTAGGTATAAATAAATATTTGTTGAATAAATAATAAAAGACTGAAGTATTATACACTCTTCCTTCATTCTTCAACACATTGTTTGGCATTTGCTTTCTAGAGCTTCTGGCCCTTTAGAAACCTAGAAGGACCTTTATAGATAATCTAATCACATGCTTCTTAACATTTGTTAAACATGACGTTTTTTTCCCCCAAGGTAGCTTCCTATGGGAAATTCTAGCATGTAAGACAGATAAACATAGAGCAGCTCCCCAAGCCAAAGGTGGGGAATCAGGAGCCCCCTACCCACACATGTGGCGTCTCTGGGAGGGAGTACTAAAAAAAAAAAAAAAAAAAACCACATTCCGATTGCAATTGGGAAAACAGAAATAGAGAGAAAGAGTGACCAAATTAAAGTTGCATGGATGTATAGGTCACCAATGGAAGCTGTTTTCATTTAAGAGCCCTGAAAGACAAGTGAAGGATGAAGGTCTCATTTTGTTGAACTAGTATAAACACTATGCTTCTGGTATGTGTGTGTAAATGGTGTGCGTGTGTATGTGTGTGTGTGTGTGTGTGTGTAGGAGAGCGATGGACTCCTATATTCTAAGACCAACTTCTTTTTCCACATTGACCCTCTTTTCACTAGACTAAAACCTCTATGAAATCTTAATCCCTGTCCAAATCCATGGGAAATTTGAAACTTGAACAAATTCTGTGGCTCAACTACCTACAGAGATATTTATGAATCATTTTTCCCACTGAGACATGATTTTCTATGAGACCCATTCAAGTGGAAGAAATTTATCATCCATTTGCCCTTCCATAGAAGTAAGTGATTGTTACTTGGAAGAGGGTGGTTGTATAACGTATTTTGGAATTAAGAGTATGTGTTGTGTGAAAAAGCAGTCTGTAAATTTATTTTTTAAAATTCCCTAACACCTATAATTTTATGATAAAAACCTCTGAAAGCTTGTCAAAATATTTTTGCCTGGCTAGTGGGAATACTTACAAGAGAGTGCTTTTCTAGCAAGTCATAGGAAAGTGAAAAAGAAGTGTCTAAAAGACTCAGAGATTGAAACATGAGGGTTTTATGTTTATCAAAGGATTTCAGGTTTTTAAAGGTGAGAAGTAGAAAACAGGGAATTTTATGTAAGGACTTGCTTGAGTGGGGTCTCTTCACCCATGAAATGTCCTCCTCTATAATTTAAGATCATATAAAGATTCAAGCATGTGTGCCTGTAATCCCAAGGAGTCAAGGAGGCAAAGGCAGGAGGGCGGCAAGTTTAAGGTCAGCTTCATTAATTTAGTGAGAATCTGTCTCAAAATTAAAAGTAAAAAGGTTTGGGGATGTGTTTGAGTGGTGGAGGACCCCCTGGGTTCAGTCCCCAGTACTAAAAAAAAAAAAAAAAATCTGAAAGGATTGGGTCTGGGCAAGGAATTTATGGGCCAAACTTCAGGGATCCAGGCTAGGACCTTCCTTCTGAAGGTGAGGAAAACATTCTTAGGCCCTCTTTTAATTTTTTTATTCCATTACACTTTGTTGCATTCTTCTCAGCACCATGAGCATAGAGAAACGCAAGAGGACTGGAAGGTCAGTAGGACAGCAAGGGAGGATTCTGCTGGCTGGAGTCATGCTGTGATCTTGTCAGAGTCACAGGATTATGATGGGAGACATTGTCCCCAAAGGCATGGGAGGTAAAGATCAAATTTAAGCAGATTATATATGCAATCTAGTTTTTCTTGTCACATGACCGCCCAAAGGACTCTCATATAAAAAAGCTGAACAAAACTGATGCATTACCAAGGTCAAGGCTTGAGCTAGATATAATGACCTGACAATGAAAAAGGTTTCAATTTTTCCAGTAAAATTCTTCTGCAAGCAATAGCTTAACAAAATGCCACAACACAGCTGTGCAAAGGATACAGAGAGATCTGACCTATGACAAGGAGACTGGCCCCAGGGAGCTCTCAGAAAGCTGCCACCCAGGAGTAAAGAATGGGGCCAGCAGAAGCACTGCTTTCTCGTTGTTCTTGCTTGGGGGCTACAGTCGCTTCCCTGCACCTTGGTTCATCTGGAGCCCCTGCCTGCAAATCCCGTTGACCCACCATAGGTTGTTATTACTTAATTTTCCCTTTGTCCACCCTCTGTCCTGGTGTTTATTTTCCCTCTACTGCCAACAGCTGTTTATGGAAGGGTCTTCAGAAGACCCCAATCTTACCCCTCAATATTCAAATGTTGACAAAATTGAAGAGCCAGAGAAGGGGAGAGATGCCCAAAGTCACATAGCTGATGGCAGGCCTGATGCAAGCCAGGTGGCCCAGCTCCTAGACTACTGCACTCAATCGTGGACACATTGCCTCAGCCTGATCTTCCTTCTCACTAAAGAATGTTCTTCCTCTTCCAGATCCTCTTTTAGCCCCAGAAGCCTCCTATTTCTTCATATGTCCATTCAAAAGAAAATTACATAACTCCTATCTCGTTTTCTCTTAGGTAATTCCACACAGTAATTTTAGCAATATTTTTATTTTTTAATTGTCTGGTCCTGATTGGTTCCATTCAATCCCTGACATGAACCTTTATTTGCATCTTTGAATCTTCTGTTTCAAAAGAGAAAGACAGGGGGCAGAGAATAATCTATTCTTGAGATAGATAGGGGAAATCAGATCCTATCAGAGAACTGAAAGCCTGTTGAATAATCACTTATAAACCCCTCACAGAAAAACTCAGTCATGCATAATGTCAAATCGTGGCTCCACCTTTAAGGCATTTTATATTACACTTGAAACCTAAGTGATTGTAACCAATCTTCTGGGCTTTAGATAGATGGACTGGTGACTAATTCAATGACTGAAGTTTCAGACAGGGAAAGGTATCAAACTACATCTTATTTCTATTCACCCTCAACATTTGACTGATAATTAAATTCTGAGAATTAAAAAAAAAAAAAGTTTTAAAATTCTAGAGCCCAAGGGCCTTGAACCTTTTTTGTGAAGTTCAACCAAGAATTTGTGTTCTTCGCTATGACTTAAGGTAGAAAAAATATGTCAACAGGATCAATGTGTTAGCCTTCTAATGCCTGCAATGAAATTTATCAGAAAACACAGCATTTAAAATATGGCAAAAGTTGCTAGTTAAGTATTGAAGTTGCAGTTGACTTGACAGTAATAGCTTTTTGAACACACTTGCTACTGATGTGGTATGTAACTATTTTAACCTATAAGGTATAACATATGGTCAAAGTATAATAAATTTAAATGGACTTAGGAGCTCTGATGCTCATGTTATCTCCCATTTCTCCATCAGCTTCATCCTGAGACTGCCTCTAGTCATCTTGTGGGATATGTGCAAGTACAATAGAAGTCAAATGCTTCTTCTTCCATATCCAGAGACAGGATATGTTTCCACCCCAGCATTCCAACCTAGAATGCTGTGAATGTCCCTGATTGGAGCAGCTTACATCATATGTCCTTCACTAATGTTTGGGGTCAGAGGAATGATGGTTGGTTTTAAGTGGCTTTTCCATTCACACCTCGAGCTGGAGATCAAGTCATTTACCAAGAAGGCCATACATTATGTGGAGGATAAGTAGATACAAGCAGGGAAACTGGGCAAAAGGAAAGAACGAATACTGGATATCCATTACCTGGACTTCTAGTCTGAAAGTCTATAGTTACTGAATATTTATATTCAAGTTATACTTACTGAAAATTACTCTTAGTGTAACCAATAAGAAAATCACCTCAAGATTACAAAATGATAATAACAACAACAAAATTCCAAGGTCAGTATGCTTCTTTTTTATTATTATTTCTGCAATTAACTTAAGTTCGTTGAATGATTTCATTTTCATTTATAAGCATTACATTAATTCCCATGCAAAAACCCAAGACCACATATGCCTGATTCCAAATGGCAAAAATCCAACTTATGAGTCTGGACATTCAAGACGAAAACCAAGATGTTGCTTGACTTTTCCATGAGTAGACATCATGGGAATCCTTTGGGAGAGCAGCAGGTCTCCTGACCCTCAAACAGCAGTTTGCCATGAATCCAGACCAAAGCAGGGAGCCAATGTCTTGAAGCACCTACAACTGGCAAGGAATTTCACTCATGAAGACAGGACACCTCTGTTCCAATGCTGCCAAACAGATTTTCCTGGTTCCAGCTCTACAGTAACACCTGCTTTTGAACAGACGTGGTATCTTCTCTTTGAGGATAATAAAATTTCCTGCCAGTTTTCCTCAAAAGCTCAGGAGAAATAAAGAGACTTCATTTAAAAAAATAATAATAACCAAAAACTCACCTCTAGAACCCCAAAAGAAATAAATACAAAGACACCTACTTTATCAAGTATGTATCTTCCCCAACTTTAGATAGAGTCAATGAACAGGTATAAAGCTTTAAAAACTTCTCTCAGTAAGTTAGGAACCAGGAATATCAAAGAGGGCAAAACAGGACCCCACAATTAAAGGAGAACTAAACAAATACAAAGAATCATTCTATCAACTGAGAGAAATGGGCTAAATGAACAACTGATAGCATTTCAAGAGTGGATGTTAATTCCTACTGAAACACACATCGCAACTCTGACAATGGCAAAGATTTCATTAGTGCAAATAACAATTATAATGGTATGTTCTTTAACAGGACTTAAATAAGGCTTCAAATAATTATACATGCTAAAAATAACATTTGGAAACCTTAAATTTGTTTGGAAAGCTATCAAACATACTCTTCCAAACCATCCAATGTTCGCTGGATCCAGGACAATTACATTCAGTGAAGTTGCCCCAAAACACAATTTGTAGCATTATTACTTTCAAAGTTTACAAAGTCTGGTGGAAAAGGGGGAAACCACTCTGGTCACTGATCAAAAAGAAAGAAATCCAGTCAACGTGCCAGGTAGTTCCCAGGTTCTTATGATTCTCAAATATCCACAGTGATGAAAACTCATTAGAAAAATAAAGACAGAAAGAAAACAAAAATATATTATAATTCTTAAATGTCAGAGATTTGTTTCCCAAGCCCTATTAATAAATTCTGCTCAAAGTATGAAACAGAAAAAAGAAAAAAAAAAAAAAAGGATTCATGGGCATATTCATCTATGGCTCAAGTTCTCCTTAAAAAACAAACAGCAACAAAACCAACAATCAAAACTACAGGACAATAACGGGAAAACATACACAACAAAATCAGAGGCAGAGTATGAAATAGTAATATACTGTTTCAGAGCCTGCACCATCCTGCAGAACCAGGAAACTTAAAATTTGTTCTTAACAAATCCAATCTAAGCTGGATATGTAAAAAACGGAAAGACAGAATCACAAACCACACTGAAGGTTATGGGAGTTTTAGAACCAGGAGAGACCCCCCCCCCCAAAAAAAAGTCAGCAAAACACTCAGAAAAATTTATCATCAATTCTGAAGTGGGGCCTTGTGACATCATCGGGGTTAATAAAGACAGAGATGGACTTCCCCGGGTTCTCAGTCACGAGCTGCTGCAGTTTTTTTGCCAAACGGTCATCAGGCTGGTTGGGGTCCCCTCCGTCCGACTGCGGGGAGGGGATGCTGGTGGTGCTGCCGCGCCGCTGGAGGTCCAGCGTCAGTCGGTTGGCTGCCTTGACGTGCTCGATGGCCGTGCGCAAGTGCTCCGCGGGATCTGAACGCACGGAGGAGAGCTTGCGGGCATGGAGCATGACCGTCTCCTCTGACAGGTGCTCCAGCATGTTGCACTGAGGGATGAAATAATTGGGGCACATCTTGTTGACCAGACAGTGTTGCAGGTCATCAATGAGGCCCAGCAGAAAGTGGGCGGCATAGTCTTCTTGAGCCAGATAGTTGGCAGGAAGTCTGTCACAGGCCCAGAGCATCATGCTCCGCAGGTGATAGGGGCTAATGGCCTTGGGCCGGGACAGGAGTTTGATGATGATGGCTTTGCAGGCCTGGTAGGCCTGCATGAGACTGCTAGAGATGCACTTCTTCAACTGCACCTCGCTCCTGGCAAAGGACAGCCGCCACTCGTTGTCCTTCTTACCCTTGTAGGAGCAAGCAGGCACCAAGTAAAACCCACTGATGACCTCCTCCTCCGTTATCTTCCCATCCCAAAAGTGATTTTCCATGAGCCAGCTCTGGGCCACTGCAGGCCAACCTTTGAAAGATACCACAGGGACGATATCGTACAACATGCGACTGCTCCCCACACCCAGAATGATGGAGATGATGGTCCCATTCTTTTCTACCTTTTCCACTTTTGGCATCCCTCGCTGGGGCTTCTTCTGGATCTCTGACAGGACAATGCTGATGGAGTCATAGAACCAGTCGGCCACTTTGGTAGGGGAGAAGAAGTAGTTGGTGGCACCATTGATGTGGTCTACGATGGTGCAGCAGTCTTTCCATTTACTGATTGTCCCCTCATCAAACAGACGAAGGCTGAGCCAGGAGTGGCACAAGGCTGAGTGACGCATATCGAGAGTCACGGGCTGATTGCGGTCATGTAGCTTAAGGGCTGGCACCAGAAGGGTAAAGTCCATATCATAGTCAGTACCCCGGGCATAGACATTTAGCTCATCTAAGTCCAGATCCACCACACCTTCCCGGACTCCTCCAGAGAGCAACAGGTACTCGTTAGCCACTGGAAGTTTTTGGTCCAGCTTTTGCACCATTCCTAGAAACAAAAAGAAAAAAAAATGGTATTATAGGAAACTCAGATGAGGGAGTCTTTGACCTTCTAAGAACCAAAATTCATTACCAACACAAAACGAGATCTCAGGCTGCTGCTCAGACCCACTTACAACACTTTGTTCTTTTGCCGAGTCCCAGAATCTATCCTTTTCCAAGTAGAATTATTATGACACATCTTTTTTTCAGAGAGAAAAGCAATATCATTTTTAATCACAGACCAGGGCTCCTCTTCCTGCCGGCATATACTGCCTCAGTCATATACTGCCATCCACTCAACCAGGCTGAACACTTCAGTAAGCTTCAACCCTTCTTTGCCCTTCTCCAATCAAATTTTATATATGTACCCTCTGCCATGTTTCTCACTTGCTTCCCTGTTCTCCATCTCTGCTGCCATCATAGGAGGCAAGGCCCTTTTTGTCTTTCGCTAAAGCAAGTGTGTGGACTCTTGTACTGAAGGTACAAAAGCCATGGAGAGCAAGCTGCTGGCACTTCACTCAGCTCCAGTCAAGGCAGCAGTATCAAATGTATCAGCAGGCAGTAGGTTCACACTTAAAAAAAAAAAAATTAGCTTCACTTAAGAAAACCCTTAATGGTGAAGAAACATGACTGGTTTTATTAAATCCCAATCTTTGAGCCACCAGAAAGAGTCCCTTTCTAATAGTCTAGTGTCAAGGTGCGGACGTATCCACAAAGCTCCTCTGCTCCACCTGGATCATAGAAGCACTAGTATAACTGAGTTGTGGGCCAACGTGGCCACTCTGCTCAGGGAACACCACTCTTTCTTTGAAGAATGAATGATTCATGAGCGCTATTCTGAACTGAGTATTTGGCATCCATTTTCTTACAAAATGAACAAAATAAGCCTGGCTCTAATAAAACAACTGCCAATATTTATTGCCAATGACAAAATTGAAGCTTTCAAGAGAAAATTAAATTTTAGAAAACTCATTGTTCACCAGGAGTTTGACATTTCCCAAATTACATAAATCTCTGATGGGATTGATGATGATATTAACAAATGTGATTCTTCAATGAGACTGAGACCTCTGAGGGTGTGAATGGTGTCTCCAATGGGTATAAGCAGGCACAGAGTCTGCATGGGGTAAGCACACAACTTAGGTTATAACTAACGGATATGGGAACAAATGCACAGAATCAACAGACTGAATTCACACAAGTACTTAAACAAGGGCTAGACTTAAATGACTACTCCACAAAAAACACACCAACTTACCTTCCCTGACTCCTTTGTACCATGTAACTACTAGTATTTCATTGTCTAACAAACTGGTAGCATCATCTTGATTCATGTAAAAGCTTCTCCCCAAAGATCCAAGAACTATGAACTAATATTCCATTATTCACTCCAATTACTGCAAATTGACAGTTGTTCACAGGACAAATCTCAAAGCAAATAAATAAGCAATGCTATGGTTTGAATACCGTTTGTGGCTCCAAAATGCATGCTGGATTTTCATCTCCACTCTAAGTTATGAAGAGGCTGGAAACTTAATCTGACTGCAGCATTCAGAGGTGGGGCCTCAGGAGGTGTTGGAGGCTCAGGGCAAAGCCCCCATGATTGGATACTGCTGGCTTTATAAGAGACAGTGATCCAAGGAGATGCACATTTGTGGTAGCTCCCTGTCATCATACATTGCCCTGCGCTATCTGGGCACTCTGCCAGCCAGGGGCAATCCTCAACGCTGAACCTACACAACTAAGAACTGAAATAAACCTCTTTTCTTTATTACTTAGCCTGTGGTATGGTGCAAAAAGCAACAGACAACAGACTAAGATAACCACCTAGATGTGTTTTGTTACCATTAGTTTTATAGACTGAATGTTTGTGTCCTGCCCCCCCACCGCCAAATTTGCAAGTTGAAATCTTAACTTCCAATGTGATGGTTATCAGGATGTTGGGCCTTTGTTAAGGGATTAGGTCATGAGGGTGGGGCCTAGTGAGTGAGCTCAGTGTTCTTATAAAAGAGACAACAGGGGGCTTCCCTACCCCTCCTATCATGTATAGACACAGTGAGAAGATATAAATCAAGAAGTGGGCTGGGGATGTGGCTCAAGTGGTAGAGCAATCCGCCTGGCATGCGCTGGGTTCAATCCTCAACACCACATAAAAATAAAATAAAGATGTTGTATCCACCGAAAACTAAAAAATAAATATTAAAAAATTCTATCTTAAAAAAAAAAAAGTAACTCCTTACCAGATAACCAAACTGGGTGCCCTGATCTTGGACTTCCCAGCCCCCAAAATTGTGAAAAACAAAGTCCTGTGGTTCTTTATTTATTTATTTTTATTTTTAAAAATTGTTTATAGTCGCAGACAGACAGCAGGCCTTTGTTTTTATTTGTTTATTTTTATGTGGTTCTAAGGATCAAACCCAGTGTCTCACACATGCTAGGCAAGCATTCTGTCACTGAGCCTCAACCCCAGCCCCAAAGTCCTGTTTTTTATAAGCCACCCTATGGTCCTGTGTTTGAACAGCCTGAATGGACAAAGACAACCATATTTCAAAACTTAACACTCATTTATAGAAATGTGTTCTTCTTCATTCCTTAAAATCCTTGTTTTCCAGACCACATTAACCACATTTAGTATCATGTTCTTCCATTCAGATAGGAATATGGCAAGTTATTTCTTTCTTTTTAAAGCCATCAATAAGTTATTCAACATTATAGAGTCAGCAATTCATCAGAAAGAAAATCCAGTGTATTTTATGGCTAATGCTGTTTGTTCACACTACTTGTGTTACAACAGACCATCTTGACCCCTTTTCAAGAAAGGATTTGTCCCAGAGGCTTGAAGTGCAATCCCTTAAATATTGTCCTCCTGCAAAGAGCTGCTTTCACCAAGGCCATTCCCTGTGGCTGGGTGGGACTGGTGAAGCACATCTACAGTGCTGGTCAGTGTGGGAACGTCCCAGCTTGGGATACTGTGAAGGGCCATTCAAGCCCCAAGAGCTCAACAGAGGCCTAGCCTGCATTTGCAGGGAAACTCAACTTCTTCTATGCCTCCTTTCTTCCCTCCCTTTCAGAGGTGTAGAAGCTAACTCCACCTGTGGTTGCTTCCTGAGGAACCAACCCAAGACATCACAACTACCCAAGCTAAAACAGCCTTCATTACAAATGAAGCATGGAAAATTTATTTTCCTTTTAAAAGTGGCTTTAAAAACCAAACTTAGCAATCAGGATTGGGCAGTTATCTTAAACATCAAGACCAATATCAATTTCTCAATGGTCACCATGTTTTAATATTCACCTCATCTTTGCAATGTGAGAAATACTACCACCTCAGGTTTTAAGGCTAGCTATAGAAGGATAAGGTTCATTTCTCAGATCTCAGAATAGGCTGTGGGATTTATTATTATTATAATAATTTATTATTTTATGGACTCATATATAGGTACAGTTACTTTCAAAGAGATATATTTGATAATGAAATAATTTATACTTAATTATTTCATATATTCTTCCCTTCTAGCATTTGGAAAGCCAAAAATACACCTGAAAAAATTGTGAAACACTGTGTTATGGTTAGTAAATAAATTCTTTAACAATTACAGTGCTATTATTTTGTGGGTACCACATTATCGTCTCCTGATAGGTGTAAATAACTCAGTATTCTTTCTGTCCTTTCATCCTAGACAAGAAGAAGTTGATCCTGAGCACAGTACCTGGGATCTGTCTATATAATCAGAGTGACTTGTACATTAACAACCTGGAGTTAATTGTCTACAGATGTGTCACTGAATTTTATCTTGGATTGTCAAAATTTTGTTCAGGAAGTCTTTGGTGAGAAACAGCTTAAACTCCCTTCTGCCCTCTGCTGGATTAAAGAAGTTGTAACTATTTTTCAGTTCCTGTATATCCTAGAACATTCCTGCCAATGATAAAATTATTCTCTTTTCCTCCCAACAGCTGCTCAGGCATTTAGTTAAAATGTTAACACTACTTTCCAAAGAGCCAATATAAAGTACTGGGCTAAATTCTACTCTTCAAGAGGCAGGGTGATTTTGGATATTTCGTATTCCCTTTAAAGTGTAGAAAGAACTTTAGCAGCAGAGAGAGTATTCCAGAGGCTCATTTACCCAGTTCTCAGATATCAGAAATAAAGTCCCTAAGGTCACACGATTCCAGAAACTAATTCCTTGTGACATCCACATTTCTTCTCAGCCTCCCTGAGCCTACTAGTCTGCAGTTTTACAAATGATTTGGTAACATAAACTGGGACCTTCTCCAGCATCTCACAAGCCCAGATGTCCTTGAAAACTTTCCGGGGCTAACTTTAAGTGGAAGTGAGCTGACATCAGCTATCATGGCAGATGGGTTGCCAGGCAACTGCATCAGCCCAGAGCTGGGAGAGGAAAAGACAGAGCACACTGTACACTTTGGTGGAGGGATCAGCTCCAACAGGTGCCATTCTGAACCGATTCAAGGTTTTCTGTCAATAATAATAGCAGCATAAGATCAAGGTTTTCTGGCAATAATTATAGCAGCATAAGATCAAGTGATTGGCCATGTAATTATTAGTTACATTATCCAAAGTCAGGAATGGGAACGAAATGGAGGCCCACATACACCACTGAGCTCCTTAGCAGCAAAGAGGAGGCACGGGGAAGCAGCTTATTCCTGAGTACATCTCTGATGGGAAGGACTGCCATATATTTGCTCTTAAAAAAAGCTGCCTCCCTATCATTCCCCACTCCTTGGTTTTGATTTATTTAATAGTTTCTATTTAACAAGACCTTAATACTACTCTTCCATATAGCTACTGCAGCCTTGACTTTAAGGAATTAGCTTCGTGTCATTTCCTTAACTCTTTGTTGATTAGTTTTACAACATGGAGTAAAAACAACAACAAAAAAAAAACAAAAAAAAACACTGAACTGTGAACTATTGAATGAACTTCATTATGTCCTAGCAATAAAACTTTATCACTTTCCACTAACTCAAAATACTAATCTCTGTCACTCAAACACATCACCAGATTGTTTACATCAACGCATGAAACCTAAGTCTCATTTTCTGTCTTCTCCCATATTCATGGCCCAGTATAGATAAATGAAATTAGTAATTTGTGTGGATTTCTTTTAAACATGTGTGCGCGCACACATACACACACACTTATGTGGAAGGAAGACCTATAAAAGAGGCAAAACTTTTGCCTTTTGTAATTAGTTATAATTTATCTCCCTATATGCCTTTGACTATGTATATAAAAAGACCTCTAGGCAGAGCTTAACAGTATTCAGTGTTTTGAGAGAAAGGGTGATCTTCTCAGCCTTGAGTGTGGCAGGGTGCACACTAGTAACCAACACTCACTCACCACAGCAGTGATTCTTCAAGACAGGAGGGACATAGGATAGGATAAAGCTGAAAAAGTCCTCTGTGATTCTGATGCACCTCAAGGGCTTGGTTAGTATAATAAATCATAACGAACCTTCCTATAAAATATTTTGAATTATGCTTCAGAGGAGAATAAACTTTTGTCAAGCTTACCTGACATTCTGTGGAACATATTAAGAGGTAGGCATGGTCACCTTTGTTCTAAGAAAGTCACTGACCTTGGGATTTTAAATGACCCCCATTTGGGGAAGGTTTTAGCATTTTCCTCATCCATGATAGAAATCATTTATCTAAAGTTTCTTGATTTAGAGCTGAAAAACCTAAGATTCAGAGAGAAGAAGTGACTCATTCAAGGTCACACAACCTTGGTGATAGATGAACAGCACTGTCTTATTCCTATATTTTTGCAAAGGTCAGCATGTCACAGACATACTGTTCTCTCTAGGACAATGACTCAGTTTGACGTAATTGCAGAATGACCTGGAAGGGCAGAGGCAGAGGTCTAGGGCAAAGTGCCAGCTTTGTGCTTTCAGTGGTCAGAATTTTAGGGTGACGTCTGACAACCACAGATTGTATCTGACCATCCACACTCCGCATAAGGAAGAACAGACCTAATCTGCCTTGAAAAATGTCCTTAAATCCCCAAAGGAACTGCAAGACACTGGAAACAGAAGAGACCAAGGGAGCTTGCTAGCTTTTCATAATCTCCTGGGTGATCATTACTAGTCACCCCCACACACACTTTTTAAAATTTTGTTCTACTTAGTTATTATACCTGACAGCAGAATGCATTTCAATTCATTGTACACAAATAGAGCACAACATATTAATTCTCTGGTTGTACACAAAGTAGGGTCCCAACATTCCTGCAATCATATGGCAATGATGTCTCATTCCACCATCTTTTATCATTATTTATAATCATAGTAAATGTTTTATAAGTCAAAGAAGTGGTTTTATTTTATGTAATTTCTGACAGAACTACATGCAGTTTTATTTAACCCTTTCGGAAACCAATGAGTTCATGCATGGCAGTCATCACGCCCCATGGAGCAGAATACATATGGAACAGGATAGATTGAAAGATGCCACCTCAAGCAAGCCTTCCTTGTTCTTCTTCATTTTGACACTGAAATGTGTGCAAGAGCATTGGACTTGGAGTTAAGAGGCTTCGCTTGGGTCCTGGGTTTGTCACTCATTTAAATAATGAGCTTCACGAGTTATGTGACCTCTATTGAGCTTCTAATTCTAAATCTAAACAAATAAATAACACTATTTTATAGGGCTGGTAGGAAGAATCTAAGCAGAGAGTAGATATTTAGTTCATTTTTTCCGTATGTTCTTCCATTTTTCTGCCACCCCTAAGCCTGGAATAGCAAACTAATTTCACAGAGTTGATTTGAAGATTTAATTAAATAAGATAATCTGTCTAAAACCTCTTGCACATGGAAGGCAAATAACACCTGTTAGAAGGAGGAAAATGAATGCAGCAGTCTCCGAGGGCCATATGGGACTGCTGCTGGCACAGGCACACCTCCCTCCTCTGGGTAGATGCCACCATAGGGCACAAGATGGCCTGGGACCTAGAGGCGAGGTGGGATCCTGGCCCTTTCCATGTTTCCCCAATCAGCTGCTCCATGGAATGCAACTGTGCTCCTTGGGAGAGCCCTGACCTGAACTCCTAAGTTAGCCAGTTCAACACTCTTGGGAGCAGCAGGCTGTGCTGCAGATTAGTGCCCTCCTCAATCAGATAATAACAGAAAGCCTTTGGCACAGTAACTGGCAGTGAGGCCCAGCAAAGGAAAGACACTGTCATGGGTAACAGTCTACACACTCCCTGTGGTCAAGCTTCAACACTGTATGGCAGGAACCACCTTGGAGATGAGAAAGCAACTGCTTGCTGAAGGTACCATTTGCTTTGACTTATTTTTGTTTGTTTTATTATATAGTTTCATGTTTTAATTTTTATTTATTTTTATTGGTTATTTTTAGTTAATCAATTTGAAGACCTCATTGACTATATCCTGTGATTGTGAAGTTTGCTACACAATATAATATGAAATACTGTCAGCATATGTGTATAAATTTGCTTAATAATTAAGTAAAAAGAGTCAGGTGAGAAAACAAAAAGAACCAAGTTTTTGTTTTGTCAATTTTTTTAATTGTTTCTTTTGTTTCACTTTCACTTATTTCAGCTCTGATTTTAATTATTTCCTATCTCCTACTGCTTTGGAGGTTGATTTGTTCTCTTTCTAGGGCTTTGAGATGTAATGTTAGGTCATTTATTTGTTGACTTTTTCTTCTTTGAAGGAATGAACTCCATGCAATGAACTTTCCTCTTAGAACTGCCTTTATAATGTCCCAGAGATTTTGATATGTTGTATAGGTGTTCTCATTTACCTCTAAGAATTTTTTAATCTCCTCCTTGATATCTTTTGCAACCCACTGTTCATTCAATAGCATATTATTTAGTCTCCAGGTGTTCAATGAAATAGAAACAATTGAAAAAAAAATTGACAAAACAAAAAGTTGGTTCTTTGAAAAAATAAATAAAATTGATAAGCCATTAGCCATGCTAAAGAAGAGAAGGAGAGAGAAAACTCAAATTACTAACATCCATGATGAAAAAGGAAACATCATAATGAACACTACAGAAATATAGAAGGTAATTAGAAATTATTTTGAAAATTTGTACTCCAATAAAATAGAAAATATTGAAGGAATTGACAAATTTCTAGAGGCATATGATGTGCCCAAACTAAATCAGGATGGTATACACAATTTAAACAGATCAGTTTCAAGCAAGGAAATAAAGGACACAATCAGAAGCCTACCAACCAACAAAAACCCAGGACCAGATGGATACACAACTGAGTTCTACAAGACCTTTAGAGGAGAACTAACACCAATACTTCTTAAACTATTTCATGAAATAAAAAAAGAGGGAACACTTCCAAACACATTCTATGAGGCCAATATCACCCTGATTCCAAAACCAGACAAAGACACATCAAAGAAAGAAAACTTTAGACCAATATTGCTAATCAATGTAGATGCAAAAATTCTCAATAAAATTCTGGCAAATCGAATACAAAAACATATCAAAAATATAGTGCATCATGATCAAGTAAGGTTCATCCCAGGAATGCAAGGTTGATTCAATATACAGAAATCAATAAATGTAATTCATCACATCAACAGACTAAAAGATAAAAATCATATGATCATCTCAACAGATGTTGAGAAAGCATTTGATAAAATACAGCATCCTTTCATATTCAAAACACTAGAAAAACTGGGGATAACAGGAACATACCTCAACATTATAAAGGCTATCTATGCTAAGCCCCAGACCAACATCATTCCAAATGGAGAAAAATTGAAAGCATTCCCTCTAAAAACTGGAACAAGAGAGGGATGCCCTCTGCCACCACTTCTATTTAACATAGTTCTTGAAACACTAGGCAGAGCAATAAGACAGATGAAAGAAATTAAAGGGATATGAGTAGGAAAAGAAGAACTCAAATTATCACTATTTGCAGGTGATATGATTCTATACCTAGAAGACCCAAAACACTTCACCAGAAATCTCCTAGAACTAATAAATGAATTCAGTAAAGTAGCTGGATATAAAATCAACATCCATAAATCAAAGGCATTTCTGTACATCAGTGAAAAATCCACAGAAAGACAAACTAGGAAAACCACCCCATTTACAATAGTCTCAAAAAACAAAAAATACTGGGGAATAAATTTAATAAAAGAGGTAAAAGACCTCTACAAGGAAAACTACAACATACTAAAGAAAGAAATTAAAGAAGGCTTTAGAAGATGGAAAGATCTGCCTTGTTCTTGGATAGGCAGAATTAATATTGTCAAAATGATCTTACTTCCAAAAGCAATATACAGATTCAATGCAATCTCAATCAAAATCCCAATAACATTCCTCATAGAAATAGAAAAAGCAATCATGAAATTCATCTGGAAAAATAAGAGACCCAGAATAGCCAAAGCAATCCTTAGTAAGAAGAGTGAAGCTGATGGCATTACTATTCCAGAACTTAAACTATACTACATAGCAACAGTAACAAAAACAGCATGATATTGGCACCAAAACAGATTGGTAGACCAATGGTACAGGATAGAGGACACAAAGTTTAACCCACATAACTACAGTTATCTTATATTAGACAAAGGTGCCAAAAACGTACATTGGAGAAAAAAGATAGCCTCTTCAACAAATGGTGCTGAGAAAACTGGAAATCACATGTAACAGAATGAAATTAAACCTCTCTCTCTCACACCATGCACAAAACGCAACTCAAAGTGGATCAAGAACCTAGGAATTAAACCAGAGACCTTGCACCTAATGGAAGAAAAAGTAGGCCGAAATCTCCATCATGTCAGATTAGGCCCCAACTTTCTTAATAAGACTCCTATAGCACAAGAATTAAAACTAAGAATCAATAAATGGGATGGATTCAAACTAAAAAGTTTCTTCTCAGCAAAAGAAACAATCAGTGAGGTGAAGAGATAGTCTACAGAATGGGAGCAAATCTTTACCACATGCACATCAGATAGAGCACTAATCTCCAGGATATATAAAGAACTCAAAAACCTTAACACTAAAAAACCAATAACCCAATCAACAAATGGGCAAAGGAACTGAAGAGACACTTCTCAGAAGAGGATATACAATCAATCAACAAACATATGAAAAAATGTTCAACATCTCTAGCAATTAGAGAAATGCAAATCAAAACTACTGTAAGATTTCATCTCACTTCAGTCAGAATGGCAATTATCAAGAATACAAACAACAATAAATGTTGGTGAGGATGTGGGAGAAAAGGCACACTCATACATTGCTGGTGGGACTGCAAATTGGCACAGCCAATCTGGAAAGCAGTTTGGAGATTCCTTGGAAAACCCTGAATGGAGCCACCATTTGATCCAGCTATCCCACTCCTTGGTTTATACCCAAAGGACTTAAAAACATCGAACTACAGGGATACAGATATATTAATGTTTATAGCAACACAATTCACAAAAGCTAAATTGTGGAACCAAACCAGATGCCCTTCAGTAGATGAATGGATCGGGAAACTCTGGTATATTTACACAGTGGAACATTACTCAGAATTAAAAGAGAATAAAATCATGTCATTTGCAGGTGAATGAATGAAGTTGAAGAATATAATGCTAAGTGAAGCAAGCCAATCCCCCAAAAACCAAAGGCTGAATTTTCTTTGATATGAGGATGCTGACTCATAATGGCCATGGTGGGGGGGGGGCATGGGAGAAATGGAGGAACTTTAGTTAGGGTAATGGGGAGGGAGGGAAAGAGAGAGGAAAAGGAGATAGGAATGATGGTGGAATGAGTTAGACATCATTACCCTAAGTACATGTATGAAGTCACGAAAGATGTGAAAATATTTTATGTACAATCAGTGACTTGAAAAATTGTGCTCTATATGTGTCATATGAAATGAATTGCATTCTGTCATCATGTATAATAAATAATAATAAATAAATAATTTAATTTTCAAAAAGAACCAAAAAAAAAAAAAAAACCCACAGAAAGGCTCTCTACTTTTTCATTATTTCCCTCCTCAGAAATTAAAGCTGAAGTTCTAAAAGTTGCCAGGCTTTGTCAAAGTCTACTAAGCTACTGTATACAGAATGAACATGAACGAGTTAGACCCGGATTCAAGTCCGATTCATCCATGACCAATATGATTAACTACTCTAGATCTGTCTCTGACCCTAAATTGGGAAATGACAACTGTAAGTTTGTTGGGTGGTCATGGGAAGATGCATGTCAAACTTCCTAGTGTGGGGTCTGTACGTGATCAGCAGTCAATAATAAGTGAGGAGTTCTGGGCTTCTGCATGCACACATGCTATTTTCCCATCTAATAAATTCTGCCCTTTCTTTTCAGTTCTTCGGATAGTTTAAAAACCCAGTTTCTGCCATTTGGCTTAGTGGCAAGAGTCAAAGGAGAGACTTATTAGCTCCACAGAGCAAGCGGCTTTACACAGCTACCACAGCAGGTGAAAGACACAGGTTGACAATTTACAAGAAGGAGGGTTCACTTTAGAAGGCTCATTCTTGACAATGGATAGCAAAAACAAAAGAAAAGCAATGAGCAATGTCAATGTGGTCTCAAATGGCTACACAAAGATGACCACATTAACTTTTTGATTTGCACAAAGAAGCTTGAAATATGGGATAGAGATATTTGGAATTAAGTCAACTGAATCTCATCACCTCTGCCTGTGACCTAGCCAAGACTGGTTTTCTGTTCCTTTCTTATTTGAGATTATATATGTGAATGACTTAATTACTCTGAAACTGGAAATCTGGGTTCATTAAGGAGGGAAGGGATTATATTTCAGAAAAATCATGAAGTAAGCCAAGTCCAGGAAAGTGCAAAAAGGGTGGAGATGGAATCCAAAACTAAGGCTGCGTTTATTCATGCATGCATTCAAATGCTTCCTGTGAACCGGTGAACAGAAGATAAAAAAGTGAGGAGAAATACACGAAGTCCCTACTGCATGATGCTTACCACTTAAGAGAAAGCCAGAAGATAATTATATCAATCAGGATAGATGAGGTTGTACTGAGAAGAACAAACCTGATATCTCAATGATTCAGAATAACAAATTTTTACTTCTCATTCACACTATAGGATCATCAAGGGTAAGCCCAGAACTTCATAGTCACTCTACTGGAGAAACAGAAAGCTCTGGAGGATCAATTTTCAGCAGTTAAAAATGCTGTGGCTACCCCAGGCATGGTAGGGCACATACTTGTAATGCCAGCTACTTGGGAGGCTGAGGAAGGAGGATCATAAGTTCAAGATCAGCCTGAGCAATTTAGAAAGCCTGTCTCAAAATAAAATAAAAAGGGTTGGCACCTGCCTACTAAATTAATTTCCAATAACCCCCAACTCCCAAAAGTTGCTTAGCTGGAATTGATATACATCATTCTTATTCACAAATCACTGGCAAAGACTAGTATAAAGTCCTACCCAACCATAGAAAAGAAAATGCAATTCTACCACATGCCAGTAAGGGGGAATGCAGAAATATTTGATAGGCAGCATGAACAGCTCCCATACTAATCAAATAATCACCCACCAAGGAACATATAATTACAAGCTGAGATTATAACAATGAAAGAAATGAATAAAGGTCCTAAAGAGGAAGAAGAGTCATGAAGAAGGCTTAGCCTGGAGAATAGAAACTTCAAGAAGACCATGGGATTGAGATGTCCTAATAAAGAACAAAAGGACTTCACCTATAAGATTTCAATACATAGAAGGTACAGAGATAAAAACTCAGTGTAATGTTATCGGGCACAACCTTCTAACAATGCTGCCTGGCCTCAAGAATCGTAATATTCAGCAGGAAGGAAACCACGTGATAGAGTCTGAGTGCAGATGCCTCCCAAGGTGTCTGTCCATCACAAGAGCCTGCTACTAATGGAGACCACCACCATGTCCACTCTATGGCCACCCAGGACCATCCAAGCGTGTGCCCCATCAATGGTGGCAGTAGGAAGTAAGGAAATTGCTCCGATGCTGAAGGTTCCTCCTCTGTGGTCTGCACAGTGTCATTTCTAATCTGCAGCCAGTTACTGCCACATCCTCCAACCAGATTGGCCAATTTTTAAAGGAGACAGCACAGGACTAGAAATGTTACACATGGAGAAAAAAAGAAGGGCTGAATTTAGAGAGTGTGTTCTTGAAGTACAAACATCTCGTCGAGGCTGTCTGAGAAGGGCACACACATTTCTCTACGCTACTCTGTGCTAAGGTACAGGCTAGATGCTTGGCCTGTGTCATCTCAATTCAACCCTCTTCAAGTGGGCAATATTGTCCCCATTTTGCTGATGAGGAAATCAAGATAAATAACTGTCAAGGAAATTGCTCCTGATCATAAAGGCTGAGTTGGGATCCAGATTCAAGTAGATTCTATGCTCTTCTCACCACGCCCTACTACTCTCTCCAGTACTAAATGGGCTCTTTCAGGAGAATAAACCACTTACTATCTTTACTACCTTTGGGCCATTAAAACTGCAACATAAAACACTATAGGAAATAGTAAACAGAAGCCTATTTCTATATATAAAAATGAGACAAATTTCATTTTGGAGTATTTATTGCTAAAGTACATAAAAATTATTCCAGCCATCCCTGGGGAATAAAGTATATAAGGAAAATGAATCAAGGATCACAGGAAGACATGATTACAAAATAACATTAAGAAAACAACATCCAATGCTGTGACACATGGTATGTGTGTGTATGTTGCACACTTAGTTCTTCACTTAGTTCCTGGATGTTCTCAAAGAACATTCCAGAAATGCTTCAATCACAAAGCATCCTTGGAATTCAATTAGACCCCAAAGACAAACTCTGAAAATATTCCCACATATCCAGATGCATCGTCTCACTTGCTTATTTTAAGCCAAAAGCAGAACATTAACATTAACATTAACAGAACATAAACGAGGTCCGATCCCCACGTTTCCAGTACCAGGCTGAGGAGACAGGCGAACTTGATTGACAAAGGCAACACTAACCTTGAAGACAGGAGCTATTACTGTTGTATTGTGTGCAATGTGACATTTGTTTTTTGTACAAAAATCAGGTCAGGCACATCTGGAGATGTGGAGAAAGTAACATGAAAAATTCCTTAACTTCTTTGTAAATAACAAAACCAAGAAACAACTGAAACAGGAAATCCCATGCTCCTTGTGACCCAGCTGCCTGAAAAAAACATGTCACTCTTCATTTTAAAGGGACCCTGTTATAACTGAGGTCCACACCACACTCTCAGATTTGTCACATTAGCTCACAGCCAATCCCAATTTATATAAAGATGGCTTCTCCAAAGTACTTTAAATCTACAATAACTTTGGACTACCATAGACTAGTCAAAGATCTTAAAATTAATTTACTTGGTAAATTTTCAATCATACACAATAGAGAAGATAGTATAAAGAATCAACATGTACCCCTTACCAAGCTCCAAGGATTCTTTTTGCCAATCTATTCTAGTATCACTTATCTCTCCATTTTTCTATCATACTTTAAAAAAAAATTTTATTTGTTCTAATTAATTATACATGACAGCAAAATGCATTTTGATTCATTGTACACAAATGCAGCACAACTTTTCATTTCTCTGGCTGTACATGATATAGAGTGCACCATATGTTCAGTCAATGATATTCATCTCATTCCACCATCTTTCCTATCCCCATGTCCCCTCCCTTTCCCTTCCTCCCCTTGGACCAATCAAAGTTCCTCCATTCTCCCCACATCTTCCCTCCAAACTATGGATCAGCAACCACTTATCAGAGAGAATATTCGGCCTTTGGTTTTGGGGGATTGGCTTATTTCACTTAGCATGATATTCTCAAACTCCATCCATTACCTGCAAATGCCATAATTTTATTCTTTTTTAATGCTGAGTTATGTTCCATTGTGCATATACACTACAGTTTCTTTATCTGTTCATCTATTGAAGAGCATCTAGGTTGCTTCCACAGTTTAGCTATTGTGAATTGTGCTGCTATAAACATTGATGTGGCTGTGTCCCTGTTTTTAAGTCCTTTGGGTATAGACAGAGGAGTGGGACAGCTGGGTCAAGTGGTGGTTCTATTCCAAGTTTTCTAAGGCATCTCCATACTGCTTTCCAGAGTGGTTGCACCAATTTTCAGTCCCATCAGAAATGTATGAGTGTGCCTTTTTGCCACATCCTCGCCAACACTTATTGTTGTATTCTTGATTCCTGCCATTCTAATTGTAGTGAGATGAAATCTTAAGAGTAATTTTCATTTGCATTTCTCTAATTACTAGAGATGTTGTACACTTTTTCATATATTTTTTGATAAATTGTATATCTTCTTCTGAAAAGTGTCTGTTCAGCTCCTTACCCCATTTATTGACTGGGTTGATAGGTTTTTTTGGTGTTTTTTGAGTTCTTTATATATACTGGAGATGAGTGCTCTGACGTGTGTGTGGCAAAAATTTGTTCCCAAAATGTAGGCTCTCTCTTCATTTTTTCTTTTGCTGAGAAGAAGCTTTTCAGTTTGAATCCATCCCATTTATTGATTCTTGATTTTATTTCTTGCACTATAGAGTCTTATTAAGGAAGTCAGGGCCTAATCCGACATGATGGAGATGAGGGCCTACTTTTTCTTCTATTGGGTGCAGGGTCTCTGGTTTAATTCCTAGGTCCTTGATCCATTTTGAGTTGAGTTTTGTGCATGGGGAGAGATAGGAGTTTAGTTTCATTTTGCTGCATATGGATTTCCAGTTTTCCCGGCACCATTTGTTGAAGAGACTATCTTTCAGGTTTTGTTTTGGATTAGTCTATGTCCACTTCTCTAAAATGTATAGAAAGAATTCCAGATGGGGGACTCAAACCAATTATGGATTATCTGTCTACCTTGGTGTCCCTCTGCCTGATGACCTGTATGTCTCCTAACCTAATTAAACAGATGTAACTTGAAGGAAAAAGATACATAGTATGGCCTGAAATAAATTCCATCTTTATAAGGATGAAACTGTCAGGTGATAGACTTCGATTGACAGTGTTAGCCTGACACTGTCATTTCAAGACATAAGAAATTCCAGAGCCTTTATATCTGCCAGCAAAGAAACCATATTACACAGTCAGAAGAGATGGAAAGGAGATGCTAGGAGCCTATTAATGAGCTGACTAGGAACTATTCCACAATACACAGGGCACTCCTCTTAGTCTCTAAGAAAAATTTAGCTCTTAGACATTCTCTAAAGTACCAATTTTCAGCCAAATGACTTTAGCAAGGGAGTAGGAGAAAAAGTACTACATAATTATAGTGTGATATGAGATCAAAATCTCATATCTGATTTTTTGTTAAAGATAATAATATGCCTTTTCCCTTCGATTCACAAGTACAAATAAATGGACTCCTCCTTCCTAAGCAGTTCCCACTATCCACCAGGAGATGGCGCCAACACTCCACTTACTCACCATGAGTTTCCAGCTAGGCTCCAAGGTCATACAATCCTAGAATGCTCAGGTGTGTTGTACAGTGTTTGTGGCCTTGCTGACATGAAGCTGTTCTGTGAGGTTTGCTTTTAACTAATGACTCAGTAATCAAACTGTGCAGTACATTTTGTACTCTGGATTTTTAAAAGTTTTTTTTTAATTATTATGCATTATATCAAATTACCACTATACGAGTGGAAATTAAGACTTTATGGAGTTTTTATATGTTGAAATATTTCTTCAAATAAATCTCTCCTATATATCAAAACTTTAAAAAAAAAAAAAAAACCCAGAGGCTTAGTAAGAAGCTAAGATTTGATAAGATATATTAAAATCGTCATCCTGGACATATTTGCCTCTAGATACCGTGTAGTGATTTGTGTTAGTCAACTTTCCATCACGGGGGGGTGGGGGTGAGAGGGGGGGCAGGGAATACCAGAGATGAACAACTTAAAAGGAAGAAGGAATCATTCAGGCTCAGTTTCAGAGGTTTCAGTGTATGGTCACTTGGTTCCATGGTGTATGGGCTTTATGTGGTGAGACAGAACATCACAGTGGGGAGCATGTGGTAGAGCAAAACTTCTTACCTCAGGAACGATGGAAGGAGGCAGGGAGGGGCTGGGGACAAAGCACACCATGTAAAAGCAGGCTCCCAGTGATCTACTTCCAACTAGACCCACCTCCAACTTTTCCAACACCTCCCAACAGCCCGCTAAGCTGTGAATCCTTAGCAGCACAGTGCTGCTGTGGGGACCAGCCTTATATGCATGAAGCTTTGGGGGATATTTACAATCCAAACCCTAACATGATTTGTAACTTTGCCTTTTGACTCCTCAGAGAAAATCCTGGTAATTCAGAAGCCATAGGGCTCCATCTAGGTTGATCAAGACTGAAAGATACAGCAGGCAGGCAGCATGGTGAACGAATAATTCCCAGGGCATGCTGAAGACCTTGTTGTAAGGCACAGAGCTTCAGCTCACATTTGCTGAAACTGAGATTTAAATAAAACAAGAAAGAGGAATATGGGCTCAAGTGTCAGAATAAAGGGGATTCTGAGAAGGCAGAAGAAATGGTCTTAGCTATTACAAAATAAAGGCATTATTCTTTGACATGGTTTCATTCTGACTACAAACAAATAAATGCATGAATTGATTTGAGGAATCCAGATGACTAATAAAAAGGAAAGGAATTTTTAAACCTGGCTTTAATTAATAAATAATCAAAACAAGCACTGCCACATATTGTATGATATTTTGTAGCACTAGTCTCCGTCTCTCCTGGTTTTTTAAAAACCATCTAGTAGAAAGCATCATAACCTTCATTCAACATGTGTGGATGCTGAGGCTTCTGGCCACTCAGATTGCCAAGGTAAGTGCACACAATATTCACCTAGGTCTCTGGCCTTAACTAATCTAATACAAAATTATTTTAAAGGAAGGAAGGACATGTCATTGGTTTTGTTTGTTTTTACAGAGTTGTCAATTTGTTTGCTGCAAAGTGGGCAGAAAGGTAGAGAAAGGGCTTAAATGTAATGCCTGCTCTGCTGGAGGCATCTATGGAGCTCAGCCTAGGACTGCAGTTAAGCCTGGACTGACCAGGTCAATACTAAGTGCCAACTTTCATCTGCCCAAGAAAATAAACACACATCATTCCTGAAAACACCTGTCTTTAAGAGTTAATAATCAAATATTTAATACTAACGAATCAATTTGTCATATATTAATAATAATTCCCCTTTGTCTAGACTGTCTTTACCTTCATTTAAATAATGTTACTTCAAATACCAATATTCTCAATCTAGTTTTTGAACAACAAAGCAGTCACATCCTAAAAACCTGCTATTTAAAAACAGTAAGGACTCAATGCCTTACAAGTCTGTCTATTGTATAAAACTGGAATGTTCCCTAACGCAGGTTCAGATTAGTACATCTGCACCCACACCTATAATTTATGGAAAGACTGGAGGATCACATAATAAAGTTTTCAAGGAAAACAGTCATGGGGGGAAAGTAGCAACCGCCTGACAGGCTAACGAAGAGCAGAACTCACTTCAAAGACACCACCTTCTACCTGCTAATTACTTTCAGTATCTGGGTAAAAAACATGCTTTATTGTCTGAGCTTGAAAACATTCACATCAAAAAAAAGTCAGGCTCTTTCAAAACAACCAGCCCAAACCCTATGTGGACACTAAAATGTATAGTCTAAAAGCACAGGTATCATCTGGAAGAGGGCAGAGTTGCAGCGCTTTTAAACCCACATCTGCTCAATACAGAAGGGAAGTCCAGACAAGCTCCAAAGGTCAGTCTCCTGATGCCAAAGTGGAAAAGTTCTGTTTAGGATGCCTTCTTTCTCCTGCTGTCCCCTCCACCCTCTGCAAATGGAGGAAGTCGGTGGAGTAAACGGGGCATTCGATATTCTACAGCAATCACAACCAAACCCCAGCTCTTCAGGGAGAAGTCCTGTTTGCATCCTTTGTTTACACTGAGTGCTGAAGGATGTTGTTTGCGTCAACTGCAAATCCTGTAACTCTCAAGGCAATGCAGCATGAGGTGCTTGCCTGTTTCCCACACAAAGATGAAGCAGTTGGATTACTGGGGGTGCTGGGGACAGAATCCAAAGTCCCTGATGCCCACTCCACAGCTCTTTCCATTCCCGGGGGGGGGGATCCAGCTCAAGGGACGTGTTAAACATACAGGTCTCTGTGTCTGGTCCCAGGACTGAAGCATCATCTCCAAGGAGACGCATGTGTTTAAAACTATCAATGCTGAAATGCCTTTAAATAATGAGATTCCTGCTCCCTCTCTCAATTCCACAGCGGAGGGTTTAACTGCATGGAATCAAGAGAGGGTTTACTGCCCCAGAAATTCTAAGATCTTGATGAGCTGAGAGTACTAACTTTTTGAATCAGGAAGGACACAAACTAGGTGGGACTCTTAGACACAGGCTATTAACTGAGAGTCAGGAAAGGTGTGGCATCTCTCCCTCTTACCTAGAAGACCCCCTCACATCTCCAGCCCTCAGGAATTTGTTTGGCTCTGAAAGAAAAGATAGGTTTTTGTTAAGTTTCTGCTGGTTGTTCTATTACCCTTATCTACCTTCTCCCATCAGAGTGGCTAAGCTTTGTCCTCTGTTCAAGATTAAGCATGGTGATTGTGTCATCAGCCAAAAATCCTTGAGGACAACTGGCAAAACACACTACCCTTTCCCTGGAAGCATGTGTATGGGACAGTATTGAGTGGGGTGGACCAGCAGCCGAGCAGTAAGCCCATGGTGACAGGCACAATTACAGTTTAGTCTCTAAAACCAATGATCACACAGTCTAAATGGTCCGGATGCAGTAATATGATTTCCAAAGCCATCCACTGTCCCCGAGCTGAGTTTAGAGACAATGATTAAATACAGATGTCCTATTCATATTGTGTCCCTTCCAAAAATCCAGAGAGATTAGATTTTATAGTTAAGCAGGAAAAAGACTAAAAATATGATATGATGCCTGTTTGAGAAAGAGTCATTAAAAGACACAAACCCAGGTATAGTATGACGATGGTATAGTGAGATGGAGAAATACAATTTTTAAAGACAATGACAAAAATGACATCTTGTGCACAGATTCAAGTCTTTTTATGAGAGAAACATTCAGATGAAAATCCCCATAATTCCAGTCTAAAGAGGGCAGTGTGTGTGTGTGTGTGTGTGTGTTTGGATGTTGTTTTAGGGCAAAAAAAAAAAAAAAAAAAAAAAACCCACAAAATTTTCACTCTTTCCACTAGAGGGCGTGCTTTCCTAATTTTTCTTTACACTGGCAAAGGGAAAGAGCCTGAAGGTTCAACTTGTAAAATTCATACCTAATTTGACATCCAAAATGAGAACACAGTGCTTCTCACTGGTGAACTTAAAATGCCCTTGTGATGTTCTGCCACAGTTCTGTCTGTACTGGTGAAATGTCACACATCCATTGATACAATTCCATAGTACTGGGAGGAAAACAGCAGAAGGAAGGAAGTCCCAATAGCTAATGCAGACGGTATGGATGGAGAGTTTATGAATTTAGGATACAGACAGGCTTCAGTGAGCACCCTGGCTACTAGTTCATCAGTTGTGTGACGTTTGGGTGGGTTACTTGACTTTTTGAAACTTTAGTTTCCTCATTTTAAAAAAATGGAGACAATACCACCTCTTTCATGTGGCTCTTAAGAGTTATATACAGCTCCCAGTACAGTTTTTGGAACTTTACAAATGCTGAGAAAATGTAATTTTATTTTTAAGGCAGAATTCTGTTAATACTTGTTCAGGTTAACTGATAACACCAGTTTTTAATTTTATTCGTTGAACATGTGACCTTTTTAGTATTTTCCTATTAAACCAGAATATTTTTCAAATATTTCAAAGAAATATTCTAGTATTTTTCTTCCTATTCAACCAAGTCCTTCTCTCCTTTTTTTTTTTAATTTTAGTTTTTAATACGTAATACAGTTGCACAGTTCAACATTCCACAGGGTAAATGTGGCTTTGAAGGGCAGGGCTGTGTTTAGATTGTCTCCTTCTTACCAAGATTGCCCAAGTGCTGCTTCGTAAGTGGCAAGTAATGTGGGCTGATTAAAACCTTGTGACAACTCTGCAGGCTTTGTAAGGATAGAAAACACTTCTAATGAAAAATTAAAACAAAGTACCTGGTAGGTAGGCGGGAGGAAGGAAGGGAAAGGGATTTTTATTGTTCACTTTAGCTTTATACCATCTCTTCTGCTGTCTGATGAATCTGATACATGAGGAAATGTAGTGAAATCCTGGATACTGAATGGATCCTGCTTTGTTGCCACCTGGGTCCTTCAGGGGAACTTGGAACACATCTGGCTGGGCCTACAGTAAGTGCCTGATTCAGCATGTCTGGCTGGAACTGGGAATTTGCATTTCTAACAAGTTCCTGGGTGCTGCAGAAGCTGCTGGTCCGCACTACACACTGACAAACACTGGTCTAGCACCACCACAGAACTAACCATCCTATGGCAGACCAGAAACGGAACAGAGTAAGAAACCTAGGCTGAGTTCCTAGCTTTCATCAATTCACTGTGTGATGTAGGGGCAGGTCAATTACCTGTCCAGGTCTCCATTTGCTATTATATGAAGAGGATCAATTCCTTCCTTCCTTCCTTCCTTCCTTCCTTCCTTCCTTCCTTCCTTCCTTCCTCCCTTC
>NW_025999969.1:8629245-8631319 GCF_001458135.2 Marmota marmota marmota
GAACAATTTCAAACTATGGACACACCAAATGAAGGGCAATGAAGGAAACAAATTAATTAGGACTCAGAAGAAAGTGAACAAATGCCCTATAAAAACAGCCTTTACTTTTTATAGATTGCCTAAAGACTGGGCAGTTCTGGGTTCTTGTCTGGGTTCTACCAGTTGACTTACCTTAGATACAGTGCAGGACCTTTCTGGGCCATCGTTTTCTATATAAAAAGCAAAAGACTTGGTCCTTCATATGTAAACACTCCACAGTCCTTCAATCGGCCCATGAGCTGCAGCGCTGAGCTCGGCTCCTGGCCTGGAGCTGAGCACTAGAATCTTTCATTTTGCCTTAGCAGCACCCAACAGTGACCTTGTGCTTTGTCCACTGTCAGTACAGACCAGCTGCAGAACCCAGGTGCACAGCAGCCCCTGCTAGCCCTCAGTGCTAGCTCCTCAAACATCCTAAAACCAAGCTTCACACTGTCGTTGGTGGGACCTGTGTGCCATCATTAGACAGGCACCCAGGGTCCCATGCCATCCTTTCAGCTGACAAAGGCTTTCTCCTCTTTCCCTAAAATGCCTGGTGTCGTGTTCTCCCTGCCCATCTCACTGTCCCTGTGTGTCCCTGTCACCATGTAGTTAGGGCCTCACATCTCTCCAGGGACAAGGACAACACCTCCTAATTGGACTCTACCTCCCATTGCCATCACCCAAAAGCAGCTACGGAAGGAGCTTGTTAAGGACAGGCTCCAATCACAGGGCTCACCTACACGCATTCCATCAGTGCCCCCTCCCTGCAGTTGGGGCCCCCACACTGTGGGGCCAAGCCCCATCTCAATCCTGCCTGAACTGCCCCCTTATCTTCCTCATAGGCTTCTGCCCCAAAGTGGATCCTCCAGGAGCTGGTTCCCCAGTCCCATCCTGGGCTTCCAGTTCCCAATCCTTTCTCACTCTCTTCCTTTTGCCCTGTCTTTGCCTGTTGGAATCCTGCCAACTCTCCCCCCTCAGAAAGCTTTTCCCTTCTAATCCTCCACAAGTACACACATTCTTCCCTTTCTCTTTGCACAGCATTTTGATTGCCCTGACATTTTATGAGGTTATGTAAGATCATCTTGACTCACTCAAGACCATGAGTTTCCTGAGGACAGGGACAGAACTTGCTCACATGGGTCTCCCTGCATTCTTTGGGTATTCGGCCACTGAGATCCAGAAATGGCCTGGCCTGGTACAGATGGGTCACTGCAATATGAACTAGCTTGTATGGGACAGGAAAATGGGAATTGTGTAGCACAATGAGAGTAGTGTTGGTGTCACGTGCAGTTTTCTCAGAATTCTAACATTTTGTACACCCAAGGAAGAGTACCTAAACAAAACCTCCTCAAACACAGCAGAATGCAGAGACCCACAGAGAAAATCATGCTCCCGTTCTCCTTGGCCCATCCTGGCATGTGGTCTGGGGTGGAAATGCTTTTCTTTTTGAAAATTGCTTTTTATAATGTTTTTACCCTCAACATCAAATTTCCACTTATTCCTTGTCCCGTGACCCTTTTCCTTAAGTCACCTTCAGCCCTTTTTCAAAGGTAAAGTCCTATATTAGATTATTTCTTTATTCATAGTATTGTCAATTGCTTTTGTTAATGTTCCAGTTCCAAAGTCAAAGGGGTTTTGAGTGACCTCTTCACAACCCCCACCCCACCTCCACCATGTTGTTCTTGGAAGGTGAGCTTGCAGAATGTGCATACTGTGTTGTTATGTAAACATCTAGATTAGTGCCCTGGGGAGACAAGACAAGACTGCAGTTCTGGAAAGAATGACAAGGATGGCCTGTCTGGGCCAGCAAGGGGCAGGGACTAAGCTCCTCTCTAGAATATGAAACTACCAGATTCTAGTGCATTCTAGTGCATGGAACTGGCCATGCACTTGGGAGGACAGGCTGACCTGAGCTGACACTGCATGTAAGTGACTCAGAGCTTTCCTGGACAGCTGAGTGTTTTTGAGGAGTTCTAAGTGCCAGAGCTGTCTGGGTTCCTGGAGAAACTATCTGAGGGAAGAAAGGCAGGAGGGGAGAAATGATAACAAGAGATGT
>NW_025999969.1:8631462-8674042 GCF_001458135.2 Marmota marmota marmota
GGCTTGTCATTCATGGCCCATCCTGCCACCTCTGTGTGGTATGACTGGACTGACTCCAGGTTATCCGAGTGCTGGTTTCAGAATTAGGACCCCTTGGTCTAGGCTGGGCTCAACACTTACCAGTTGAGTGACCTTTTCTTCCTAACATTACCTGTGTGGCCCTCAGTGTTCCCATCTATAAGATGAAGCAGTCAGTGTTCTAAGGGCCCATGTCGTTCTGAAATGGATGAATATGACAAGGGAAGAATGGATGAATATGACGAATGGATGAATATGACTTCGGTTTTGGAGGCAGAGAAACAAAAGCCATAACATGTACAATGACCTCACCCCAGCATAGGGAAAGCTGCATACTCAAAGGGTATAAGTCAGGCTCAGAGGTTGCAGGATCTGCCTCAGGTGACTAACACAGGGTTGCTGGAATCCAGAACACTGGCTTTTCACTGAATGGTGGTTTCCAGACTGAGTGCCAGGGGCTGGGCCTCCCATGGAGTCCCTGACATGATTGGAGGCTAGGTGCAGAAGATGAAGTTTAAGGAAAGAATCTGGAAGCCAAATGAGCCGAATCTGGGCCTCCCACCTCCACTTCAACCACTTTTAACTGTTTTACATATTGGGCTTCCTCTTACACTTCTATTTGAAGTGAGAGTCCTACAGTTTTAAAAGCAGAGAAAAAGGTTTGAGAATCACTGCATCATATCAAGCTGCCTACTTCCCAATTCTGCCTGAGGCTGGCCTCCAGCAGAAAAATAAATCAGTGCTTACAAAAGGCCCACTCTATGCAGAACACCATTGGGGGTCCCCGATTCCCTGCTCTAATCATTTCCAAAGCTGTCTAAAAGGACTCTACTTTCTTCCAACTTTACTTGCTGATGCACCCACATCTACCTGCACCCAGATGTCCCATGGCAGGTTAGAGGCTTGGCGGGCACCTTACATGGAACCTGGAAGCACAGGCATCTCCATGAGCAGACCCTTCAGCCCTGTAGCCAAGTGCTCTGGGGACAAGCCATGGATCCCAAAAGAGCTCCGAACCTGCAGCAGGATGCCCTAGGCCTGGTCCCACCCCATGAAGGGTGATCCTCCTCTCTGACCTTCACTTCTTTGGCTATGAAATGATCCAAGGTCTTTAAGGCTCTGACCTTCAGGACACATAAAAGTGTTTGTGCTTCTGTGTGGAGAGAAGGCGAAGGAGAGGCCATATTAAGAGTGAGTTTGCAACAGAATATTACTCAGCTTTAAAGAAGAGTGAAATTATGGCATTTGCCAGTAATGGATGGAGTTGGAGAATATCCAACTAAGCCAAATAAGCCAATCCCACAAAACCAAAGGTTGAATGCTTTCTCTAATATGTGGATGCTAATTCACAATAAGGTGGGGGGCACTAGGGAAGAATAGCGTTACCTTAGATTAGGTAGAGGGAAGTGAAGGGAGGGGACATGGGGATAGGAAAGACCGACATTATTACTGTATGTATACATGTGACTACATGACCAATATGACTCTTCAACATGTACAATCAGAAAAATGAAATTATATCCCATCTATGTATGATATATCAAAGTGCATAAATGCATTCTACTGTCATGTATAACTAATTAAAACAAATTAAAACTTTTTTTTTTTAAAGAGTGAATTTGTAGCAAGTCGGAGCTGACAGGTGTCAAAGTCCACACCCCCCAGACACACAGATGCTCATGCAGACCCTTCCGACAGATTATCACTCTAAGTCATGAGCACCAAGGAACAGACTGTAAGAAAGAAAACAAAGACATCAACGAATGCTGGCGTGACTAAGCAGAATGAAACAGAAGAGGCCTTAAATTTCCCCAAGAGAACAGCTCCTTTCAACACAAAAGGTTGTTTCAGATTTTTGCAAAGCATTTTCATAATCCAGGGAAGAGGCTCTGTGTGGCAGGGAAAGGACTCGTGTGGAAGTTTCTTTACAGTGGTTAGAAAGAAAATAACAGGCACTGGATTTACAGCCAGTCTTCAGGCAATGAATGATTTGTCACCTTCTCCTTCTGGTATTGATTCTCGCCCCAGACAAACGGCGAGTGACTGCTGATGAAGGCGTGCGTGTCTTGGTGACTGCTCAGGCTGGTTTCGAATGTTCCTCCAGCATCCGGCCCCAGGCTCCTTCTGCGAGGCCCACCCTCCTCAGGGCAGCTCAGCTGCCTCATCTGCATGCATCTGGAAGTCCACCTGGCAGCTCCATCAACCACTGTCAATCCCCACAAATCTATGTCAAGCAAACAGAACGTTCTCAAACCTCAAAAGATCATGCACTTACATTTGTTTGAATGATGCCACCGTCTCCCAGGTATTGCTGATGTCACTGTCCAACCATCTCTAGACTCTTCCTAATATCACCCATTGATTGAGCATCTACTTTGGGCTAAGAGATTCTTTTGTGTTATCATTCATCTTTTATGATTCCCCTGGGAGTATGAGACTCTGGGTTAAAGAGCCCAAAGTTACACGGCCAGCAGATCTGACTCCTAACATGGACCTGACTGTGGACCTCTCATATCGCTACGTGGAGCTGCCTGTCTACCCCGACTTGTCCCATATTCCTTTTCCATCCTCACAGCTCCACGTCTGCCCTGGGAGCTGGCAAAGTCACTGAAGCTTTCAAACACTAGGGGGTCCAGACATGAAAGAAGCATTGGAAACTTAGGAACAAGACAGGAAAATTAAGCCCGGGATAGATAGATTTTCAAGCCTGACTTTTCCTGAACTCTTGCCCTCTCATTGTTTCCTGAAATTCTACCAGTTATTTACAAAATTAAAGAAAATGAAAATTGACTCTTGGAAGTTAAGATGCCAATTATCATTTACTCCTAGTATAAATGTGTTCTGTTGGAGAGAGAAATTTTCACAGCAACAGAGACCACGTACCCTTGTGGATGGAAGTTTTTAACTCAGAGTTGCGTGACTGATTTGGAGATTGACAAAGTACCATGGCCAAGGGGCTAGAGAGGACCAACAGCTTCCAAGAGCCTGACCTATCCTGTTGAGTCTGTGGCTTTCCTGATGGCTATGGCTAGGTCACTGTACACTGTCATGGCTTTTGTTTCTCTGCCTGCAAAACTGAAGGAGACATTCCCTTGGTGCTGGAGGAGACATCTGGGTGCTAGATGGCCTGGGGGACAGAGATCCAGCAAGGATGAGCCCAAGGTAGCACCAAGGAAATGATTTGTCAATTTCAAAACTGCTCAGCTCTCCTCTCCCTCTTCCTTTCTCCGCCTCCTCTACAGCTTCTGACTCTTGAAACCCAAGTTAATAAGAATTAGGGTTATTAATTAATAAAAGTATGCAAATTGAATTAAAATGGCAACTATGAACCTAGGCACTATTTGGAATGTTCTTACATGGAAGTACGTGATCTGATTCTAAAGAAATTTATGCCCGTCGTCTTTCTAAATGTGAGGTTATCAGGAGATATTGTTCACAGCAAGTCACATAAAGACTAATTACATGTGCTGCAAACAAGCTTAACAGTGTTGGTGCAAAGGGAAAAGGTGGGAGGGGTAAGGGAGACAGAGAATCTGCTTAAAATGTTCATTCCTAATGGAAGTTGTTTCTGAATTTAGGTGAAGAGGAGAGCCCATCATCTCCTCGAGAGTCACTTCTACTGCTCCACTTGAATTACTGGCTTCTCCCCCAAAGTGAGATTCAATAGAAAAGGTAATACAAGCTCGTCTAGCACACACCAATCTCGCTATCAAGATGGATAGAAAGACTGCATGAAAACAGGATTGGTATTAGAATGGGAACCTGCCCACTGACTATTCTTCCCACACCATTTAAATGCCCACCTAGAAGTGATCCCAGCAAAGGTAAGAGTAAATGCAAATGATTGAGCTTGGTAATGATAAAGTCCAAGTGTCGGGGTGACCATGAGGGGCCATGAGGGTCAAAGGGCTGGAGAGGACCAACTATTTCCAAGAGCCTGACTTATACCCGTTGAGTATGCAGCTTTCCCTATGCTGGGGTGAGGTCATTGTACATGTTATGGCTTTTGTTTCTCTGCCTCCAAAACCGAAGTCATATTCATCCATTCGTCATATTCATCCATTCTTCCCTTGTCATATTCATCCATTTCAGAACGACATGGGCCCTTAGAACACTGACTGCTTCATCTTATAGATGGGAACACTGAGGGCCACACAGGTAATGTTAGGAAGAAAAGGTCACTCAACTGGTAAGTGTTGAGCCCAGCCTAGACCAAGGGGTCCTAATTCTGAAACCAGCACTCGGATAACCTGGAGTCAGTCCAGTCATACCACACAGAGGTGGCAGGATGGGCCATGAATGACAAGCCCAAACCCCTTTCAGGGCAGTCTGACCACCACACTAACAGCAGCGTTCAGTGGACATCTGCTTTCTACACTCTCTACTGGGGAAATAACATAAGCCATATCTGACACATTTATAAGCTGGTGTAGTATTACTTCAAAATTTAATTTGCACTTTTTAAATAACATCTGAATCATTTTCAGACTCAATATTCTGAATTCTACTTTATTTATAGGTGGCTTCCACCAAACACATTTAAAATATAGCCAAGATTATCTACAAGGAAATTCTGGTTAGAATAGCTCTAATCAATGGCATTGCAAAAAAAAAAAAAAAAAGCATACAATTTGCCTTGAAACCACCCGATAGGATGGGCACAGGGTGTGCGCTTGTATCCCAGCTATTTGGAAGGCTGAGGCAGGAGGAACACTTGAGCCCAAGAGCTCAAGGATAGCTTAGGCAATATAACTAGACCCCAAGTCAAAAATAAAATAAAACCATTGAGTAAATAACTGTCTGATAATCTCTAAAATAACTCACAACTGGAGATACGCTAACTGTATCCGGTTGCTGCTTAACAAAATGCACTTCTCAAAGTCTACCCTTTAGTTCTGAGAGCTTAATAAATAAGGAAAAGGTAACACACGTGGCCGGCTTGGACTTTGAGACACACATTTGTGTATGTAAATGGTTAATTTTAAAACTCTGGTACTCATAACAATCTGTTTTATTCAAACAGAATTTATAATTGTTTTTGAATAAAATGGACAGATGAAAAACATGAGAAAATTTTAAAACAACGGAAATAAGAACTGGTTTCTGTGTCCAAATGTAACAAAAACACTTTTGCGTGTGGACACATCATAGACAGCCTCAGGACCCTGAGGGCAACACAAAAGTCCCTGTGACTCCTCTCAACATTGACATGTGTAGTAGGGATTTGTTTCTGTGAGAACTCAGTGAGTAAAAGTGGAACTCTCCAATTTTACCAAGAAAATCATACACAGAATAAAATCAAATCACCAAGGTATTAAAATTCCAGATGAAGAATTTAAGATTTCATCCTTTAAAACTGTGTGACCCACCTTCCCACATACATCAAAACCTAAAGACCCCTTTATAATACCAATAATAAAAAATTTCAACTTGTAGGATGAAAGAAGAAAAAGCAAATTACCAGAGTATGTTGAGAGGTGTAATGAGACCTTGAATAATTTGGCAAAAGTTCAAGTTTGCTTGATTTGTTTTGCTTTTTTTTTTTTTTCAATGAGGAAAAGTTTGAAGTTGGGAATTGGTAGAATATAAGGGGAGAAAGAATACAATATGGAAGAAGGCAGAGGAGGTAATACTTGGAGTTAACCTTTGGAGAAAAAGGTAGTTTGGAGAGGTACAGAGCGTTTTAGGGTCAACTTTGCCATTAACCTGGTTCTTCAGTTTGCTTGTTTTCTGCCAGGCTGGGGATCAAACCCTGGCACTTGTGCATGCCAGACAAACACTCTGCCACTGAGCTGTGTCTCCAGCCCAAACTGATTTCTGAAAAAAATAAATAACTTCTGTGTGCATCGATTGGGAAACGATGAGTGTAGACATTTTGAGAAGTGGTTTTGAACTTCAGGGATCTGATTAAATAGCTGATTTCATAAAGTCATGCCTGAGTTCAATTATGGCCAGCAGTCTCCATTGAAGGAGGGAAATACAAAACATATTTCTAAGATTTCCATTTAAAAATGTTAATCTTTTTCATAATTACAGCCCTTTGAGTATCAACCCTTTGCTATCTGGGCTCCTTTTTTCTGCACTTTCTGTTCTCACACCAAGCAAACACCATGCTTTAGGACGCCCTCATAATCCTCTTCTGCAGAAGACGGAGAAAACATTCTCAAGAAGTCCTGGGAGGCACACGGCACAAGGCCCACTCAAATACTTGCACCCACATCCCCACCTTCCCCTTCCTATTTTGGGACTGTACCTGAAACTACAGGTTCCTAACAGAAGTCCTTGAAGGACCTGTTTCGGAAGCTCATCCGTACTTTCCTCTGCTCTCTACTCCCCGCCCCCAGCTGGATTCTATCCCCGTCAGAACCTCAACTCTTGAGAACAAGGGCCTGATGCTGATCAGGCCTGTTACCTACTTTATTTCTAGTTCCTAACACGCTGACACACAGTGAGCTTCTTGAACAAGTAAGAAAAACACATTTCAGAAAATGGAAGCCCGGATCAATGTGCATACAGGGGGATGCAATTCATTTAGAAAAATTCTCATGCCAAAGCAAGTCAAAAATTAGAGTGTGGAAGAGACCTCAGAGATCATCTGGTCCAACCCCCTCGTTTTCCAGACACCAAGGAATCTTGGCACAGTGCCCCCTTACATATAAAAGAACATTTCAGGAAACATAAAAGAATATTAGGAAGAGCAAACACCCTCTCCTAATAAGTAAAGATTCCAGCCCACACAATCTGCAAGTGAAACTTAAATAATTAAAAATTTTCACGATGCTAATTTTATTTGGCCTTTATTAGTGCCTTCAAGTAAGCCTACCCATTACCTATCCGTGTCAAATCTACGTCTTCTGGGCTCCATTACTTAGTATGTAAATCAGGCCAAGAGTCTTCCTTGGTCTCGGGGCTGCATTTCTCTAGCCTTTCACTGCTCATTAGCACCTCCAACAGAAGGCAGAGGAAATGAAACTCCAATTTATCAATGTCAACTGTTGAACCAGCAAATTGCATCAGTCCCGCCCCCACATGGAAGTGTTTGGACAATTCTGAATCAACAAGATGTTGGCAGCTGTGTTCCTATGGTTCAGTAATTGCATTGTTTCCTACTGTGCTCTATGGGTTGTGAAATGAATTTATTAAATAACTTACACAAAGGGAGTGAGGTGGGGGCGAGCAGCAGCAGTGCTGGGCGGGTGTCAGGAGACTGTCTTCATCCTCCTCCACTTTGACCGCTGGCCCTGACTTTGGGCATCAGGCTCCTAATCTATTCAAGAGGACAATAATTCTGCCTGGGGTAGTAGGAGAATCTCTAGCACCCACAACAGGGTGCTTTTTCTCTCCTACAGGGCTTTAACATGAATTATATTCTCCACATACTAGGATCTCATGTGCTAAATTTCAGACCAAATTACACCTTTTGAGTATAACACCCATGACAAAATGTGGTCCACAGTGCTTGAGAGGATACGTATCTGTAAGTCTAACTGGCCTCTACTGCTGGATGGCTAGGATCAGGAAGGGAGAGGCAAGTCAAAGCACCTGAATCACTGAATGGAGGGATTTAAACACAGTGAGAAAACCAGTTCTCTCGTCCTTGGTACATTTGCTGGTTAATGTTTTGCCAGTTACCTTAGGCTATTAAAACCAGTTGGTGTTTTGGAACCCAGGCTCTCACCAACTATGTAACAGAATAAGAAGTATTTTCAAGTGAAGATGGAAAACTTAACTTGGAACATCATTATAAATGCAAAAGGGGAACAATGAATTAAGTTTAATAAAAGTCAACCCTAAAACCAGTGACCCCATTTCGGTCAGCATTAAACTATCATCTAAGCCTTAGAGGGCAGTTTGTGATTACAGAGAATGCCCAGAGAGCTGCCCTGCAGGGGGGCTGCTGACAGTCTCTCTGCCTCTCTGGTTCTGGCTTATTTCACTTAGCATGATATTCTCCAGATTCATCCATTATACTGGCAAATGTCATAAAGTCATTTTTCTTTATGGCTGAGTAATATTCCATTGTGTATATATACTACCATTTCTTTATCCATTCATTTGTTTATTGGGCATCTACGTTGGTTCTATAACTTAGCTATTATGAATTGTGCTGCTACAAACATTGATGTGGCTATGTCACTGTAGTATGCTAATTTTAAATCTTCTGGATATATGCCAAGAAGTGGAGTCAAACGGAGTCAAATGGTGGTTCCATTTCCTGAAGAAAAGGAAGACCCAGCATTTCAACATAATGGCACTGGAACTAACTTCCTGACCAAGACTCCTAAAGCACAAGAAATAAAATTTTTAAAAATCAATAAATGGGGGACTGGGGTTGTGGCTTAGTGGTAGAGTACTTGCCTAGCACATGTAGGGCACTGGGTTTGATCCTCAGCACCACATAAAAACAAGTAAATAAAATATTGTGTCCATCTACAGCTAAAAAAAATTTTTAAAAACCAATAAACGAATGACATCAAACTAAAAAGCTTCTTCACAGCAAAAGAAACAATCAAGATAGAGCCCACAGAATGGGAGAAAATCTTTGCCACCTGCACCTCACACAGACCATTCATTTCAGGTATACAAAGAAACACACACACACACAAATAACCCAATCAAACAAGAAATTCAAATGCCAACAAATATATGAAAAAATGTTCTACATCTCTAGCAACTGGAGAAATGTAAATTAGAACTACAGTGAGATTCCGTCTCACTCCAGTTAGAATGGCAACAATTAAGAATACAAGTAACAACAAATGTTGGCAAGGATGTAGTGAAACAGGCACACTCTTACATTGTTGGTGGGCCTACAGATTGGTGCAACCACTCTGGAAAGCAATCTGGAGAGTCTGCAAAAGATAGGCTTTTGTTTTTAATAAAAACTTTTTTATTATATATAAGTTTAAAAAAAAAAAAAAAAGCTAAAAAGAAGCTTCTGCCCAAATTTAGAAAAGTTTCATTCCTCAATAACCTTCCCAGACAATTATTTTATAAACAGATTTTGATTCAGAGCCACAATCATTTACCAAAATCTACACACAGACCCATGCTGTGATGGTAGTGTGAGGGCTGACAGATGGCATCCGTGGGCTCAGTCACCTCTAGGAGGGGATGACGATTGTCAAGGCTGGAGATGAGATATGGGGAGTACAGAGCCCAGGGCCGACACACAGAACCGCACACCCCAGCCAGGTCAGGTGCTCTACTTCCCAATCTCTCTCAAACCTCACGGAAACCTCATAAGGAAATAATGTGGTCACCATTTTGCAGACAGTGAAGTTAAGTGTCTGTCAAGGACAATCAGCGAGGAAGTAAAAGATTCAAGAACTTAGACCAGGCTGGGTTCACTCTAAACCTGGCCATTCTCTGAGACAAGAACTTGGTGTGGGTCTCCAGGACACTCTTCTGTCTGGACTGACCACAGTGCCCTACAAGGCCTCTTGTCAATACATGGATGACACTGTTTTTCTCCCCTCTCCCACTTATAAAAGCAAAATGTGTACACAGAAGTTCACCACGAGAGCTTTATGTTGGATGTAAATTCACTTTATTTTCTAATTAAGAAACCTCCAGCCAGATTGCAAGCGAACAGCGTCATGGGTGTCAGAGTAGAGGGTGGGTTTGGAAAAGCCCCACAGGACACTGCTCCGAGAAGCATGGACTGGCGTCCCACTTGCAGTGTGCAGTGGACTGACAGGAGGCCAGGGCTCCAGCTCGCTGTCACCTCTGGAGTGGGCCCAGGAAGCCTGGATTCCTGCCTCTGTGCTGCTGCATAAAGTCCTGCTTCACCAATGGTTGCTTCCTCATTTGGAAAATGACTGGCTGATGTCATTTTGTTATCATCTTTACTGAGGTGTAGCTTCCCTACAATAAAATTCACCTCCTTTAAAAAATGCAGTTTGAGCCAGGCACTCAGGAGGCTGAGGCAGGAGGACTGCAAACTCGAGGTCAGCCTGGGCAACTTAGCAAGATCCAGTCTTGAGGTAAATTATAAAAATGGCTGGGCATGTAGCTCAGTGGTAAAGTATCCCTGGGCTCAATCCCTGATACTCCCAAATGCAGTTTGATGAGTTTGACAAAGGTATACAGCGCATAAAATCACCACAACGAAGACGTAGATTTCCAATACACCAAATATCACCCCAAAAAGTTTTCTCCTAACTTTTGCAGTCAATTCCCTTTCTAGGCCCCAGGCAATCTCTGAATACCAATAGCTGTAGTTTGGGTATTTCCCAAATGACACATAAATGCAGCAGTGTGTAATCATTCACAGCTGGCTTCTTTCGATTAGCATGATGCTTTTAAGATTCATCCATTTCATTGATTTAACCTTCACTCTTTTATTGCTGAGTAGAATCCCACTGAATGGACATCTCACAATTTAGTCATTCACCAGTTTTTTTGCCAATAGGAATAAAGTTTCTGTAAACACTTGTGTATAGACCTTGGTGCAGATATCAATTCCATTCCTTAGGTAAACAATTAAGTGTTCAATAGCTGTGTTATTTAAGTGTGTAGTGTACTTTTTTAACTTTTTTATAAAGACGTTATGCCATTATTTTCCAAAGAGGTTGTCCTATTTTAAATTTCTACCCACTGGCTGATATTCTAGATAGCCTCCAATGATGACTATTATTTCTTTGACAAATCAATATCCCATCTGTAGAATTTTCTGGAACAGAGGCCCTGTGACATGCCACTCAATATCATCCCTCCACAGCACCAAGGAAAAACGCAAAGTAAATTCATGAACTCGATATTGAAAGCCCTTCCAGCTTTGATAGGTTCCCCAAAATAGCAGAATGTGGAAGAAGAAAGTTCCTTGTGCACTGCTGCGAACAGCTCACTGGTTTCCTGGTCACCAGGTTCAAGGGTTCCCTCTCAACATGTCCTGTTGGCTTACTCATTCTTCTCTTTGTTTATGTGTGTGTGTGTGTGTGTGTGTGTGTGTGTAAACATACAGGCAGAGATCGAGACTGATTCAGAAACAAATAAAGCAGGCACCACTCCTTTCTTGTGAATCTGTGGTCTAATATGTTCCTCTTGACTGATGGGGTGGGGACCACAGGGGGTGCAAGTTTTACCAGAGACAAAAAAAAAAAAAAGAGTGTCAGGGCCAATGTCCAACTCTCAGCTAAGCAGCAAGTTTGGTAGCATTTATGGAACTGTCCCAGCTATAATCTTCATTTTATTCAGGAAAATACACTCTGGGTCTAGAGCTTGCCTAAGTGAGAATGCCTCAGAATGTGTGTGTAAGAGGGGGTGAGAACTAGGGTTGGGGCAATATTCTAAGGGGTGTCTGAGCTCTGAAAAATGCACTGACATGTTTCATTTTAAGTACTGGTTTAAGGACAGGTTTCTGGTCCATCTCACCTCTACCCCCTGCAGGCTAACTACCTGGCCGCTGTGAGCACCCAGCTGTTGCTATTGAAACCTGACCTTCACCATGAAGCTCATAGCTGCAGCCAGCGACCCACCTAAATACGCAGGGACTTTTGTCTGCTGCATGCCTCCCTCTGTGAGCCACTCTTCATGATGCAGCCTGCTCAGTATCCCCAGTGTCTTCTCCCTAGACCATCTGCCAAATATAGGAGGAGGTGCATATACTCTGAGAAGGAAGAAGTTTTGGTTACAGTGTGGTCCTAGAGACAGTGCTATGGATGCGTGCTATGGTTGCCTGCTTGGCTCTGTTCATTCTGCTACTCAAAGTGTTGGTAGTGGACCAGGAGCAAGGGTACCATCTGGGAGCGTGTGAGAATGCAGAAGCTCAAGCCCATTCAAGACCTACTGAATCAGAATCTGGATTTCAACAGGAGACCTGGGGGATTTGTAGGCTCATTAAAATTTCAGAAGTGCTAGAATGGGACATAAATCAGAAAGAGTTTTCATTCATTCAATTTAAGAACTGGCCTAAGGGTATGAAATGGCCAAGCAGAGCATAACACAACTATGCAGGAAGGGCAGGGAGGTGTGAAAGAAATAGCCAGCCCCCAGCAACTTCACCTCCCATCTTCCCCTAGACTCAGGGTGGGTCTACACTACCCGGCAATTTGATGTGTAGAAGTGACAGAATGAAGCAAGGTCATAAAAAGGCATTTTGATATTTTACTTGCCTTGGTCCCTCAGGTCACTTGATGGGAAAAAGCCAGTCACTGCCACTGTGTCAGGGCCCCTTCCAGGAACTTTGTGGCAAGGTTTCCATGGGGAGGAACTGAGACCTCCACTGGTACCCTACCAGTTGCATGGACCCTCTGGCACCAGTCAAACTTCCAAATGGCAGCAGCCAGCCAACCTCTTAACTGCGGCCTCGTGAAATCCCAAACCAGAACTGTCCACCAAGCCCATCCCAGATGCCTGACCCCCCTCCCCAAAACTGTAAGATGATACGTGCTTAACCTGGTCACTTGGTAATCAATAACCAGTGCAAGAACAGAGAACTGAATGCGAAACTAGGTTCCCCTAACTCATGGTGACTCCCAATGGTCATGTCACCTTTTTTAGTGTCTCAGAGGACACATCCATAAAAGGAAGAACCCCATTCATCAAATCTTTGACACTTTCTGAATATCAGATGCACCATTATTTTATGTCCTGCTCAGAAAAAAAAAAAAAATCAAACTCAGCATCAATTCTAAGATGTGTACTAATGTTAGAGATGTAAAACTGTGGGAAAAATGTGCATCTTAGAATCAATAAAATACTATTATTATACTTGTTCTGCTACCACACTGAGATGTTGGAAGAATCAATGGACTCTCAGATGAGAAGGCACCTGCAAGGCACTGATGATGGGCAGCATCCAGAAGCACCACAGCTTGAGAAGGGGAAATGACACTGTGGCTGTGCAGGCCAGCTAATTAAACTGGCACTGCTGGGCTTCACCATCTCACTTTCAATGCTATTGCCTCAGGCTCCTATTCACAAGTTATGCACAAAGTGGCTGCTGCAAAGACCAACTGAGGGGGAAAAAAGTCAAGGAAAAGGCTCTACAGTAGTGTTCCTCAACTTCTTTGAGAATAAGAAATCACTTGATGCAATTCTTAAATATACACAGACTCCCTCCCCCACCTAGAGACTTTGACTCAGTAAGCCTGGGGAGGGCATTGAAATCTATATTTTAACAAGAGTCCCACACAGTCATTAAGAACATACAAGTTTTAAAACACAGATCTAAACAATATAATATCCATCCTCTTTCTTACAGCTTTCCTTGCATCAAATTATTATAGAAATCTACACACCTGAGCTGGGCACAGTGGCGCATACCTGTAATCCCAGGGGCACATACCTGTGATCCCAGGGGCATGGGAGGCTGAGATGGGAGTATTGCAAGTTCAAAGCCAGCCTCAGCCTCAGTGAGGCATTAAGCAACTCAGTGAGACCCTGTCTCTAAATAAAACACAAAATAGGGCTGAGTGGTTGAGCGCCCCTGACTTCAATCCCCAGTACCCACCCTCCCCAAAAAAGAAAATAAATCTACACATCTGGGATTACCTTAACTACGTGTCCACATAAAAATGCCTTCAACTAACAATAAGATTTTACTTAAAGTCAATGCAAAAAAACTTGGTTTACCAAAGAGAGTTTACCATCGGCTAGAAAACTTACTGAAATAAAAGCAAATTACACTATTCAACACTGATCGCATCAATACCTGCATAGTAAATATGTTAAAAAATGTATCTCCCAACAAACTGACCTGTTTCCTTTTCATCCATCAATAAAAGTTGTCAGGTAACCATATTTTTTCCTTTTTTGTTTTAGACTGCCAGTAATCTTCCATCTAAAATTCAGATCCCTGAAAAATAATACTTACTGTAGCTATCTACTTAGATCCAATAAAAATGACTCGCTGCTACATTAACCTTCTTGTGAAGGCTTTGGCTTTGCCCTGTATTTTTTAAAGGCTGTGTTTCATGAAGTCTTTTTTCTTAACACTTTTCTTTTAGAAGTTGGTTAAGAAAAAAATTCTAAAATCAATAACGTTCGTTGGGTGTTTTTGTGTGTTTCTCATTATGTGTGCACTAAAGGACCTCAGCCCAGTTCTAGTACTTCTCTCTCAAGCTGCTGGGCTTGCCTCCCCTCAAGCCAGGCTCTTGGCCAGCAGGAATTCAAACCTATATTTGGCAAGGAAAACGCGTCCCACTAAAACCAAATTTAAAAGAATAAACAAAAAAGAACATCACAGGAGCTCCTCCAAAGCTCTTCCTATCTCCTGGAGGACACCATTTTTTGAGGCTTTGACCCAACTCTGAAATACATTCAGGCCATGAACATCTTTCTCTGCAAGAGAAAGCAAAAGTGAAACGAAACAAAACCATCTCCCCTTCATTTTTAAACCTCTCACTTGGGTGCCTTCAGTTCCACAACAGAAAGTCATCCTTGACCTGATCTTCTAAAGATCCCACAAGCTGTAATAATTATGTCACTGGCCCTCTGCCAGGAAAAGGCACTTTCTGACAGGTGGAAAATCAAGCCAGAGCAGAGAAACAGTTTCTTTGCTTTCTCAGCCTCGCAGAGCAAGATTTCCATCTTCAATCATCATATCCACCCTAGAGATCTGGATGCACGTGAGGTCTCAAAAGGATAAGACCAGGGCTAGGGATGTCGCTCAGTGGTAGACTGCTTGACTAGCATGCATGAAACCCTGGGTTTGATCATAGCACTGCGGGAAAAGTGATCGAGTGAGAGTGAGTGTGTGAGCAGGAAGACATGATTAAGTTGTCATTGCTTTACAGTCGGAAGTAGCAAAACTGTTGGCCAAATGAATATTTTCAATCTCTACAAATTGTTTTCACAGCAGTCTGGCCGCCCAGGCTAATCTCATCTTTTCTCCTTTGGTGGATGGTGTTTCCTCCAGGCAGCCCTCCAGACCCTGATCTCCTCCTGTGAAGGCCAAGTACATGCTCATTTGTATTGCCATGACTCTCAAAGCACAGCATCACATGTTGCCTCATGTTTTTCTCTGTCACTGGACCTCACTGCTGGAGGACAATGACCTCAATTCACTCATCTCCCAGTTGCAGGACCCTTCATATTGCCTGGTTCACAGGAAGCACCCAATTTGTGTGTGTAAATCCAGTCCAGTGACTCTGAGGTCCCTCAGCTCTTCCGGCTAAAATTCAGTCATAATAGGAACAAGGACACAAGGCTCAAAGAAGGAAAGTGCTTTTGCCCAGTTATACAATATATTAGTAGTAGTAGTAGTAGTAGTAGTAGTAGTAGTAGTAGTAATAATAATAGAACTAAAAAAAGACTAAAATCCAAATGCTTTCATCCCAATCCACTGCTCTTTCATTATGCCATCTCGCTGCACATGCTGTTCCCTCTGCTGGGCCACAGTCTTCTGGCTCCACCTCTCCAACCTTCGAGTTACCCCTCCTTCACTGCCTCATTTCTCAGCCGAGAAGCAGGTCCTCAGGGAAGCCCTCCAGCCTAGGCAGGCTCCTTCATTATCCACTTCTATTACCTCCTAGACTCGTATTCCCTCCTTTGGAGAATTTATCCAACTTGCATGTATTCAAAGTGAAATTATTTTATTAAAGCTTATTTTTCTCACTAAAATATAAAATCCCGGAGAGTAGGAACCGTAATCTTTGTTATCATTGTTCCTGTTGTCTGGCACAGGGGGCTGCTCTCAATTCTTGCTGAATGAATAAATCATTTAGGAAATAGGGAGTGGGTCTATTCTCTCTCATGAATAGCACAGATACAGTAAAAAGTGGCAAGTCATTCTTGCAGAGTAAAAAACATCTCTATTTTTTCATTCGTATAAATAACACATAGCTGATGTCGAAACTCAGACATCTAAGCTTCAGACTCTAGGAAAGGTCTGGGCATTCTTTCCCTTTTAGTGGGTTCACAACAAGGAAGTACCAGCAATCCCATCGTGAGAGCAAGACAAGCTGGGAATGCCAATGTGATACTACAGAATTTCTTTCCCAGGACAAATGGAAACATCCATTTGGATTATGTAGACAATTGCTCCTACCACATGATACAGATATTTGAGAGGAGTGGTTGTATTTGATTTGCCTATAGAACTTCCAACAGTTTTCTTTAAAGTGCTCACAACATTTACAAACTTTTACTTCAACAAACTCAAGAGAAAAGGTTAAGCCACACCTCTGATCTCCAAGTCACTTAATGGATTCCAGAAAGAAATGACGAAAATTGGGTGCAATTTCTTAAAATGTTTCAACAGTCTGTTAGTTCTCAAACTAGTTAGTCATCAGGAATAATTTCCGGTAGGAACTGAGAAATTAAACTAAAAGAAACAAATGGATCATTCCTATTGTCTGTTTCTGTACCCATGTGTTTCAATATAACCAACTCAGCCAACTTACCAACCTACAACTCATGGTAAGAAACCCTGACCTTCTCTGTGAGATCAAGAAGAAAGCATTGAAAATAGTCTTCCTTCAGACAAAAAAGCTTTTGATTACAGGATGTCACTATTTTTAGGATGTTCTTAGTGCATTCCCAGCGAATACCCATCACAGCCTCCCTCCTTGGGGCTTGAAAAAATGTCACACCACTCTTTTGTTGGGGCATCTGCAAGGTGTTAAGAGTGAGGCCACTGAGGTCAGAGATACTGCTTTGTGCTCTGATTGCTCCTGCAGTGGGTGGAGCTGGGTTATAAATCAAGAGACCTAATTATAAGCACACTTCAAACCCTCTCTGGATTTTGGTTTCTTCTAACATTAAAGAAAGGGCATCAGTCAAAGTCTTGCCTTCATCCTTCAAAGCATTCTGTGACTCTAACTTTGACGTCACATGGCACACAGAAATCTCAGAGCTCACCTCCAGAATAGCAAAGAAAGGACCTGGCATCTCCAGGGCTTCATTCTCTTTTACCACTGCTATAGAGACACTAACCAGAGTGCCCAGCACCTACCCTAAGCCAATGCTTCACAAGACCTATAACACCCAAAGACCATCTGGATGCTTTCTATAAGCTGAGCTGTGTTCCCCTAAAATTCAAATGTTGAAACCCTAACCCCTAGGTCCTCAGAATATGGCTGTATTTGAGGTAAGGCCTTTAAAAGATGTAACTAAGGTAATGTAAAGCTGTTTGGGTGGACCCTGATGCAATCTGGTCCCTGGACTGGTGTCCTTAGATGCCTGGAGAGACACCAGGCTGTGTGTGTACCGAGCGATGGCCATGCAACCACACAGCAAGGAGGCCATCTGCAAGCCGAGGAGTGCCTCCAGAGAAACCAGCCCTGCCAACACCTGGATTGAAGACTTCTGGCCTCTAGAACTTTGAGAAAACTGCTGTCATTCAAACCAACCTGTCTGTGGAATTTTATGGTAGTCTGAGCAAACTAATATAATAGTGAACAGATTTACCTATGTAGATGAGTAGTTGGAAAAATTACCCTTTTCTTTAATGAACAGACATCTATTCTAGAGCTGGAATGTCTAAGGTGACCCAGTTACTTAGTGCCAGAGAGGCGCTGAAAGAAAGAAAAGGGTAAAAAAACTAAAAGAAACAAATGGATCATTCATAAACTAAAGAAAAGAAAAGGAAAGAAGGAAGGAAGGGAGGAAGGAAGGAAGGAGATCATATAACAAGACATTGAAACATTCAGTGTGACATCCTAAAGGTAAACATCAGAGACCACACCCAGGGCAATCACAATCTTGGAGAACCCATTTTAAGTTAGAATTACAGCATGTCACTGAAAATGAAAAAAACACATTTAAAATGTGCCGTGTTTGTACCCACAACTGTGTCTGACTCTGTTAACAGAGAAGAAACAGGACTTCTTTCTTCCCTGTAGACAGCCAACAAGCTTCCTCCTGAGAATGTTCTCATAGCTACTTGCTCTCTTCTGATTTCTTCTCCTTCCCAAAGGGGTGCTCTGAAGTCCGTACACATGTAGAGGCACACACATATAAACAAGCCTGTTTCTAAGAACAACTTCAGGCATTAGCTGGGCACGGCGGTGCACACCTGTAATCCTTGAAACTCAAGAGGCAGAGGCAGAAGGATCACAAGTTCAAGCTTTAGCAACTTAGCAAGACCCTGTCTCAAAACAAAAAACCAAAAGGGCCCAGTAGGGCACTGGGTCTCATCTCCAGTAGGGCAAAAATCAAATAGGAACATTACCAAACATAAACTCAATGGTGGCACTGCAACCTGTCTCACTCTTGGCTCTTGGTCACATTCAATGCCTGAACAGTGTGACATGCGCTCCATGCCAAGCACATAGCAGGGCTCAAAGGAGAGAACCAGCTTGCAATGGTTCGTGACTCCAAGGCATTAGGATGACCCCCAGAAAGAGAACTAGAGTGCAACCACCCCAGAGCAAACCTTGATTATCAGAACTGAATGATGGAAAAAGGAAAAGGTTTCCCTTTGGTGGTTTTCAAATAATGATCCTTGGATAAGTTTACATCATCTGCACAGGAATCACCTCAAGGGTCTTTCAAAAAATATGAACTTCCATCCTAGGATGTTCCAATTCATGAGTCAGGGTGACATCTCAGATTCTGTGATTTTTAAATGATCCCCAGGTGATTATCTAATTTAGGAAACACTCAAACTTGCTATGCATTTTTCAAAGTTGAAAGAAACAACTAAGAAGTAGCTGGTGCCTACAAATTACAGATCCTATCACTGAATCAGTATCATTGACTGTCAGAAACATCTGCTCTTTGAGGTGCTGATTCATCTATTTCTCTAGTAGTGATGTACAATTACCTAATAGAACACCCCAAAACTTAGTGACTTATAACAACAAACATTTCTTATCTTTCAATCTGTGTAGTTGGAAGTCCAGGAGCATGGGGTGGGGAGCTGGGTATCGCTGGCTCATGATTTCTCGTGAGGCTCCAGTGAAGTCTTTGGCGGGGGCTGCCATCATCCGAAGGCTTGACTGGGGCAGAAATGCCATTTCACAAATTGTTGAGCAAAGGCCTCAGGTGCTCACTGGAGGCTGGCAGAGGCTTCAGTGCTTCACTGCATGGGTTTCTACACATGACATCTCAAGGGTCCTCAGCAGCTGTCTTCCCCCAGAGTAAGTGATCCAAGAGGAACAAGGAGAAAGCCAGGCAAATGCTACAATCTAGTCTCCAAAACTGCCGTTGTCATTTCCAGTTTCCTCTACTCATTAAAAGCAAGTCACTATATTAGTTAGAAGAACAGGATCCATCTTTTGATGGGAGTGTCAAAGAATCTATGGACATATTTCAAGCTTATATTTTATGCTCTGTCATCCAAGAATAAAGTAGAAGTGAGTGCTTACAAACAACAAACAGCACACAGGTGGCCCTGACTCTGCCTCGTGGAATCCATAGGTAGCAGCAGAAGCAGAAAACTGAAGCAGAGTACTCAATACATCATTCTCCTTTCCCAAAGACAAGCTGTGAATGCCCAGTTAGGTAGGACAGAGGCACATGGTATACCAAATTAGAAGTCAAAATGGCTTGGGTTCAAGATCCTGGTTTCCTACATTTGCATTAAGCCCTAATCTACTGTCTTCCTCCTTCACAGAATAACTGGTGACAGGGTAGGATATGTGAGACAGGGATTCTGTGAGTGCTGAAGAGGATAAAACCCATGACAATGCCAGACCAAGAGCCAAGTGCTACACACAATTATGATTACTAGCAGGCCTGTTATAAGCCCTGGGACTCATACAGGAAAGTGGAGTAACCACCCTCAGGTGACCTTACTCCCTTTTGCATGAACCTTCTTCCTCTGGATCTGTGCACCTTCCTTCTGAGGAAAACAGTCTTTTGCTACTCAATAAGAAAATTGCACCCAAAGAGTCACACATCTTCTAACACCAAACTATGTTTCCTTGCTGAGAGAGATGCCCCCCACCCGACCTGGACTGATGGTGGGTCCTATGAAATGTACCTGAACTAACTACCCGGAGCTATCTTAATCATGTAACTCGTCTTGAAGACTTGCAGTTCCTCCCTGTCCATATATATTGAAAGTGAGAGAGAAAAGGAACTGTAAGTAAATATGGAAGTGTCTAGAAATATTTAGTACTTGCAGGTATGTTTACACACAGAAATTTAAGTATTACGGATCTCTATATAGGTGAGAAATATATAGTGTTACATAATTCTGTCATCAGAAGAGGAGCTTCCTCAGGGTTCAAGAGAAAAGAATTTGACTCAGAATATAGCTGCTAAAGAAAATTTCAAACTACACAGAAAACAACCCCATAACCACCCAGGAGCATGGAAAGGTCCGAGAAGGCTGTTCTCAATTCTTTTTCCAATTTCCTTTTTATCTTCTATCCCAGGTATGTTCAAATGCTTTAAAGAGATTCAAGAAATTCCAGTTTTGAAGAAACTCATTTGTGATGAAGCATGTAATATTAAGCCACCCCATGACCACTGCAAGTTTAAAAAAAAAAAAAAAAAGAATATCCATGCAGAGGCAAGAAAAAAATCTTGAAGAATAATTTTCCATAATGCTCCAACTATGTGGGGGGACATACTTGGACAAAAAAATGTCCAAAAACTGTATCTTTAACCAATAAGTAAAATATCCAAGAATCATTACAAGAATAAGTCCAAAAGGCTCCTGCAGACATAAAAGATGATCATGAGAGAGAACACAAAAACTCAGGGTGTTCAAGTTTTAGAAAGCCACCTGCAGCGCCCCTTTTTGCACAGCAGAAAGGGTGAGTGCCTGAAATTAGAAACACATATGCACTCCACATTTTCAAAGTAAAATAAAGGGCCCAGAATTTTGTTCAAAATGAAAAAGAAAATCAAAGCGCCTTTATTGAATTCAATCAGCTAACTTTGTGCTTGGAGGAACAGCATGGACTTCTTCCTCCCCCCCCCCCCTTTTCTTTCTGTTTTTCTAGAACCTCTCTCTGAAGCTAAGTTACAGTACCTAGAACGGTTTACTGGGAAATATTTTAGTTTAGATGGATGACAGCCCAATCCCAGCAGGCTCCAGAAGACCCAGAGTGTGTTCACAAAAGCTTTACCTCTTTAGGACAGGCCCCTCTCACCATAAGAAACTTCTTGGGGTGGGAGGGGACAAACTGACTGTCCCCAGATAACCTTTAGAAAAAAAAAAATTTACAGTGAAATATGGCTCCCCTGTGGGCCTCTTCTGCTGCCTTGCTCAGTAGAACAGTCAAATTGGAGGCTTTGGACAGGACACTGCTGAAAAGATAAAGGCCAAGAATCTGGGGGTTTTGCCATTAGAAGACTTCTTAGGAGCTTCTCCTATCTTTAAACTGTTATATACACACATACTTCCCTGCACCCCTTGGTGCCACCAAATTGTTCCTCTTCATATCACCAAAGCTGACAGGAAGCAGGGTGAAGAAAATATTTCTCAGAAATCAAAATCAGCACACCAACTTTAACATGGAAAGAAGACATGTTTTAGATCAGAAAGATCTAGGAGTGGATTCACACTCTGCCGCTTAGTGGCTAAATGACCTAGATAATCAACCCTTTGGGTCAATAGTTTCTACAATTTGTTTAAAAAACAACAACTGGGGCCGAGGTTGTAGTTTGGTATTATATGTGGTATATTACCTGGCATGTGTGAGGCACTGGATTTGATTCTCAACACCACATATAAATAAATAAAATAAAGGTCCATTGATAACTTAAAAAAAAAATTTAAAAAACCACCACAACAACAGATTACCAGGAAGAGAATATAGACATCTCCATGAAACACACTTCCTGTGAAATAGGGAGCCATAAGTAAGCAAGACCCCTGAACAGTCCCAGGCTGGGACACCCATGGCCCCTAGTGACCCTACCTTCCAGCACTCACATCTTGTGCAGTCACCTCCCATGGTGTGTCAGTGTCCTTCAAGGTGACAAGTAGGAGTTTTAACTTCCAATATCTGGTTACAAAAAAGCAGCTTCCATCTTAGTCCTCTGTCTGTCTAGCCCATCACTCACTGTGAAAGATCCGGCTGCCTTGTTACTGAGCAACCCTATGGACAGGACCAAGAGCAACAAACTATTTCCTGCCCAGAGCCTCATGAGTGAGCTTCAGTCAAGCCATCAGAAGACTGCAGCCCCTGTGGAACAGAGCCATAACCACCAGCTGAGTCACCCCCAGATTCCTGGTCCTCAGAACCCACACAAGAGAATATGTTCATGGTTTTGATGTCACGGATAATCTGCTACACCACAATAGAAAACTGCAGCCCTAGGCTACTTTAAGAGTGGCAAGGCTTGGGAGAAGAAGAAATCCCTGAGGCTGGGGGTTCTCCTTCAAAGAAGTTAGGCGTTGTTGGAGGAAGGCTGGTTTGTGAGAGGTGGTGCAGGGGCAACAAGCCACAGATATGAGGGTGAACCAGGTAGAGGCTCAGGACAGACAAACACAGCAGCAGTGTGTTGTGGCCATGGATCCCAGGCAGACTGCCTACACCGATCCCGAACAGGCGAGAGAGGGGATGATTGGCAGTAACCAGAACTGGGATTCTCCACTGGTGAGACACACAAGATTGGAAGGTAGCGTAAAAGCAGAAGCAAGGTCAAATGGGAGCCTACTGTAGGGACCCAAGGGAGGGAAGAAGTAGCTGAAGTAGAGCATAGCTAAAAGAGGAACAGAGGGCTGAGGATGTGGCTCAGTGGTAGAGCGCATGCCCAGCATGCATGAGGCACTGGGTTAGATCCTCAGCACTACATAAAAATAAAATAAAGATAATATGTCCACCTAAAAATAAAAAATAAATATAAAAAAAAAGAGGAATGGAGAGGGAGAGAGACAGAGAAAGAGGAATGAGAAACACAGCATGAACATGGCCCACCACGCCCAACATCAGCCTCCTACAGCTACTTGTCAGGTCTGAGGTTTCTGAACACTTACTTGGTCATTTAATCTATGTGCATATTTAGTTACATGTTTGAGGACAAAGCTACCACAGGACATGCTTTTCAGTGAAAGCTCCACCATTCATGCATATAACGTGCTGTTCTGGTACACAACACACTGCATGACAAAATTAATGTCGTAAATATTGCGGGTGTCACAGAAGCAAAATTATAGTAAACGTGTAAGCTCCGATTCTTCTTAAATCATCTCAACTGACTCCAAATTACACTGTTATCTTTTAATAAAACAAAGTCAACTAATAATAAGATAAGAAAACAAGCTGTGGAGGTAATACAGAGAAAATTCAAAACACAATCCTTTACAGGAGTGACAGGTCTGAGGAGGAGAGCCCTGAGGACCAATATTAACAATATCAATCTCATCAAGATATCCTACCATCACAAGAGAAAAACTATCCAGATGCTAAAGAGAGTCAAAAAAGATTTAGATCCTGGGGCCTCTGGTGTTCTTTGGGAAGTGGACATCGCCAGTTACTCAGAGACTAGAATCTGCTGCCCATGTTAAATGCAATCAGGGTCAATCTCGCACAACTTTGAAAACTGACACAAAGTCCTGACCTCTGGCACACTCTCTTTGACCAACAGAAGCCTTGAGGGACTGAAAGGAAAGAAGCAATATGCCATTGGGCCATGTGGCCTTTCCTTCCTAGAAGGTTAATGCCGGCTTTCATGTGCAGGGGAAGCCATTTAGCCTACGCTCATTTTCCAGTGAGGGAAACTGAGGCTGAGAAAGTTAAAGCTACAGGCTCAGATCACACAGCCAGGACATCTGATCAGACTGGCACCTAGGTTTTTTAATAAAACAATGTGATTCGTCCCTGGTCCAGAAGCAGCTCAATCACCCCCATCTGTAACTTGCTAAAGGATTCACAGTCACTTAGTCCTGTCAATGGACTACAAAAGACACTGGTGCAAGAGAGCTCCTTCCTGTCTTTGACATGTCATAGTGGAATGCTGCTCGGGCTTCCCCTGAGGGACAATTGCTAAAAAGCCAGCTTTAGTAACCTGTGCTCTTTCTCTACACTACGAGGGGCTTGTCAGCACAGCTCTGCTAACAGCATGCTGTGCTGAGACCAAGGAGAAGCTAAGCACTCTTCTAGATTCAAAAGCAGTGGAGGCAGAGACATTTGCTCAGGAAAATTGGATGTGATAAATTCACAGATATATAAACATCTCTCCATCTGGGAAACGGTGAAGTCTGCCAAAGGAAGTATATGCAGAATGTACATATACACAAGAAGAAAGCTGGGTCAGAGAAGAAAGAGTCCTGCTCGGAGAATCGATAAACAGAAAACCTGTTATGTCTTGGCTTCTCCACTTAACAGCCATGAAACCTGCAGATCACTTCACTTTTCACCAACTTTAAAAAGGAAGTAAATGCCTTTTGCTTTGTCTGCCTGTCAAGAAGACTGCAAGAGAGAAGCATCAACATGGTCCCCTGTACAGGTTTGTAGGCAGCCACAGCCCTGCTCCCAGCACTGTGGGACAAGGAGCATTCAGGAGCTCACCCCCATTTGCATGCGGAGTCCCACAGTGCAGAGGTGGCCAGAGCTCCAGTCCTCCCAGCGGCTCCTCTCCTACCTTGCTTATTTCCCCTATGACTAGAAATATGCCATTGTTGTCCAGGTCTTGATTTCTACTCGACCTTGTTCTTTCTGGTTCTGTCTCCTTGTGCAGAAACCTGCTCTGAACCACCTGAAAGCCCTCATCCCCACCAGCCTGGAAGAGCATAAACACAGCCAGACCAGACCCTCTCACTTGTCTTGTCCCTGCCACTGTGTCGATGGGGCCTGGATACACAATGACTGTCAGCATTCAAATTTATTTTTACTTTCAAACATTTTGGAGGGAAGGAGTTCGACTGTTTTTATTGCCCTAGATGATAGTGAGGGTTTCTGTGAATTGAGCCCCCCTGGTCTTGAGACAGATGCTTACACTAATGTGGTGGTTTTGGAGTCCTAAGTATGCTTTCCCAGAAACCCCTGCTGATCTCCAGCTGCGACTCCTGATGTAGATTTCTTCAATGTCCCACTTGCCTCCCGTCACAGATCAATGTGTGAATGACCATCGATGCCTCGTGATGCCAAAACTTAAAATGCAATCCTCAAACCACCACCCACTTCTTTTTATACTCACCTCCCCTAAAATCTCTAGAGACAGTGAAGCCCCCTGAAAGAGAATCCAGGGAGCTGAGCCCTCTCTGTGACAATGACCAGGGGCTGGAGTCTCAGCGGGAGAGGAGATGCTTCTCGTGTTTCCCCCACATGACTCCTTCTGCTCACTAACTCTTCAGGCCTGTTCCCTCGCAAGGACACCATTCTCACATATTCATATTTTTCCCAAATAGGCAAAGAGCCCTCCTTTGATTTGCAGGAGAAAGTCCACCTCGAAGCCTCCCATCTCTCAGGCTGTTGGCAGCCCTTTCCCTTTCTTCCTCCAAAGGAAGGGCCAAGAGACTAAAGCTAGGCCCTTCCCAGCTTTTGTGGCCACTTGGAACTTTTACAACTGGTGATTAACAGCCTCTTAAACAAGAGTGATCCTCCACTTACTGTAGATCTGGCCGCTAAGTACATTTGATTCGAATTTAAAAGAAACATGTATTCATTGTCCCACTTCCTTGGGAAACTCAGAAGTTGCAAAGTAAGTGATGGAGAAGCCTAATGAATAGTAAAAGAGGGATTAGAGGGTGACCAGCACACATTCTTCAAATGACACAATTTACTGAATAAGGGTTTCTTTCCCTGTGTAATTAAGAGCCAGGGAAAAAGTAACTCCAACCACCTCATCAGCTACAGGAAGAACAATGAACCATCCGCAACTCAGGGAGCTACCCGGGCATCCACACAGTTCCCGCTGCACAGGACAGCGAACACAGCTTTGGGGTGGAGGTCATCTGGCACTCTTCTATCACACTTAGAAAATGTTTCCCTCCTGACTAGATGAGCATCCTGCCCTTGCTCCAATTATAAATTCTCACCACCAGCAGCAAAAGGGTCACAACGGTGAGGAAATGCTTGGCCTCTTCCCCTTGACCCATAACTTCTCACTTTAGTGGTCAACACTCCTGAACCCTAACCGGCTGATCACCTTGCTAGACAAATCACCTTGTCCCCTCCCTAATGTCAACTGGAGATAATGAAAAGACCATAGGCTGGATGAGGCTGCGACTGGGTCCATACCTTGGCTCTGCCATTAGCTAGCAGTGCTTCCCCACAATGCATTCTGCAGGGCCTTAAGGGGACAGTGCAAAGTCAGTAATGTCACATGTCACTCTGGTCCTCCTTCCTTTTCCCTCCACTAGAGACTTGGAAAAAAACACATGCAAGAGTCCACATTTATTTTATACTCTAAAATAAATGCCTTTAGCCAAATATGGTAAAATTTGGATTGAATGCCGATCTTTTTTTTGGGGGGAGGGGGGGCGGGGGGACACTACTGGGAATTGAACCCAGGGATACTTCACAATTGAGCTGCACCCCGGTTCTTTCTATTTTTTTATTTTGAGACAGGGTCTTGATAAGTTGCTAATACTGACCTCTAACTTCAGATCCTCCTCAGCCTCCTGAGTGCTAGGATTACAGGCACAGGATGCCCAAACTTTTAATCTGTCTTGTTACCCTCCAACAAGTCATCATCTAGTTCTGTCAGTTACAAATGTTAGAAAACTTACATAGCATCTCTTTTAATCCATATAAGCATTTCTCCCATGCACATTTTACTGTGTGTGCGTGTGTGTGTATGTGTGTGTGTGTGTGTGTGTGTGTGTGTGTGTATATATATATATATATATAGACATATATATAATAACAGTAATAAAGCAATAGTAATAACATAGAAAACAGTATTACTACATCTTAGGCTTGAAGCACTTCATATATATTATTTCAATAAAACTTCACAAAAATCCTGTGATGTACATACGTTGTTGTGGTGTTTTATTTGCTTTTCTATCTAATTACCTTGCCTATTATTCCTCTTCTTTCTTCCCTCCATGCCACAAGCCACCCCCTTGATTTGATGCACTCATACAAACCCGCACCATGGGGACATCGACCACCTGGCTCCAACTCCTAGCCCACTCACAGTGTTATCTATTATGGAAGCTAGAGATTTGAGATCCAAGATCTTTTTTTTGTTTTCCTGTTGGAAATACACCAAATAAGAAAGCCATGAAATTTCATCTAAAATCAGAGAAAACTGCTCATTTGGCCAAACCACATTCAGAACATACACTGCTGCAGAGAGCTCCCTAGAATAAACAAAGCCAGAGGCTGCCTTTTCATTCATGCTTTGCATGTCATAAGCATGAGTCTGAGGTCTTCTTGGAACTGATTTTCACTTTCCTCTTCTACCTGTTTCAAGATGCAAGGGTGGGGACACACATGCCAGCAACTGTGTGCACGGGCACCTTGGCTCCTGCAAACCGTTTTGATTAAATGCCTATTAATTTAAGATCCTCCAAGTGATCTTATTTGAGGATTCCCTGGATCCCTTTATTTAGAGGCAGAAATCAGAACCCACTTGTGGGGAAGACTTGTCAGCACAAGGATGCAGAGGCGCTGGAAATACCCTGGAAGAAATCATTCTGAATCTTCAGGGTCTCAGGATCAAGGGAGCTGGAAGGGACCTAAGCCCTCATTAGTCCGCAAGACAATCATGTAATGATTTGTCAAAACAAGATCCAGATGATTAGGTCTCAGAGACCAACATGACTTTGCTGATTAAATATTCAAGATAAATTCATAACAGGTAAAGACATAGGTTCTCCAATTAATTATCTAGAAATTAAGAAACACTGGACACGTCAGACTCAATCATTTGGGACATGCTAGAAAAATCACCTTGTTCCCCGGCAACATCAACAGGAAATAGTGAAAAGCTGGATGAGGCTGGGACTGGGTCCATACCTTGGCTCTGCCACTAGCTAGCAGTTAGGGATCTTAGAAAGAGTGTCTCTCAAAGACTACTTTTCCTCAATATAAAGAGGATTGAGAGCAACTCACATGACAAGTGAGGATTAAATGAGAGGGGCATGTGACAGCAGGGCTCCTGATGCCCAACAGATGCTTTTCCCCCTTCCCCTTTGTTTCTGGGTTTTAACACTATATACCAGAGCACCCCACCTTTGAAGTCCTTGCAGGATAAACAATTCCCAATTCAATACAGCAGACTGGTTGCCCAGATGCTTTTACAATCTCAGTAACCCTTCACCTGGCTGCTGATTTAAAGTGGCTACAATAACCTAAGGCTGTTTGCATAGCCCTTTTCCCTGGGGAACTAGAGATGGGAATGATTGTTTGGATAACCATCTGAAAAATGTAAACAATTGCATCCACCTTACATGGCGTTAAAATAGTCTAGCCAGTAAGGACAGGTAAAATACATACATATGTGAAAATTCAAATAGAAATCCAATTTGAGCTTAACTTTGATACTATGCACTCTCAAAATTAAAATATAACGAACCAAAATGTATTCATCTATGGTTCTAACATTAACATCGGTGGCAGCTTGTTTACATTTATTGGCCAAGAAATGTTCTTCCATCTGGTCACATACCCAGCATTATACACATTTTTAAAAGTTATTCCAATATTTCATGTGTGAAAACACAGAGGTTATTTCATGTAGGCAAATTTGGAAGAAGTCGAGTGCTAAATATGCTGCAGAGCTCCTGCTTAACCCACAGAAATTGACATTTTTCTTTCAGCCTGCCAGTTAAATGCCTACTCTGCTTTTTAATTCATTCACCCACTTCTACAAACATTTGCACTGACATTTTGCCAGAGCTATCCCACAAATCTCTAATGGGAGGGGAAGAGGGAGTACAACAACAGTAGCATCAGTCTCAAACTCTGGGGACATCTTCCAACCATTCTGGCAAAGAGAAAGCTCAAGTCAAGCCAGATGAAATAAATGACATCAGTAGTTTTAAACTAAGAATATACACTTATCCACAAGAGGATGTCCATTCATATGGTAGACAGTGTAACTGTTGCATGACCCATTTCCTTTTCCCACTGGACCAAGGTGGAATTGCGTAAAAGTAAAAGACCCAGTGTTTCCCGTATCCTATTTTGAGGATCTATTTCTAATCTGAAGGAAATGCTGTGAAATGAAATAAGCCCATGTGTAACAGAAACTATGTGTTTTATGTATACATCTCTACTTTAAAGGATATACACACAAAGCATGCAAATGATCAAATACTAATTTCTAAATCTTTCTAGAACAAGATCCAAGGACTGGTCACACGGCCCTGCCCAGTTTGACCACGGAATGGCCACGCTGCTTCTACAGAATGTACTTGCTTCCCTTAAGGTTCCAATTGGCCAAAGAAAAGAAAATAAGAAAATGCATTCAGGGGTTCCTGGGAGCCTGGCAAAGTGACTTCAGAATTCTCCAAGCTCTGGACATACCAGAAGAATGATTTCTTTTTACTTTTTGGGTAATCTGCCTATTCCAAGAAGTGCACTAAACATAGTACAGATTCAGTATCATGATAAGATTCTCAAGGCTGCAGCCAGAGAGATTATTTTGAAGCACATGTGCACCTCTGTCCCTCCTCTGCTCTGTCCTGAAATGGCTGCAAATTACAGTCAGAAGGAAAGCCAGAGTCTTCCTGACAGCCCGAGGAGTGACAGGCACGTCTCCCACTACTGTCTCCTGTGCCCACACCAGCTCCACTACCCCCCTTACTGTTTCAGTGCCTTCAGAACTCTGCCCTAGCAGGAAGTGTAACAACTAACATCTTCAAGTTCAAGTTTTTGTTTGAAAGTCATCTGATTATTCTATTAACAATTTTAGCCACTTTACATTTCCTTTTACCCTACTCTACATTTCCCTTTTTTTTCCCATAAGACCAATTGCATTAAAATTAAAAAAAAAAACAACTATAAGATTAATTATGTTTACTGCTTATTATCTGTTTACTCCTGGTGAAATGACTAAGTTCCAGGACAGCAGACATCCTTCTCTATTTTGTTCAATATGTCCCAAGTGCCTAAAACAATTCCTGGTATACAGCAAGCCCTCAAATATTTGTGGAATGAATAACCAAACTGCCCAAAATAGAAATGTTGTGTCACAGAACTAGTTTCTGGGGCTGCACTAAGGCAAAGACTAGGCCTAGAGATTTCCATCTCCCAGAAGACAGACTATGCCATAGCAAACAACCTAGACAGTGTCCCCAGGCAGCTGTTGGACAGCAAGTTTATGTGGAACAACAGAGATGTGGGCAGCTTATATATATATATATATATATATATATATATATATATATATATTGTGTATATTTGTACACCTCTTGGTGTACTCTTGGATCTGAGGTGCAGGGGCAACCGCCTACCATATCTCTTAGTCATTCTATCCTGTATCACATGTACGATGAGCTGGGCATCGTGCTTAGACTTGTATGGGCCCCTCTATATTCCAGAGAAAAGAGCTGCTTGCTGTCAAGTCTGTGCTGGCCCAGGGCCCCACCCAGGTACACATAATGTCTGGAAACCTTTAGCCTCAGGCTCAGCCTTGCCCAGTGCTGCGTCAGCCAGGCCTGGCAGTGGACTGGGAGCTCCTCTCACCCCCATGTGGCCAGATCACTTCTGCTGCCCTAAATCTACTGTGTGCCATAATCCAAAAGGCAGTAAGAATGATTCTGAGTAGAACACACAACACCACACGGAATACAGCAGAACACCCCAGGCCACAGGCCTGAGCTACTGAACCCCAAAGTAGTTTAAAACCCTTGCAACTTTCTGCCATGTATCATTTAAAAACACATCTTACATCCGAGGACTTGTGGGGTATACAGGGCAGCAACTGAGAGCAATCTCCTTAGTTAAGTCAGGCTTGCTCTGCCCCTTATGAGCTGTGTGGCCCGCCTATGCCTTCTTCCTCACCTCAAAATGGCAATAATAATAATAATAATAATAATAAAAATAATAATGCCTACAAAGTAGGGTAAGGGTGAAGGCTAATGAATTTTAGGTAAAGCTTATGAAACAAGAAACAGAGAAAACACTCAAAATTAATCCTACAAACAAAATGTGGTATCTTCACACAATGAAATGAAATCTTATTATGTGGATGAACCTGGAGAACATTAGCTAAGTGAAAGAAGCCAGATATAAAAGGCCACCTATGAGACAACTCCAATGACACTGTATGTCCAGAATAGGCAAATCCACAGCAAGTAAATTAGGGACTGCTAAGGCATGTCACCAAGGGTCGTTTGGGGAGTGGGAAGAAATGGAAAGTGACTGCTAATACATACGGGGTTTCTTTGGGGGCAATGAAAATATTCTGGAATTAGATAGTAGTGATTGATGCACAATTTTGTGAATATACTAAAACCAACAAACTGTGAATTTTTTAAAAAAGGCATTACTCCTCCCCTCTGAGATTCAGTCAATACAGCACCCTCTAAAGTACCCAGAACAAAGCAAGGCATGCTTAATGTGCTAAGCTAAGCAACCAATGACCAATGTGGAGCCAAAATTTTCTAGGAAATGCCAACAAAGACTTGAACCACTGAGCAGCTTCGAGGAATGATTGGCCAACTTGGACCAAAGTCTTCTCCCCCAGGCATTTGGCAAGGTGCCAGCACAGGCTGATTCACTGTGGCTGAGGGTCAAAGGCAGGTTCTGCCCATAGGGGAAAGGATCAAAGCCGAACATAGTCAAACCGGTTCAGGAAGAGAAGAATGGGGGAGAGAAACCTGCTTCATCCTTTGGCTTGAGTTTGTAATCAGAGATAGTAATCAGCATGCACAGCACCAGTCCCCAGCACACAGACCTATTTATATCAGCAGCCTTTCTTCAATCAATGTGATGGCTACAAAAATGAACTGGGAGGAAGGGATCTAAGGGAGGTGGGGGGGGGGATGCCATGGGAAACAAATAGGCTCTTATTTCAAAGCAACAGTTTCTTTGCTTGAATTGGCAGTCAGTAAGGAATGCTTAATACATTTCAACAGTCAGCTGGACCACCCCTTGGAACGTGTTCCATATACATGCTCTAGAAGATGTTTTCTTAGCAAAACACTTTCAAGAAAGGAAAAATAGGAGAAGGGGGAAATGAAGTAAAGTTTTCAAATAAGAAAAGGAAAATAGTCTCTTCTTTTGATGATGGAGAGAGAAAAAAAAAAATCAAATTTTCTTTCTCGTGTTTGCCAGAATGCAAAAGCTTTTAAACACAGAGAATTTAAAACAATGAAAACAAAATAAAAATCAAAGTCCATTTGTCAATGCAGGTATCACAATTAGGAGATGGGCAACTGCTCAAAGCAGGTGAAACCCCGAGAAAATCCTCAGGCAGAGCCCTAGAATTTTCAGAACGAGCTCCTCACCCAGACCGTCCAGTCGTTCCTGTCATTTCAATATGACTTCCATCATCCTCTGCTGTGGCATTCTATCACTTTTCCATATCACTTTGGATTTGCTTGTTCTAATTTTGTGACCCATTAGAAATCCAGAATCTTAACAAGTGCTTTTAAGCACCTTTGATTCCTTTTAGCTGCTTCTCTTTCCCATTATCACTGGTCTCCATCCAGTCCTCATCTCCCTCCCTCTCAGACCACTGGAATGGCCTTTGACCTGGTTTACCTCTAGTGCATATGGCTCTGATTCCTTTTCCACTCAATCCCAGCACCATCGATGGACAAATGAATGCATGGAGCCCTCTTCCTGAGCCTGACGTATAGGACCAACACTACCGACCAACCACATCACATTTCCAGGCTCCCCTCCCACATCGGACCACCTGGCTCCATGTCCCTAGGCCTTCCAGCAGTCATTCTCTTTCATGACTTGATGATCCTGTCAGAATTCAGCATTGTCTCCTTTACAAGGCACTGTGTGACAAGCAGTTTTTCACACCAAGGTAGCATTTAATACAATGTGACTTTTATCATTTGACACCTGAGAAGTTCACAGTTGATTTAGCCATGTCTCATCTAGGATGCTTTACCAAGTACCTACGATGGGCCAGAATCAGAATTAGAACTGTGTTGGAGTTGCACCCGAGCATTCCTTAATAAATGTGCCTTGAATATATAAATGAATGAATGACTCTAATAGGAAAATAACACCTGAAGATATTATTTTGTACTATGCTAAATGCTTCACATAAACTTCTATTTTGGGGGTTTTTTTCATTCTCAATTGACCTTTTGGGTATGTACTATCATCTCCATTTTCCAAATAAGGAAACCTAAGATCACAGAATGAAAACAGCAGTGCCAGGATAGAATCTGTCCTAGGTCTCTTGATTCTAGAATGTATTCTTTCCGATATTCACCTCCCCTTTCCTCTCATTCTCCCTGCTTCTCTACCTGCTCCATGCAAAGGATCAGGATCAGGAGCTTCAGAAAATTTCTAAAGCAAGACAAAGGCAGAATTGGAGAGCTCTGAATTTCTGGGGCTCAAAATAAAGTAAATTAGGAGGGGGCCCCACTGTACTCTAAGCAGGGCTGATTTCCACCTGTGTGGCTGGAGTTGGGAGGACCACAGAGCTACTTCATTTGCATGGACCAACAGAAGACCCAGAGTCTCCATATGGGTTCAACGCCTAGCTCCAATTCTTTTTAACCATGTGACCTTGAGCAGATCCTCTCATCACTCTGAGTCTCGTGCATTAAAAGAGAATCATAAGCTTGAGAATCACAAGCTTATCTCACCAGACTTCAGTGAGGAGAAAGGAGGAAACTGGGCTGTGAGTGCCATGGAGGAGGAGACCAGCTTATCTTTGTCATAGCTCTATCCCAGCGACAGCAATGTACTTGGCTTGTTTTCTGGAGTCAACTGCAGTAGTTTCTTGATGTTTCTCTTCTCTAATATCAATCTTCTGTCTGTTTGAGATCTAAGTGTGGGAACTTCTTTTAAAAGACAAATAATAATAAGGATGATGACACTATTATTGCCAATGATGATGATAATGATAATGATAATGATGATGATAATAATAATAATAATAAATCATATGCCATAACAAGCAAACAATAAAAACAAGCATTTTATTCATTTGCCACATGTGCATGCTTTTTACAGTGGAGGAAACTTACAGAGAGAAAAGAGAAAAGCAAAAGCAAATGTAAGTGAATAGATTAAGAAACCTAACTGATGTCCTAAACGTTTAATCAAAAAGAACAGACTTAGCAATATAAATGGAAAAATTTGCTAAAAGAGAAGCAATTGAAGGCCCAATTGAACAGTCTCAGCAATTTGTGGAAGAAGGAGATAATTTGAGATGGCATAATATAAGAACAAAGAAGAAAGCCATTTTCATCTGGCTCCCAAACTATTAAAGGAACCTGCCAATGTCACGTGGAAGAAGGGCTTTAAAGAACTGCAGTCAAGTTGGGGGAAACATTTGAAGTCCACCATTCAGTAGACAGCAGAGGAAAAGCAACTACAGATACTTAAACAAGTCTCTCCAGCCCAGGACAGAAGGAGCCCATGGCTGCCCAGAGCTGCTGGAGATTTGAGGGAAACCACTCTTTTATAACCTTCCAGCATGCACAGACTGCCCACTTCTGGACTCAGTGCCTCTCACAGGTGTAAGCAACGCACATGTACATAATCTTCATAGAATTAAAGAAAAGAGGCCAAGGAGGACAAGGACCCGGCTGTGGTTTACCAACGCACGTGATCAATCCTGATTCTTCCTTTCATTTAGAGAGGAAAGGAAAATTCCTTTCTCTGGGACCATCTCCTCATCAGCAACATGGGGAAAGCTGGGAATTAATTCTTCAGTCAACAGATCTAACAAAATCACCTAAAGTGATTTGGAAAACCATAAAAAAAAAATCACTCAAAAGGTGGCATCCATGAGTTTTAATGCATATATCACAAGAAGCATAAGGGACGTGAGGTCAAAGGAGAAAACAGATTGAGGTCTCCCATTAGCCATCTCCTGCCCTTAGGATACCACTGCATGGTGGAGTTCCACACAGCAAGCCACCAGCACCATTTAAATTCTTCCTAATCACAATCCTGTAATTTAAGGGGCACAGAATCATTTCATATTATAAGTCCTATCTTAATCCTAGGGATATCTGAAGATTAACACATCAAAATAAATGAGAAAGCACTGTGCAAACAATGAAGTGTTTGACAAATAAAGACTATTCCTCTGTTACGTTGTGAACTTGTAGGGGTCAGGGTTCACTGCCCCCACAATATCACTAGTACTCAATACACAGCGTATCTTATTTTCTAGGCACCCGATAAACAATGAACAGAGGAAAAAATGGAGCTATGGAGTTATGAATCAAGCAGCCCTGAACAGAGTTCTATACATCAGGTGATAAAAGGGACAGGATATGCCCCAAGTCTGCCTGTCACTGCTCACAATCTAGTTGGAAAAGATTTTCTCCCAAGTCATAGAGCATGGACAATGCACATACACACCTACAGGTGCTATTGACAGAGTACAGACCAGAAGCACAAACCCTGGAACAATCCGTGAGTTAAGACTCCTCAGCAAAGAACTCCTGCATGTGATGAGCATTTTATGATTTTTTATTTTTAAAAAAAAAAAAAAAAAAAAAAGAGGAACTCTGCAGTCGGAAAGCCCTTAGGAGGCAGTTATTCTACTCCTGTATTTTAAGACTGACAAAATTAAGCCTTTGGAAGTGGCTTGTGTGTGCTGGGCTCACGTAGCAATTTCCACATTGGCTGGCCCCAGCACCACCACCACAAATACCATGGTCTCACAGGGATCCCGGATCTAGCTTTGAGCAATACTGTCCAATTCAGGATAAATCTTGTTTTGCCTCATGGGGAATAGCTGGCAAACAAGCCTGGGCAACAATATTCACTTCCAAATCATTTAGTAAGCACCCAGATAAAACATTAATAGCTTCCCTCCTGGACCATCCTGTATAAAATCACATCCCTGTCCCTGCTCCAGGACACAGGACATCCTATATGCACATTTCCCCCCCTCTTCCTTGAGTAGAAATCTTTGTCTGTTTTCCTCTGTGCTTTGTCCATACCACCAAGCACAAAGCCCCAGGCATATCAGGAACTCAACAAAATGTTTGTGGAAAAAAGGAATAAAAGTAGAAATCAGAGAAAACCTGAAGAACCTGATGGATGGAGCTCAGAAAGCAGACAAGGACAAGGAGGGGACAAACCAGAGGGAGACGTCTAGGTGGAAGCAGCAATGTGGAAAAGTATGGAGGGGGCCAGAATGGCACAAGGGAGGGGCTCCTTGTCTAAAATAGAAGATGTTTAGATAAAACTAAAGCAGAGAGAATGCAGAACAGAGCCCACGTGTTGGATAAAGTGTACAGACACAGAGCTGTACAAACCCAAGTGGAGGGCCACCAACGACTCTCAGGAGATCACCTTGGTGTCCCCAAACTCATACAAGCCCTGCTAGAAAACAGTTCTGCTGGAGGTGGGAGGATAATTCCTGGAAGCCAACAAATTTAGCACAGGCCCTCAAGCTGTTCCTCACACTGCCAATAGGTTCTCAGAGCCAAAAACCCCATCTCCCTTTTCACTCGGACTTGGCCGGTCCAGAAAGACCAGCAGGGTCTCTCCAGCAAGGAACAGAAAAAATTTCCCACCTCCAGTTCAGAATCGAACCGCAAAACTCTGGGTTTTGAAACTCACTGTGATGCAGAGAGCTCTTTCTTGTCGTTGTTATTTATTTTTTAATGTTTCAAAGACTGATCTGGGAAACAAGTACATTTCAAAAGAAGTCATTTGCATGCATAAAAAATAAAGGCAGTGGCATATTGATTGTGGCAATATAGAAAGCTGGCACAATGCACCTCTCCAATTCATGGAAATTGAAGAAAATATGGAGATAGTGTGGAGATAGCGTGGCCCCAAGATATGGGCAGCTGCTGACTGTTACGTAGGCACCTTCTGCACAGGGTCAGCTTGTCTTAGGAGCCAGGTAAGCTAAGTCTTGCCAGAAAGAAATGGGAGACATGACCACGTCTTAAGAGAAAGCAAGGTAGGGCAACTCCACTGACGTCCCTGTCTCAGAAGGCAACTGAATCTCCCAGGCAATCCAGACATGTCTGAAATAAATGCATAGACCCCACAGAGGCCCTCAATCAATATTCTGGTGTGAAAGATTAAATATCAATTGTATTTATTTATCTTCCTTCATTATGTTCATAAAGGCAGATTGGTAAATAAATAACATAAGCCAGTGATCTCTAAAGTGCTAAGTGCTTTCATGGAAAGAGCAGTTACCTAGAAACCAAGAGGATGAATATCATTCCCAGTTTGGGTGGGCATAAAAGTGATCTGGGGCAAATCATTTGATTTTTTGATCCTCAGTTTCCCTTCCTAAACGCATCTTAGCTAAAGTTAAATGGATATTATTATTTCAATTGTAATGAACCTCTATGTTGATACTATCATCAACGTCATTTTGTAAAATAATTTTTCCAAATTCATAAACAAGAAGTGGAGTCAGAAGTGCAAATCTGCCTGATTTCCAGGGAACCACGTTCTCAATCCTTTGGGGTTATCATCTCCAAGTCCCTTCTCACTCTGACCATCAACAGCATTCATTCAAATAGAAAGCGCTGAGACCACCAGAGTCTATGTACATCTAACTAGTAACCAAGTGTCAGAGGAGAACTAGTTAAACAGTATGATGGCACTGACTCCACCTCGGCAGCTTAGGGTAACAGAAGATCCTAAAGCCTTTTTTATAGCCATCCCCAGATTATATCAGAGTTTTGTTCTGATCAACTGTTGAGAATCAGAGAAGCAATATGGGTCTCTAACACAGACCCATTGCTAGTGATAACTTCCTTCCACCCTCCTCCCATCACAAGCCAAAACAGTCCAATGTGCATAAACAACACTGTGATAAAGGTGTTTCTTAAGTCAGGCATGGTGGTACACGCCTGTAATCCCAGCCACTCAGGAGGGTAAGGCAGGAGGATTGTAAGTTCGAGGCCAGCCTGGACAGCTTAGAGACCCAGTCTGGAAATAAAAATAAAAAGGGAATATAGGTGTAGCTCAGTGGTAGAATGACCTCTGGGTCCAATTCCTAGTATTGAAAAAACAAACCCAAACAAACAAACAAAGACCAAGTACAACACAATAAAATACAATTATATAAGGACCAGGCCATGGTCTTGGGGTCAACTAAGTAAGAACAGGGTTTAGCAACATCACACGAAACCAAGTTCAACTGCCAAGAGAGCATGACTGAAGCTACATAAGTAGAGGTGGATTCCTGGAGGGCAACTGGGTCATTTTTGATCTGCATTGCGCATGCCAAACCTGGAAGGTTCACTAACATACTGACTAATAGAAGTTTTATCATCAGCATGAAGGAAACCATACCTGGGTGAAGGTCTGAAGGAACTGGGGATACAGTAAGGAGACCAGAAGCATTATACTCAAACCTTGAAGTTCCCTCTTCTCTAAGAAATGAGTATGATTATCATTCCACATCCATCCTACTTATAGAATGATGATGGCAGCAGGGAAATAGACTTGTCCCCATTTTTTTTTTTTTTTTAATTTCCTAAAAAGCTATTGTCTAATTAAAGAAATTTACTGCTGGGGGGAAGTAACACACCAGAGATGCTAGAGCAGAGGCTGGCAACCATTTGGAGGGGTGGCTGAGGTGTGAAGGAGTTCAGCTCCCATGGTAAGGTATGGGTACCAATGTAAGTTGAATTGTGTCCTGTAAAAAAATTATGTTCAAGTCTTGATTCCTTCCATTACCACCCCATCTGTGAATGGGACGTTATTTGGAATTAGGGTCTTTGTGAAAGCAATCAAATCAAGTTGAGGTCATGCTCAATTAAGGCGGTCCTTAAATCCAACAATTAGTGTCCTTAAAAGAAGACGGAGATTTGGACACAGAGACACACATACAGAGAAGATAGCTGTCCTGGTCCATTTGGGCTGCTGTAAGAAAATAATGTTAAACTAATAAAATACTTTAAAGACAATGGATATTTATTGCTTATAGTTCTGGAGGCTGGGAAGTCTGAACTCCACACATTAACAGATCTGGTGTCTGGTGAGGGCTCTTTGCTTCAAAAACAGTACGTTGTTGCTGGGTTTTCACATGATGAAAGGTGAATAAGCTCCCTAGGGACCTCTCTTTTTAAGGTTCCTAATCCCATTCACAAGAATGGAGCCTTCAGGACTTAATGACCTCCTAAAGGTCCCATTTCTTAACACTCTTGCACTGGGGACTTGGTTTCAACATACGGATTTCGGGGAGACATAAACATTCAGAACACAGCAAAGTCCACCTTAAGTTGGAGGGAGAAACTGAAACATTGCAGCCAGAAGACAAAGATCAGCAAGGACTGTCAGCAGCCACCAGAAGCTAAGAACAAAGAAAGATTCTTGTCTATAATATTCAGAAGGAACATGAGTTTGAGGTTCCTAGACTTTCCAAAACTGTGGGAAAATACATTTGTTTTAAGCCACCCAATTAGTGGAAATTTGTTACAGCTACCCTAGGAAATTAATGTATAGACTACTGCCTGACCTTGGTGGTATTATAGGTCTTAGGAGCTGACTGCTGTGTTCCAAATGGGAATTGTGATGGGAGACTAATTAATTCTTGAATCAGAAAGAATGTTGGGATGTGGTTTAGTTCTTTCAACTCAATCACATACTTATTAAATACTGAGTCCTAAACATGTTTTCCAAAATTCTGCTAAGGCCTTAAGAGATAAGGATGTAGACATGATTTCTGCTCTCAAAGAACTCACTGTCTGCTGTGATCTCAATTTTGAGGCACCCCACCCTCACCCCCAGAATCCATACATTAGGAGTAGAGTTTGGGGGAAGTGACTAGGTCATGAGCATGAAGCCCTCATGAATGGAATCAGTGCCTGTCTAAAAGAGATGCCAGAGAGTTCCCTTGACCCTTCTGCTATGTGAGGACACAGTAAAAATAAGGCCAGCTATGGACCAAGAAATGGGCCTTCATCAGACACCAGATCTGCTGGTGCCTTGATCCTGGGTTTCCTAGGCTCCAAAGCATAAGGAATAAATATCTGTTGATTATAAGCCACCTAGTTTATGGTATTTTATTATAGCAGCCCAAAAGGACAAACACATCATCCACCAAAAATGTAAAGACATTTTTTGATTGATATCTTTAAATCAATATAGATACTACAGATGTGTTTAATGAGGGAGGGACAAGAAATAAAACTCAAGAATTACATGAAACAGTCCAGGGAACCCCACAGGTTTTGGACAACCCTTAACTCCATTTATTTTATTTTATTTTTTTTTTTTGGGGGGGGGGGGGTGAGTGGGTACTGGGGATTGAACTCAGGGCACTCAACCACTGAGCCACATCCCCAGCCCTATTTTGTATTTTAGTTAGTGACAGGTCTCATTGAGTTGTTTAGCACCTCGCTTTTGCTAAGGCTGGCTTTGAACTTGCAATCCTCCTGCCTCAGCCTCCGGAGCCACTGGGATAACAGGCTTGCACCATCACACCCGGCTCCTAACTCCAATTTTTGTAAGTCTTATTCAGTGACTCCCCTCACACCCAGGGCATTGTGCCATTTCATCTCAGAGTGACAGAAGCGCCATCTTCCCCCTCCCACGCTGGTTATATGCCACCTGGCTGTTTCAATGGGGATAGCAACACTTAAAATACTCACTGCTGAAAAACTAGACAGAAGTCACCTCAGATGGTTTTCCAAACCCCCACCAGATTCTTAATTCATTCATTTCTCCTCATTCTGGCATTCGGAGAAGGGAGAGGCAGGGATGAAACTAACAGCTGCTCCCCAATAGCAGAGGGGCATGAGGATGTCACTGTCGCACTTGACAGCTGTGAGCATTCTTAGAACACAATTATGTAACCCCTCTGCATGGAGCCTTCCACCCTTCCACAGCACTCACGTGTCAGTGGCCTTATTCCTACAGCAACCAAAAGAGCTGAGCAGCGTCAGTGAGGTTGGAAGGTGCCCAGGGGTAAGGAAAAAAAGCAAAGCAGAACCGACCTAAGAGAGCACTTGGTCTCCTGAACCCAGGGTGCTCTCGCCCTTCATGGTCCTGCCTGATTTTCTTTTGAAGCATGTAAAAGAGCTCATAAGGTTGTAGACTAGGAAAACGGTTCAGCAGAAGTAAATAAAAATCATCCAGGTGACATGGATGAAGATGCCACTAGAAGGAGAAAGAGCACAAACCCTGCTTTCCTTCACCTTAAAGTAAGAGACGCTTCAAGCACATGACCAAAATAACCCACACCTCTGCCTTCTGAATTTGGGAATCTCAAGGAAAGAGCTGAGGACAGAGTGGGATTGATGCTAGGGATGCATGTAGCTTTGATGGACCTTGGGAGGCTACTGACCAGGCCCTCTCTCACTCCTGCCCTGACCTCCCACATCCACCATTCTTCTGTGTTCACTATATGATTATCTACATCCGCACCTTCAAGATGTTGCCAATACCAAGGATAACAATGAGATCATCACTGGACACTGAGAACAGGGGCAGGGGCCCTTGTGTACCAATGGCCTTTTACTTGAATATCATTATACACTGATTATTCATCGCTAAGGCTCAGAATTTCACCCAAATATTTGGGTTAAGAAAGCAATGGCAAACTTGGCAAGCTGAAGCATGCCTGTAATTCCAGTAGCTCAGGAGGCTGAGGCAGAAGGATTGCAAGTTCAAGGTAATTCAATGAGACTCTGTCTCAAAATGAAAAATCAAAAGGGCTGGGGGTGTGGCTTAGTGATAGAGTACCCTGGGTTCAATCAACCGGAAGCAAATACAAACTTTGACTATATCCTAACATCACAATGTATAAGTGTAAGCAAGAATCACGTTCTTCCTGAAAAAACTGCAAACTTCACTGGCAAAGTCTCTTTAATTTAATAGGATTAAAAAACAAAAAGAATATCAATTAGATTGTATCTTCTGGATAGAAGATCTTTCTTTCTCTGATTAAGAAGGAAATTGATTCGAGGAAATAAAAGAACATTAATCCCCTCACCTTGCCCTGCTCCTCGGCCCAATACCTGTGTTTCTGGGATTTCTTTCTGCCTGATCTATAATGATAAAGGTGCAGTGCCTTTCTGCATGTGCATGTGTGTGCGCACACACATATTTCATTCTGAATTCTCTTCCAGGTATACTAGGTTATATATTAATTCTAAATTAACTTAATTGTCTAGCCTATCCGGGAAGTCAGGGCTTGTTTTTGAAGCATGATCATGTGAAACATAAGGCTATCAAAACAATCTGCCCTCACATCAGGTATTGGATAATTCAGGAGAGAGGAGCTGGAAGAGGGGACTTAAGTGGTTTCCTGCAGGACCATGTTCTCTGGTCCTCGCTCCTCCTGCTTCACACACTTAGAAACAGACATCCAGTCCTGCATGAAGAAAGCCTGAAAATGTTCCTTCCTCCCACGAGGGAGAAAGAATGGAGAAAGTAGTTTCCCTTTTCCCTCATCTCTCTCCCTTTCTTGCATGTTATGCACACCAGATGGTACAAAGCCGCAGGTTGGAGGGAGGTAATAAACCCAGAAAAATTGCAATATCGGGTTATAAAATGACTGACTTTCAAATACAAAGGTGTCCATGGCCCACTAATTAACAGGAGGAGCACTAGGTAGAAAGTGGTAGCTCAGGCAACAGGCAGCAGACCCTGAATCCCTTCTAGGGAGTACTATTGCAATAAGCAAAGGGACACTCCATGAGACACCCAAAGCAGGCTCAGCTCCCCCCACCCCA
>NW_025999969.1:8674064-8684760 GCF_001458135.2 Marmota marmota marmota
TCTCCAGGCTGGGGAACAAGTCCCTGCAGTGCAAAGTAGCCTGAGGCCCATACAAAGCAGCTCCCTCAAAAGTGGCAAGCAGCATTTTGTCACCATTTTATTTGCAAAGAGAAAACAGTATACCCTGGCTCATCTGCAATAAGCCCTGTGGCTCAGATGGAGAGCAAGAGAAGGCAGCAAAAGGTGAGCAGTGGGGTGCTCTGGCCCACAGGGTAAGGAGTTCTGTCCTGGTTGCTAATTGTTTTCATTTTATTTCAAAAACTGGCCTCCAAAAAATTGACCCAATCATTATTCTTGTCATCTGTGAATAGAAGACTAGATGACCAGGTGACTGGCAATCGAATAATGGCTGTGATTCTTTGGTACTCTCCCATCAGGAGGGAGGGCCTAAGTCCCATGGCCTTGATTCTAAGTAGGTGTTGTGACTGTCTGACCAGGGAAATAACAGGGGGAGTGAGGCTCGGCTGGTTTTTCAGCTCAGGCCTTAAGAAAGTGGCAGCTTCTATTGCTTATTTCTTGGAGCATTCTCTCTAGGAGGCTTGATCTTCCATGCAAGGAGTCTGACAGGCTGAGGATGCCGTATTATGAGAAGGCCAAGCAAGTCAGACCAAAAGATAAACAATGCCCACACCTGAGGGTAGGAAGACTGGAAGGAAATGTGTGACCAGCTCCCAGCCCAGGTCCAGAAATCACAGAGCAATTACTAGCAATCCCTTCTGTGTTTTGTCTGAATTCCTGACTCACAAAATCATTAAATATATTTTAAGCCACTAGATAGATTGTGAGCTAGTTTTTAATGCAGCAATTCGTAACTTAAATGCAATCTATAAAAGCCATTTGTTATGCATTGGATCTTAAAGGTAAAGTCCCCCACAAAGGTCATGTGTTGCAGGCATCGTCCCTCCCTATGGTGCTTCTGGGAGGTGGTAGAGACATTAGGAGGTGGAGCCTAGTGGAAGGAGGGTAGCTCATTTGGGGCCAATATGAGAATCCCAGTTCCTTTTCCTCTCTCTTTTTGCTTCCCAGCCACCATGAAGCAAGCAGTTTCCTCCACTGCATGATTCTGCCATGATGTTGTGCTTCATCGCAGGTCCAAACCTTACTTTCATTAAGCTATTTATCTCAGGTATTTAGATATAGTGACAGAAAGCTGACTAAAACACCTTTCTAGTCCTAACAACTCCTATTCTGTGACCTTCATGTATCCATGTGGTCCTCCACCTCTTACCCCATCCTCACTAGGGTAATCAAATTCAGAAGTTCAAAGTTAGAAGGGCTAGGTGCATGCTCATGGTAGACCCGCCTTGTCTGACTCTTTAGAATCTGCCTTCCCTTTGGACTAGAAACAGAAGAGGCACCTAGAGTTGGAGGGGAGAACCTCTCTGAAAAATAAAGTCAATACATTGGGAGAAATAAGGACTAACAACATCATTTGACTCCTTTGATCAAGTCAGTTCTACCTGTGAATTTTCAGTGACACACACACAAGTCAATAAATGAATATTTTGCTTAAGCATGTTTATGTTGTCTTTTCTAGAATTTGCTGCTGGTGAAACTCCTAACCACCAATTAATGTCAAAGAAGCATCACAAGTCTTTGATTTTTTTTTTCTATGCCCAAATAATCAGTCATTACAGGCAAAGACAGAAGTCATTTTGGAAGATAGGGACATGTAGGCAAAATTTTTAAATAAATCTAGTCGTCATTTTCTGGGCTGGTCTATCAACTTAGAAAAGGCTGGTCTAAGCCCAGGGAAGAAAGGATTCTAACACTGCTAGGATCCCATCATGTAGCTCTTTGCCATACTATTCAGTTACATGTGATAACCCCACAGATGGACACTGGTGACCAGTTAATCAAACTGCATTCAGAGTACAGTGTGAATAAAGTAAGGTAGTCAATGAAATAGGAAGGTTGGGGACTATGCTACTAACTGAATCTATGTCCATGAAATAAATCACTAAGTGATTGATTCAGAAGGTCACAGACTAGTTGTTAAAATACACACGTGGTGTTTAGTAATGAAATAAGAGAAGGAGGAATAATGTTGTTGTAGGACTGGGTGCAGCAGAGATGAACATGGTGAGTAAAACAGGCGAGAACCTAAAGCTGCCTGCAATTGAGGTAGTGTTCTACTCAGCCCGTCTCCCCTGTGACTGGAACAAATGCAAAGCACAACTCTCCAGAGTCCTGCAGCATGAGAATTGCACGCAGAGGCCCTCTTCATGGTTGGGTTTCCTGGCTGTGCCAAAAGAGAGCCAAGGGCTGGGAGTGGAGCTCAGTGGAAGAGCACTCACCTAGCATGCTCTAGGCCCCTTTGATCCCCTGTGTTGCAAGGTAAATAGAGAGTGAAGGAATGCCAGTGTCTCACCAGGCTCTGGGCTCTGCAACACCCCCTGCAACAGCCACTGGGTCTACTCTGCACTTGGGGCTAAAGCCATTTCCACAGGAAAGAAGGGTATCTGCACCTGATACCACTGATGAGCCTGTTCCAAGCTGCAGAGGCCAAAGCAACAAAGTGCAGCGATATTGCCAGCAATGAGAAATACCACTCGCTAGAAAGCATCAGCACTGGCTCCAACCTGCTGAACTGAGCTAAGATAGGAACTTGAGCAGCAGGAAACAGGGCAGCTGCAGCATTCACATTATATTAGAGCCACACAAAGCAATTCCCCAAAGAAAATAAATTGTATGTCCATAATACTTGGATGAATGATGCTTCAGAGTACAGCAAAGGTCTTGAGATTTATCAGAAAGCCTAGCTGAAGAACAAAGCTAATAATAATCATCAGGAAATAAATTATACAAACACACACTGAGCTCTCAGCCCAGGACTGCTTAGACACATAAGAATCTCACACCCACACAATCACATGAAAAGTGGGCTGAGTCCATCACTTCTACATGCAACCTGCCTTCCACCCACCCACCCATGCTGTCAATCACCTACCATGAAAAGCCAAAAAACACCTCCTGGTGGAACATATCCAGGCATATTTAAAAAGGAAGGATACTAACCTGTCAAAAATGATGGTTACCTATCAGTTGCTAGGACCTAATAAACAGGGATTGCTGTCAAAACACTTGACTACTATAAAGCACATATTGTAATTCTTCAACAAGTTCTTCACTGCCTGCCAGGCACGGAGCAAGAATTCCAGGGACATGGTAGTAAATGCAAGGACCACACAGAGCTTATTCTCCTGGAATTACCTTCTTTGGAGAATGACTAACACTTTATAACAAATGAACACCAGAGGTACAAGGCATGGGAGTCAAAAAGGAAAAACCCAGCTTCACCTGTAGGGCCAGAGAAAAAGACCTGCGGGAAAGGGCAAAGACCATGTTCCAGGGTCTGAAAACAAGAGTAAGCCAGGTGTGGTGGTGCATGCCTATAACCCCAGCAACTCAGGAGGCCAAGGCAGGAGGATCGAAAGCAAGTTCAAAACCAGACTCAGCAATTTAGTGAGATCATGTCTCCAAAAAAAAAAAAAAAAAAATCCAAAAAGGGCTGATGATGTGGCTCAGTGGTTAAGCACTTCTGGGTTCAATTTTCAATAACCTCTCCCCCGACCAAAACAAAACAAAACAAAACAAAAATAAGGCAGTCAGGTCGAAGGACTGCAAAGGAACCAAAGCAGAGAGAATGAACAGGTTGGGGATAGAAGGTGAGGCTGGGTAGATGGACAGAGGCCAGGTCATCCCTAAAAACCAATAGGAATGATTTTTAGAATGATAATGGCCACAGAATACTGACATGGAGGGGGAAAACTATATAGAGAGCAGTTACTCTCCTGGAAAGTTCAAAGGAAATTTACTAACTGGAAATGCCCTTGGGGACGAAACAGAGATGTTATATGGTGCTAAAATATAACCACAGTCAGTCAGACAGTGTGATAGACTGAGACAGAGATGACCTAATCTTGTAACATACCCAAACATTTCACTCATTTTTTTCCTTTAATAAATATGATCTGAGTCTGTCTCTCATAAGACTGAGTTGTGGGAAGATAATCTTTGCCTAGCTTTCTGGCAGTCTGGGAATAAAGGAAAATTTTCTCATTAGGCAAACCTCCACCTGTTTCTAAAAAGGATTTGAGGCAGTTTAAAATTTAGAAAAAGGTTAAAGAGAGACACAAACAAAAAGGTCTGACAAAGGAGCTCACCCTCTACCTTCCCGCACCACACACGAGGCCTCCCTAATGGAAAGCTCCCAGGGTCTGACTTCATGGCTTAACAAACCAGTACAGAAAAAAAGAATTGTGGACAGGGGCAGTATCTCCCAGGGGGATGACTAACATCAGGAGCAGAAGAGCTTCCAGGTTCTCTCTGGGCTCATCTCTGTGTAAGTCCTTCCCCTCACTATGAGACCAAAACAGAAGAAAGAAATGGAACAAAGGGATGACTTGATAGGAGTGCAGACCCTGCCCTGTGTTTTTAAAAACAGAGACCATGCCAAGGCTCCACCGATTCATGAAGACAGACAAACAGACACACACACACACACACACACACACACACACTTAAACTCGAAGCTCAGAGCCCTTAATGGTGCCATTAGATTCTGATGTGTATTCCTACTTCCCTTATGAGGTTCCATTCAAATAGTGCTTCATTAACTCTAGCAGGTTGAGGCCAAATTTGACAATCCACAAGACACACACCCAGGCAAGCAACCCAGAAAGCTGCCCTGGCCCCCATACACCTTTGCCCAGTAAACACAATCAGTATGGAGAGGAGTACTCATGTGCTTCCCTCCCCACTCTCCAAAAATCCTTACCCTCAACCCCAACTGCCTCCCCACACCTTGACAATGGCTATAATAGAAAGACCACCATATGGGCTGAGGTTGTGGCTCAGTGGTAGAGCACTTGCCTAGCATGCGCATGAGGCACTGGGTTCGATCCCCAGTACCATATTAAATAAATAAATAAACAAACAAACAAAATAAATAAAGGTATCATATCCATCTACAACTAAAAATATTTTTTTAAAAAAAGGAAGAAGAAAAGAAAGGCCACCCTATGTACAATTAGGACTGGTATGAGTACATTAGAGTTGAGTAATGGTAAGTAATATTCAAGTGCAGAGCTTCAGACTCTAGAACTGCTGGAATGACAGGACTCCATGACTGGAAAAGACCAAGGAAGCATCAGTGGTATTACAGTGTAGCACACAAGAGCATGATAATATTCATGCATCTGGGGTGAAGGGGAAGAGGCTTCCCAGGGCCAGAAGTAATAAGAGGCCTCTGTGCCCATCAGCATCTCTATTAATTAGTCCCATCCCCAAAAGGAAATGAACATCTGAGTTCCACTCAGCCTTTCTCATACCTCCCTCCTTCCCACTCCCATTCTTCAGCCTACTATACAGTTGGAGAAGCCTAGGGGACTCCTCTGTGCCATTCTCTCCCCTCCTGCACTGAGGGGACCTGCTGTCCTGATCCGTGAGCTTCACTCCCTGGAAGCAGAAGCCTTCCTTAGTAATTACTCCCCTCTCTTCCAACACTTGCCACTTAATGGCTCACCATGTATACAACTTTGTTAAGTTTATTACCATAAAAATACATTAGGGGCTGGGGTTGTGGCTCAGCAGCAGAGTGCTTGCCTAGGACATGCGAGGCACTGGGTTCAATCCTCAGCACTACGTAAAAATAAATAAAATAAAGGTATTGTGTCCAACTACAACTAAAGAAAAAATTTTTAAATATATCGATGCTTATTTCATTTGCAAGAACAGCTCACTCCCAGTACCAGCAAGAACTGGAACAAACCTTTAGGACAAGGCAAGAGCTACAAAGTACATGGATGGAAGAGGAAGATTGTCAACATCATTTCTTGGATGCTCCCTCCAGGCCCTGCCAACCCAACGGGACCAATACTGAGCTCCCTTATCCTGAGACGAGTTCCCCTTTGCTCATTTCAGTACCCAAGAAAGAAGCCTGGCCAACATCTTGTTTCTGTCTCTCTTTTACCACCCACATCCAAACACCAACTCTGCTCAATTTTGCCTTTTAATTATCTCTTGGATCTGGTTTTCTCCAGAACAGGTTCCTACCACCTCTCTCCTGCACTACTGAAACACACTTCTGTCTTCCTTGTTGGTGCATCCAGACTGTTCTCACCATTATAGCCACCAGGGTGTTCCTAAAAAGCATATCCCTCCTTTGCTTAAACTCTTCAACCAGAAAGACTGTGCCTACTTCTCCACACAGCCTGTCCCACTTCCCCGAAACATCAATTTTAAGCTTTTGACACTCTGTAAGACCTGCTTTGCTCTCCACTGGATTCAGTGGATTCCTTCCAACCAATAATATCTGCACAATGAGTATCAAGCTTAAACTCTCACAGGAGAATTATTTTTCCCATTTTCCCAATTTGTTAACTATTTTTCTCAGGATTCAGAAAAACAAATTTCCCAGTAAGTGCCAGGAAGGAATTCCCCTAAGGAAACACTAGCAAAAAAAAAAAAAAGGAGAGAATGACATGGAGAAGTCCTACAGAAAGAATAATGAGGAAAAGCAACCAGATACTATCTATTAAATATATTATAATTCCACATGTGTATATGATATTAATAATTCATATATGTGGAATATATATATATTACAGTTCCATTTATATGAAGATACAGAACAGCCAAAATTCACTGATGCCAGTAAAAGTTCTACAGTGCTTAATGTGAATGCAAAGAATGTGCATGGCTGGGGCACTAGGGAGTTCCACATTTAGACCCAGATGGTGCAACACAAGTGTAGACGATATAAAAATTTGTTGAACTGAACACGATGATTTTGCCCCTTACAATGCAGAGGTTGTACCTCAGGAAAAGAGAGGAAAATTTTGGGGGTTGTATGAATTACTGAACAAGAATGAATCAGAGCCAAGTGTCTACCCCTCAAAGCCCTGTCCATTCCCCAAAGCCAATGTCCACTCCCCAAACCTCTGTCACTAAAAATGTCTGCACTCTAACCCACAAGCCGATAGGCTAATCAAACTTCACATTGGCTTATGTTTAAAAATAGGCAAACTGCATCCATCAACACCAAAATTGGCCCAAGAAACCACCCCACTAAATCCCAATTTCCCAATTCCAACTTCTGTCCTGCCGCTTGCTCTATTATTGCACATGGTGAAGTTGCTATCTAGTGCTTTCTGTCAGAGAACTCAAAACTTCATCTGTCTGTGCTTGATAGCCTCTGCCTGTCCCTCTGCATCTACTTTCCCCTCACACTTGACCCTCCAGAGCTGGCCTGGGTAGAGAGTTTCCCAAAACTCTCTTGCCTGCTGTCTTCTAGCAGGGTCTAACCAGTGAGGAGCCCAGCAGAAAATTAAAGAAAAATCAAAAAACATAAGCACAGGGCATATATTCTCCTAACTCCTCTTCAGGGTCACTTGGCATGGCTATATTCCTCAACTAAACTCTCAACGTGTCCATTTTTACCAAATGAAGTCAGAGTTTCAGAACCTCTCCCTCCCCTGCCTCTGTTAGGTCTAGAGGGATTGACAGCCACTAGTACCAGGGAGGCACTGTCCTGATGGTTTCCTGGAACCTCTGTAAATCATGTGGACACCCTCCCCCATTTTTCTTCACTTGGGTATAGTACCTGTTTCCTACTAAGACCCTGAATGGATATAATGTTTAATAACAAGAAAGCAGTTTTGTTCAATTTATAGCATGGATAGAACATGCTGTACTATGTTTATTACCTTCATTAAAACTTTTTTTGGGGCTGGGGATGTGGCTCAAGCGGTAGCGTGCTCGCCTGGCATGCGTGCGGCCCAGGTTCGATCCTCAGCACCACATACAAACAAGGATGTTGTGTCCACCAAAAACTAAAAAATAAATATTGAAAAATTCTCTCTCTCTCTCTCTTTAAAAAAACAAAACAAAACTTTTTTTCCTGTTGAACTTGTTACCTGTTGAAGCTATCACCCAAGCAGCCCTTGTTCCCCTATTTTCCCAAAGTTAGCTTCACAAAGAGTGACACTACTACAAACTTCAGTACGCTACAGAGCACCCACCACTGAGAAGATATTCAGATGTCTGATGAAGGACTGAATGGATGGATGGATGAGCCATATGGTAAAATATTGGTAAAAGAAGAAAGAATCTGGGAGCAGTGATGCACACCTGTAATCCCAGCTACTCTGGAAGATGAGGCAGGAGGATCACAAACTCGAGGCCAGCCTAGGCAACCCAGTCTCAAAATAAAATAATAATAATAATAATAAAAAGGGCTCGGGTGTAGCTCAGTGGTAGTGTACTCCTGAATTCAAGGCTCAGTAATACACACAAACATACACACACATACACACTTTCTCTCTCTCTCTCTCTCTCTCTCTCTCTCTCTCTCTCTCACACACACACACACACACACACATACACACAGCACGCACACACAGAAAAGAAAATGTAAATTAGGATTACCATATGGATATGTAGAAAAAAGGACTGTAAGAACATAAAGCTTAAATTTTTGTTGTTGTTTTTATGAAAAGACTGTGGGTGGGTTTTAAAGTTTAATTTTTCATTAAATTTGCTATGTTTATATAGCAATAATATTTTAAAAGAAAATATTTTGTGACACTAAAATCTGGAATGAAAATGGAAATGTAACAAATATGCATTTATATGTTTTATGGATACACAAATGGAATACTAAAATAAACTTTTTCAAGAGACAACCAAATGATTAAACATTAAAGTTGACTTTCCCTCTGCACACAGCTATTAAAGAGTAATTAAGACTTTCCACTGTGTTAAGCAACCACTTGCCTAACAAAGTTGCCATAATCATGTTCAAAAAGGGCAGATGGAATCAAATGAGATGCAAATGGGGCATAGTCCCCACGTGGATTTATGGCCCACATTTTTACTGTCAGCAGTTCTTCCCAAGCAAGGGACAACATGGCTACACATATTTATTTCTACATGTTTTTCAGAGGCCACTAAACCAAGAATAAGAGTGGAAAAACTCCTAGACAGATGCTGGTAACGTAGTAGCCCCAGCTCAACAAGCACTATATGACCCTAAGCAAATTGTTCCATCTCTCAGGTGCTCCTTTTCCTCATGTGCAGAGTTAGAAGTTCCTTGCCAGACCACAAGTGCCCACAGCTTGGACATTCTACACTTACCACTTCTGGTGGTAGGACACCGATGGCAGAGGAAGAATGTCAACATCATTTCTTGGATGCTCCCTCCAGGCCCCGCCAACCCAACAGGACCAATACTGAGTTTCCTTATCCTGACATGAGTTCCCATTTGCTCATTTCAGTGTCCCAGAAAGAAGCCTGGCCAACATCTTGTTTCTGTCTCTCCTTTACCACCCACATCCAAACACCAACTCTGCTCAATTTTGCCTTCTAATTATCTCTTGGATTTGGTCGGTTTTCTCCAGAACAGGTTCCTACCACCTCTCTCCTGCACTACTGAAACACACTTCTGTCTTCCTTGTTGGTGCATCCAGACTGTTCTCAACATTATAGCCACCAGGGTGTTCCTAAAAACATTTCTCTCCTTTGCTTAAACTCTTCAACAGACCTTGCCTTCAGGATCATGCCCCATATCCTGAAGTTGGTGCACAAGGCTCTTGATCACTCAGTGCCACTCCTCTTACCACTTCCCCAGTCACTGCATTGTCTAATCAAACTAATCAATCTATAGTTCCCATGGGACATCATTTCTCACCCCCATGTCCTTTGACCATGCCTTCGGTTAGGATGTTCTTTGTCTGTATGCTTCCTACCACAGGTCCTTTAGGCTCCAGCCTTCTCTTTTTTGGAGTGTGGTCCTGGGGATTGAACCCTGGGTACTTTACCACTGAGCTACATCCCCAGTCCTTTTTATTTTATTTTTTTTTATTTTGAGACAGGGTAATTGCTAAGTTGCCTAGGCTGGCCTCAAACTTGTAATCCTCCTGGCTCATACTCCAGAGTAGCTGGGATTACAGGAATGCACTTGGCTTGGTTCCAGTTTTCTCTAAAAAATTTCTTAGGCATCCCAAACTGGGTTAGGTACAGATACTAAGGGCTCTCATTGCACCTGATATCCACTACTGAGAATCCTTACAGTCTGTCCTCTGAGGGAAACTTGAGAGCACAGGGTTGTTCATTATTTATTTCTGGGATTTAGAACTACATGCAGGAATTAATACATGTTTATGGAAGAATGCATTAAGAGAAGGAGGGAAAGGAAGAGAAGGATGAAACGCAAGACTTTCAAGACCCTAATCTACAACAGGATTTGTGTTAGCCATGCCCCCACGGATTACACATAGGCTTTGTCTGGAAACTTATATTTTCTTCCTTAGGAGACAGAATGAATTCCCATAGACTGTCATACCTTTTATGTTGCATTCAACCCAATTACCTTCAAATCATTCCTGATAATTCTAAACCCATCTTTTAAGGAATATCCATAACTATCTAGGTCATAACATTTTTTAAAATCTGAATAAACTTTCAGAGGAATGAAATCTCATGATCATTTTGAATGCTGAAAACCATTTCCAACTAGTCACCCTTTACCAACCTGGGCCATGCAGATGCTTTGAAAATATCTAAAGCTATGCTCCTACCATTCCAACCTATCAACTCTGAGTTCAGCCCATCTCAAGTATCGACCTATCCGAAGGATTCCCTGGCCTGTGCCAGACACTATAGCAGATACTTCATTGTCCCCCCCCCCCCCCCC
>NW_025999969.1:8686724-8721600 GCF_001458135.2 Marmota marmota marmota
CCCCCCCCCCCCCCGAGGCTTCTGGAGAGACCTTCCAATGGTCTACACTGCTCATTTATGATTCCTCAAATATCCACCATGGATCTGTAGTTACCTGTGTGTGCATACACATTAACACACATAGTGTTTATCCGTACTTACTCAAATGTTTGATCAAGAAATCTGTATTACACTCCTATCCAATATGTCTTTATGAAGAAGAACACGTCACAGCTGAGTGGTACCAGAGCCACTCTGACTGGGGCTTAGGATCTGGTGAACTCACAAGCAGGTATGTCAGATTGATGGCGGTGCTGGGAATCTGAGGTTCATAAATAGAGCATTACCTCCTGCTATGGTTTGGAGAGGAAATGCCTCCCAAAGGCCCATGTGTGGAAGGCTTGGTTGCCTGCCTACAGCTCTACTGAGAGGTGGGTGGATCTCTCATGAGACCTGGTGCTGTAGAAGGAAGTTTGGCTATGGGGGGTGTGACCTTGAAATGGATACTAAGCCCCCAATTGCTTCCTGGCTCTCTTTACTCCCCATCTGCCATGAGGCAAACAGGCCTCCTCTGCCACATGACGTACTGTGCTGCCAAAGGACCAAAGCAAGAGGACTAAGTGACCATAAATTGAAACTTCTGAAACCATGAGCCAAAATAAACCTTTGCTCCTTATAAACCGATTCTCTGGTATTTTGTCACAAGAACAGAAAGCTAACTAACATGCCTCCCTTTCACACCAACCTATTATTGAAAAAGAATAAAACAAAAGAAGCACTGAGAGGAAGCATGATGGCAGGAGAGGACAAAGCGAGGTAAGAATTGCCCCCACAAAATGTCCTCAGGTGGTTTCTCCTCCTCTTCCTACTTCCCAACACCCAAAATGAAGACAGTGAACTAAATAACTTCAAAAGTCTTTTTGACTCTATAGTGTATTTTCTACTTATGAGTCTTCTTCCCCCAGGCAAATTCAGTGGCAGTACTATGTCATTTAAAAAGTAGTCACAGATGAGCACCTTTATAGATCTTTCTCCCCCTACAGAGAAAATTGGACAAGAAATAAAAGGCTGAACAATTTCTGTGGTCTCAAGTCTTTGCCCATTGCCTTCTATAGAATAAAGCCTAATTCAGCATCATCTTCTGGTCTAGTCTGCCCAACATTTTTTTATATATAGCTTTAAAAAACATCCATTAAGCAAGTGAGGCTTTCAAATGTCTGCATTTATAGGAACTATGTATGGCAGACCTTACTGTGAAAATCCCAGTTCCACTCTTCAGACCCAGCTAACAGGCAAGTCCTGTGGTGGGCACTTTGCACTGGAGGAGCAGGATGACTGTGTTAGAATAATTCTAAAGAATCCCCCACCTACCTACCCAAGACACAAACAGGTGCTAAAGGAGCAAAGGTCAAAGCTCCCTACAGGCCTTCCTTATGTCCCTAAAATCCAAACAGCAGTGGCTGGTTAAGGTTGAAGGTTAAAAACACCAAAGTAAACTGGGCCTTAGGAGCTGGGAAGGGGAGGAAGAATCTCCCTGCCTTCAAGGACACTTTTTTTTAAAAAAGAGCTCCAGGGGAATAGAGCACAGGAGGCTTTCTTTATGCCAGATGCCACCAACATCAGAGCTGGGCAGCACAGCCTTGAAGTGAAGACCTGTCTACAAGGGCCCTTGAGAAGAAGGCAGGGGCAGGTCTACTGATGCTCCCAACAAAGTCAGGATGACAAGGTGTCTAAGCAAGTGACTAGAACAAATCCCTGTGAGACCTCAAACAGGCATTCCTTGCTTCCACCATACTCTCCTCTCTAAACCCCTTTCTAGTGCATCAACAAGATTATAAATTTTTCTGGAAATTAAAGTTATTGGAGAGGTTGTGCCAATGGAGGACTTTAGAGAAGACACCATTCATCATGTGGCAGGTTGGGAACACAGCAGAAAAGCAGGAATATCTATTGAAAATAAAGGGGAAAAAATAACAACAAAACAAACAACAACAACAACAAACCTTCTTAATCAACTCTTAGGCAGGAGCTTTCAATGTTCTAGAGAAAGTTCTCCCAAAGCAGATAAATCTTTAATTGATTTATGTCATAAACAATTAAAATGAGTTTTCATTGCAAAGAATATGCATAGCAAGAAAGCCTTGTAAATTTTCCCTTAAAACCACAAAATAGTCAGCTTTAGCACCTGGCCCCAGGCCAAATTCTTCAAATGCCAAACCTCTGACAGAGGGCAGAGAAGGAGGGGATGAGCTCACTGGAGAAGAGGAATGTGTTAGAGGATTCTGAGCAACCTCAGAATTCTACTGGGGCCCAGACCCTTACCATCAAGAGGGGCTTCCATAAGAATTCTTGATGCATACTAGCTACAGAGCCACTGCACTTAACCAAATGTACTGTTGCAAATTGGCGTTTGTTATGATTTGGATATGAGGTATACCCACTAAGCTCCTGTGTTGATGCAGGAATATTCAAAAGTGAAATGACTGGATTGTGAGAGCTGAAACCTAATCAGTCCATTCTAATTTGAATGATCTAACTGGGTGGTAACTGTAGGCAGGAGGGGAATGGCTAGAGAAGAGGTGGGTCACTGGTGGCAGGGTGCCTGGAAGGGTGCATCTTCCTGGTTCCCCCTTCCCTTTCTTTTTCTCTGCTTCTTCATCTTGGGCCCAGAACAATGGACTCAGCCAGCCATGGACTAAACCTCTAGAACCATGAGCCAAAGAAACTTTTCCTTCTCTAAGCTGTTCTTGCCATTTCCCTTCTCTAAGCTGTTTTGGTCATGGTGATGAAGTGCTTAAGATGAGCAGCAAGGTATCAACTCTGCTAAAAGGAGGAGGAAGTACTTTTAGGCAGAGGAAGCAAGCCAATAAAGCCTGGGCAGGGACTTCCCACCTGTACCTGACCTGTCACCAGATGTCTCTAGAAGGTTCCCCAGGAAGGATAAGGCCTAGGGCAAGCAGCTCCCTGCAGAGGACCCTCCTGGAGCTGACAGCCATCAGGAGACTGTCAGCAGAGCACACCACCTGCAACTGTCAGCATGCCTCCTTTTCAAAGGAAACCTCGGTGGCACATTTCTGCAGTTATCACATCCACCTGTTCCAGAGACATAACCTGTAATTTACGATTAGGTTTTAAAATATTAAAAGTTTAAATTTGAAAAGTAAAATAGAAAGAGAAAAATATTTCCATTTGTACTTAAAGATATTTTCAAATTAAAGAAAGATCAACTGCAAGGAAATATTGCTCTTCTCATTTACTAAAAATTATAAAGATGTATTTGTATCTATCTGTGCATACAGTATGTATTTATATAGAGAATTAACTGGAAGAAAACTGCCAAAAATGTCCATTGTAATTATCTCTTGGTGCTATGATTTGAGAAATGTTTTCTTTCTTCTTAATATTGTTCAGAATTGTTTGCATTTTTGTAGCAAAACTCTAATCTTTGAAAACACACACAAAGATGTAAACACAAACCAAAAGCATCTTTTTTTTCTTCTCTCAAGGACTTCTGTATCTTACTTGTAAATCCAGGTGAGAATGCCAGTATAGAGAAAAGAAACCAGATTAACCAAAGGCCTTGGGATCCAGTCACTCACCAACAAAATAGACTAAAAACTAGCTGGTCTGTACCTCAGCTTCTGCACATATTAGCTAGAGGTGGGAAAAACTGGAAAATCTATACGATTCCTTCCAACTCAAGTTTTGTGGTTCTAAGACAAATGTCGTCTACCACCTCCCTCATTGTTTTCTGGAATGGGAAACTAAATTTCACTAATAAATGAACAAAATAGCTTAAGTAAAGGTATAGATTTACTATAAGAAAACTGTACTGGTGGCAATGAAGTTTGAGCTCTCTGTCAGTTACCAAAAACCCTTCTGAGGAAAGCAGATTCTTTGGCAGGTCGCTGTCACAGACCTGCTGAGGCTTATGTTGCAATCTGATCAAACCAGAAATAAACAGATCTATACTCACGAAGGCAAACAGGGAACCAGGCAGCACTAGCCAGTAATGGCCTGCCAAATCAAACGGCAAATATTTATTTGGTCCTGTTAAATTACCAAAAAAAAAAAAAAACTATAAATGACATGGGAACACAAAGAAGTAGCATTGGTATTTTGTCCTTGTCCTAAAAGTACTGGTCTCTCACTGTAATTCTCTGTGACATCTGGGACTATGAGCCAAAAAGGATGGTTCCTCTTGCTTCTCCTAAAAAGAATTCTTGCCTATTTATCTCCCTTTTAAGGTGTTCAAGGAGCAGCCTCTGAACTGAGAACAAGGACCCTTTGTAACATTCAATTATATATCTCTAGCACCTACCCTATTACTTGACACAAAACTAATTATTTTAAAAATGAACAAATGAATGAACACATACGCTCCTTAGGCTACATACAAGGACATTAAGGATATCAGAAAACACGCCATGCTTGAAATTAAAGCAAAAGAAAGAAATATATTCTTTCAGTGCTATACTGGAGCACTAACTAGGAGATGCACCCAGGGATTATTTGATTCTTTAGGAGACACACCAGTGTTTGACTTGTTATTTGCCACTGATTAGAGTTCAAATTTTGTAAAGTTACAGGTCAACTTAGATTTTGTAAAGTTACATGTTAACTTGGAGATTTCTATCCATTATAGATGTATATGATCTCTCTGGCTGGTAGAAATAAGAGACCCAAATGTTGACTCATTTGTTGCCCTGCAGGACGTGGACTAGTTTTGCATCTTCCCTAGCAATCTTATTCCAATAGTTATTCCAGCTCCTATAACTACACAGCTCCTCAAATGCTCTTTGAACTAGCTTTAACTTCCTCCTGGTTTCTTCATTAGTGAGTTAAATAAATCTTTTGCCATGTGCTGACTTCATATTTGTAAAAGATATGTCTACAACTTTTTAAAAAAATGATTCAACAAGAGAAATACAAGAAAACTTAGTTTGTAGTCTAGGATAAGAGGAAGACATGTACATATACATTTATACTTTAGATTAGAAAAAGTACTGCTGAAGATCAATATAAAGAACCACTGAATTGTAGGGCGTAAAAGAGATGGCTTTCAGCTTCCTTCATAGCTAGGTTTGGTGCTCACTGTCAGGTATGTAAATCCTTGACCACTCCTTAAAAGAAGGGAGTGATCCCTTGGAAGGTACTTAGAAACACTAGACAATAGTTGCTTCTCTGCTGCAGTTGAGAGGGGTCCCAGGGAGTAATCCCAGGAGTTACTTCCCTCTGAATGCCAGTTTCCAGCTCCAAAGAGACATAATTACTAGACAGCTCCCCAACCTAAGGGAGCTCACCTCCATCCCAGCTTCCTTCACTCCTTTTCAGGGGTACCTCACTGCAAGAAATGCACATCTTTTATTTGCTAAAAAGAGGGGAGAAATCAGTTTTATTAATGACGGGGCTGCTTCCTGATGGCAATAATCAAATCTAGATAGAATCGCACAACCTTCCCAGGCTTGGTCTATCCCTAGAATACAACATGTGAGGCTCCCTGTCATGGGTAAGGAGCCGAACAGGAGTCAGAACCAGTTAGATTTACAAGGACATATTTACACATATAAAGCCATGTTCAAAGTCTTTGGATGGGAATGTATCAGATGGGATATTCCCTTGCCTGGCAAATTCAGAATGTGTTGTCTATGCGGTAATGAAAAAACTGCATTTGAAAGCCAGGTATGGTGACACACACCTGCAGTCCCAGTACCCAGGAGGCTCAGGCCGAAGAATTGCTGGAGTCCAGGAGTTCGGAGCCAGCCTGGGCAACCTAACAAAACCCGGTAACCAACCATTCCTTCACTTCTACATCATTCAAACACAATAAATCTTTCTTTGATGCTGCACTACTCCTCATTCCCTTTTAACTACATGCCATTGTTAAAGCAAACTACAACAGTGTTGGGAGCTGAAATAAGTAGAGGTCCATGGGATTGCTGTTCCATCCTGAACAAAGCCAGGCAATAGTTGTGAGACTGAACTGAGATGCTCTTGCTCTCGGTACGTGAGTGTGTGTACACATTTCCCAGACCCATAACTGCCTTCCTCACCAGGCCACCCTACACACAATGAGGAGCTTGATAAGAATCTAATGAACACCTGAATGAAAGGACAAATCCATGAATCATTCAGAGATGGGAAAGGACAGAGTATCATCCCTATTCCAAGGAGGTAAAACCTGAGACAAAAAGATTTAGTGTCATGCAAGAGCCACGAAGCAATTCTTCTGCTACATCTGGCACGATTCAGACCCTTAAAAGATAATTATATATGTTTCTGGAAGATTAGAGATATTTGAAAGTGGAGATAAGAGCAATAAATATGATTAAGGAGACAAAAATCAGTTCTGTGAGAGAAATAAAATCATAGTGGCAAGGGTTAGATGAGACCAGGAACAGTTCTAGGGGCTGTCTTCAGGTGACTGTGGCTGGAAGCATAATTTCATTACTAACCAGAAAACACCCACCACTAAGAGACCTTGATGCTAGACAAACAGCACATTATTTCAACTCTTGGCAACATGCACTTGATTGTTTTTTTGTCAACATGGCTTTAATTAACAATTCTTCAGCTCCTGGCCACCCATGCATGCTCTTTGGTTTGAAAGTCCAAGTCTTTCCCCATCACCAGAAAGAACATCCACAGTGATTGGTTTCAGTTCTACACTCATGAATAAATATTATATTTGTGACCTTTAGCACACCCTCTAGGCAAGGATTATTATAATGAGAACACTGATCAGTCGCCTTGGCATGCACAGCAGGAAGACTCTGGAGGGAGGAAGGCCTTCCTGTAGGGAAAGGTAATTAAACCCACGACCATCTCCAAGGGGCCCCGCAAATCTCCTGCTCAGTGATCTTTCAGACACCACCATCAGCCTCAGATGGCTCAGAAGCAGAGCTGTCTAGAGACAGGACAGGAACAAATGACAAAGCCATGTGTACGCTCTGAGGGTAAGATGCTTTAAAGGCCACAAGGCCACAGCAAGCTGGGATGTTGCCACTTCAAATCTTCCTTGGAAGCAGCAGAACCATAAATTCCAATACCAACAGAACTGGCCCTGGTCCACCATTAAAACTCCCTGGAACTTTGCCTGAGTCTACAGTGATAAGGTAAGCAGTGTAGATTAACAGCAGACTAGCTCCAATTCTGGACAAACGCACACACTTCACAAGTGGCTCCTATTGATTGTTTTTTGTAAGTCTTTAACCCAACCAGTTAAATTATTTTCATAATATTTTTACACGGTCTCAAATTTTTTTGATGAGTTTGGGGCATAAATAAACCACACCAACATTTTTGAGGACTCGAGTTCACAAAATGTCACCATATAAGTTGATATTGACCAGTTGTTTTTTTTTAATAATAAAAACAAAGCAAGGGACTGAAGGTATAGCTCAGTAGTAGAGAGCTTACCAAGCATGCTCAGAGACCCTGGATTCCAATCCCAGCATACATGAACAAACAAACAAACAAATAAAACTGACCAGTTCTTGAAAAAACATTTCATTTGTAGTACTCCAAAAACATATAGCAGAACTAAGACCATATATGCCCATTGATATATCAACCAGCTTTAGCATACCATTAGCACTTTATATTTCCTTCAAGCTTCTGTATAATAAAAATCTATAGATACAGTTAGTCCATCCCCCTTCTCCTGACATCAGAGAAGTGAGTATCCTAAAATGTGTGGGTATCATTCTCAATTTCATACTTTGACTATACGTGTATTTCATAAAGAATCTATATTATTATTTAACATCAAATAGGTATTGTGATACAAATCTTTCTACAACATGTTTTTCAAAACTTTATATTTTTGAGATCTACAAATATTGGAAATGTAACCCAGATAACAAACTCTAACTGCCATATTGTATTCCAATTTAATTAAATGTTCATAGTGACCCTGTGCATGAAATGATGAGTAAATACCTACCCTCATTCTAAAAAGCCATGTCTAACACACACTTAGTTCCGATTCAACAGTTCATGCTCTTCCTATTGCAAAACCCTCATTTATGAAAGTTGAGACTGAAAATTACAAAGGCTTCTATACAAAACCCTGTGGGGTAGTAGATTAGAGAAAGGGAAAAAAGCTCTCTCTCTTACCACTGTCTCCAGATTCATCACGATACAAACAAGGCTACCAACTCACAAAGAGAAAATGCTGAACTCCATACCCTGGTTTCTTTAAGTTAATATTCACTCTGGGAAATCTGAACATCAGGCAGACATTTGGTATCAATGAATTAATACTAAATTGTTTGAGGTGTGATAATGGTGGTGTGGTTACGTTAAGAAGGAAAAAGAAGTCTCTTAATATTTACAGAATTTAGTTTTACAGAATGAAAAGAGTTCTTCAGATTGCATAAAAATTGTATGTTTAGAAATGGCTAAGATAATCAATTTAATGGTATGTGCATTTCACCATAACGAGTTAAAAAAAGAAAAAGATATATTTGAGGATAAATTATGTCTTAGATTTGCTTTCCCTAAGCCAGGGTAGTTAAAAATTAGACCTGAGTTGATAAGTGTTGAAACTAGATAATAGGGACATAGGGGGTTCATTATACTAGTCTCTCTACTTCCATGTTTAAAGTTCTCCAAAATAAAGGTTTTAAATACTAGTTTAGCCCAACATAAAAATAACTCCATTTCACTAATGAGCTGTTTGACTTTTAAGCTGAAATAAAAAGCAGCATATTTTTCAAATACTAGCATTGTTCTCATTCTATGGTTCTAGAATGGACAGGGTTTCTCACACCTGAATGTGCTTTTGAATCACCTCAGGCAGGGCCTCACTAAAACCCAGTTAGTTCAGTAGGGCTTGGGTGGTGCCTGAAAGGTTTTCTGATAAGCTCCCTGGTGAAGGTGGTCATGCATGAGCCAGGCAATGGGGTCTTACAGGCAGCAAGTGTTTGCTAAGGTGGGGGGGGGGGGGGGGCGAGCAATGCTTTATTTACATTGCTTATCTGCGCAGCAATGCTGCTGCTCTGCTCTGGAAAAAAGTCTCATCCCTTTGCATCCCAGAAAGAGGCATCACCATTCACTCCAAGGTAGAGGTTACACAAAAACAGAAGGCGCCTCGCAATAAGGTTTGTACATTGGGGACAGCACTGTACATCTAAACTCATTAAATTACAATGAAAAATTATTGCCCAGACAAATTCTGATTCTAAATCTGGTAAGTAATGACTAAACCAAAGAAACACATTCAGAGGTCAAAGTTTAGATTCCCAGGCAACACTTGAGAACCATTAACTATAAGGAGGTCCAAAGGGCAAAATATCTTGGAAGTGCAAGTCAATTCCGTGTGATAAAGAAATAAACTTCGTGTAAGCATGAGAATGCCTAAAAAAATCACATCTCCGAAGAATCAAAAAAGAAATTCTACCCATAAAAAAATCTTGTCCACAAAATACAGTGACTTCCTTTAGGATTGATGGGTCACTGGGTTAACTTATGCAGTCTTCTGAGTCCAGAGACTGCTAGCTCTATTTGTTAGATGACCTGTGCCTAGCATACAGGACAATTCTTAAGGTGTAGGCAGGTAATCATGCCTCTCCCATTTAGAGAGCTCTCACTGAGTGTGAGACAAGTATTAAGCAATTTATATTAATTATTTCAATTAAAACACTTTGTCTTTACTCGCTAAGTCCTTCTCCTCTTTGCAAAGATTTTTCCTAAAATGTTAATTCTTGCTTCTTTCAGCAGGCAATGATATAAAGAATAGGTGCTAGCAACCTTCTCTGCCCTTGAACTGCAGATCTAAGCTGTCCAATACCTAAAAAAGCAGCAGCTCAAATCGAGTGGCTCAAATCCAGCGGCTCACCCTCTCGGGTATGATAGAGAGCTACTTGTGAGGGACAGGGAAGAAGCCTACCCATCCCTGCCTTAGTCAGGCCTGCAGTCTCGTGGAGAAGTCAGCAGACAGAAAAATTAGTATATACTTACTGTCTGACACACACACACTCCATTCAGTGCATGCTGGGGGGATCCTGACAAAAGGGCTGAGAGGTCTCCATTAAGATGGTTTGGAAGGACCTTGAGGTCACTTATAATACACAAAGAAGAAAAAATAGAAGCTAAGACACTGAGGCCTATAAGAAACAACACCAGCAAGTAGTTTGGAATGACTGGAATGCAAAGATTCAGACTACTGGGGCCACTAGAAGAAAAGAAGTCAATGAGTTGGTTATTTCAAGAGGCTGGTTAGCCCTGGATCTCCAATTTTGTACTTAATTTTTAATTAATAGATATTATTCCTTAAAAAAAAAATCTATTGTGACTTTGCAAAACATCTGTTTTTGTTGTGACTAGCCCCAGAAGCTTTTCTTGAGGCCACAGTCTGCAGGGGAATTATAGAACATCCACCCCGACCTTGGAGTTTGTCAGAGAAAGATAAAGAAACATGTTCACACATGTTTTGAACCAGGGTGCCCTGAACCTAAACCAAAACCACTACCCAAAATATGAAACAGGGAGGCAAAAAACAATGCATTCAGAGTCCAGACCTGAAAGGAGTCTTGTGCATCATTTGCAACCTGGGCAATACAACAGTAAAATGTCATGATAAAACTTTTCATCCACAATTAGAAACCACTTCTATCAGTCCTAGGATTTGACCCAGTCCAAAGACCTCCCACAGGAAAGAGGTAAGGTCCTGAACACCCACATCCAGAGAATCAGTCCTGAGATTAACAAGATAAAATCATAAAAATGTTGCTCAGTGGGGAAGAAACCCCCAAGAAAATCCCAGGGCAAAATTCAGAAGTGTCTTCTCTGTGAAGTACAGACTTAGAGAAATGTCCAATGCTACTTCTGAAACCACAGTGAGTCAGAAAAACAATTCCTTTCCCTTTTATTTCTTCCTCAGAATACACACAAACAAGAACTAAGAGTGAACTTTTCTTGACATCCTTCAGATATTTATGGAAAAGTGCCTCCTTAGAATAAGTAACTGAGACATGTTTTGCCTCCCTTACAGGATAGGCATGAGGATCAAGTGGTATGGAAAAGTTGCTTGTTGAGAATCAGCAAGGTGCAAACAACTACATTCCCACCCTCCTGTGGACAGTCTGTTTTTTCACAGATCACTGCGCCAGAGAAAATCCCAAAAGAAATAAAAGGACTGAAAAAAAATTTTTTTTTCCCTGGTATTTCCAGCTCTGTGTACTTAGGGAAACCATGATCTGGTTAAGTCTTAGGATTTCAAGAACTTGATAAACAAAAAGTTTCTACATGTCCTTTAAAGAACCCTGGGTGATTTTACAGGATGGCAGGCTTAGCCTTGAATGCCTGATGGGACATCAAGACAAAAGGTAAAATCTGAGCTTTCCTGCATGATAAATTTTTCCGTTTTGTTCTGTAAGCAATAACTACAGGAAAGAAAAAAAAAATCTACCAATAAAGTTTATAGTTGGCATACCATGTTTCTACCAGACTGAACAGGTACAAATTCATAAATTCTGAAAGCCATGAAGCAAAGTGATTATACCATCTTATAAAAACCTTTGAAACAAGTGAATTTCAACAAAAATGATTTATGCTATGAGAATATAGCATTAAGTCATAACAGCCATCCTCACATCCTCCCGTGGCAGGTGGTTACTGTTACAAGATGTACATGCCTCTCAGGAATCCTAAATATCAGGTCCACACAGAGCAAAAGAAAGAGGAAAAAAAAGATGATCATTTTTAATATTAATAATAAAACTCATAGATTGTGTCAAGTGGGGAAAAATGATAGTGACACCACCTATCCAGGTCTAAGGTTGTTGCACTGTTAGAGGGTTTTTGGTTGTTGTTTTTTATCATTTCTTAACAGCGTATCACACACAAAAAAATACCTCTTAGGGGAAGACTAAACCAAATATTTATTTACAACACAAAACACACATCATGTTCTGACTTGTATGAAGTTCCTCTAGAAGTTTCTCGTTCAAATTAATTGACTCATTTTAACTCAAATAAGTATGTAAGGGCTTAACTTTGATCTTCCTAAACTCAAGATCTTAGCTCACTCCCCCAACGAGGTAATTCAGTCTTAGATAAAAACAAATGTACATGTTGCCAGCTCCATTTTCTCCTCCCTACCACAGACCAGTGTCAGTGGGGCTCAGGCCTATATCAGGAGGCCACAGGCCACCTCAGCAATCCTCAGTGTCACCACAAGCACTACATCCCATGGTTAGTACCTTTGACCAGCCACTCCTACCTCTGGGCTTCCAATTCCTATCAGAAACAATGACAGCTGCCACTTTTCTTAAGTACACACCACCATGTGTCAGGTATCAGGTTAAGAATGTTTTATGCTTAACTTAAACCACGAAAATAACTAGTGAATTGCATCATGTCAACAATGACATACAATAAGAGTTAGGAAAAGGCAGGTCAGGGATTCTGACCAAGGATTGTCTCACTCCAAAGTCCGTGCTCTTTGCTCCTTCCTCATCTCTACAAAGCATTAAAAAAAAAAAAAAGGATTGAGCCTGGATGCCAGCCAAGAGTCTTTCTAGATTGCACACTCATTTCCAATAGTCCTAATCACCAGGCTCCCAGTTCCATACGCCTGAACTCCTCTTGCTCCTTTTTAATCAGGTGCACTTGGCTTGACAGGCTGGAAAGGGCAGGGATCAGACACAGGACAGAAGGCAGCAGCAGGGCAGCTCTGGCATTTTATAAAGAACCCTGGTCTTTCCCTTTCTCATTCCAGTGTCTCACACACAGCTGGAGCCCTGTGGCCTTCTGTCACCTGCCAGCACACTTGCCAGCCCTCTATGCGCTTTAACCAAGAGTGAAATTCATCCCCCGGCCTGTGTCCAAGAAAAAGTTCTAGAAAACAACCTATTGCTAAAAACTGCAAACTGGGGCCTAGGGTGTGGCTCAGTGACAGAGTTTGTATGCAGTATGTCTAAGACTCTGAATTTAAGTAGCAGCACCACAAAAAGAGAGAGAGAGAGAGAGAGAGAGAGAGAGACCCTAACAAACTAACCTGCTGGCTTGATGTTTTATGTACACTAACTCATTAAAGTTGCAAAAATCTCCGTATTTACTTGTTCATGTATTCAACATATTGAGTACCTTTTCTCTATACCAAGCACTGCACCCAGTGCTGGGAGATAACATTAGCCATATATGTGTGAGTATTGAAAAGGCTCAGGGATTAGGTGACTTCTCAAGACAGGGACAAAGTGGAAGAGTACAAAGGTTCACAGAGCCTATCATAAGCCTGAAACAATATAGGTGATAATGCTCTCAAAACATCTCCAGTGGGCTGGGGATACAGCTTGGTTGTAGAGTGTTTGCTTCACATGCACAAGGCCCTGGGTTCAATCCCCAACACCACAAAAAAGTAAAAAAAATAAAAAATAAAAAAAAAAACTTCAGTAATTCACTGGCTTAATACCCAACAACATAAAGTGCTTTCCATATACATCATCTCATTTAACTCACTGGATATATGGCTTATTTTATTTTTTCATATTCTCAAATACTGAGTAGTACAATAAAAGTAATTTTGTCAAGTAGTATAGTAAAAGTAATTTTGAAGGTGGGAGGGTAACTCAGTAGAAATAGAACACTTGCCTTAGCATGCGTGAGGCCCTGGGTTCAATCTATGCACCACGGGGGAAGGTCTAAAGCATGTCACCTTTTAAGTTCTGATGAGTCACAGGCCCTCAAGTTAGAGGGACAAAACCCTTCTTCCCCTGCATAATAATTAAGCCCAATATGCCCATCTGTGCAAAAAAAAAAAACAAGAGTAAATCACCTCACAAATAGCAAATATTCTCTTACCAAACAACCTATTTCTTAAGCTACCTCCATGAATTTAATTCTGCATACATTGGCGGCATCTCTTCTCTGTATCAAGATTTATTTGTTTTTCTATCTAACCAAAACAATCCTCCTAGGGACCTCACTCACACTGGTAGTTAGGTGGAAAAGGGAAAAAGAGATGGGGAGAAAAAATAAGGTTCATTTCCAGTCTAAAGGCAGCAGTTTGGTTCTGGGTCATCAATAAAAGTACCTCACACGGCCATTATTTTCCATGACAAATGATAAATCCAGACTTTCATAGTGTCACCCGAATTTTTAAATGTTGCCATCTAATTCGTATGTTTGTTTTTAATACAACAGGGGCAAACAAGGTAGGGTTGCAAGCCAAATTGAGGCTGCAGATTGATGATTTATAACATCTGGACTGGAATTAACAGATGTGACAGAAAGAGAGCAAACACAACCTCATAAGAAATACTGACTTTTGCTATTTCCAAACTGGTAGGAGAAAGCAGAAGGTGGGCATGTGAGAATCCACTCTGAGCAGGGAGAGATGGCAGGAGCTGCCACCTGCAGAACACCTTTCTTTGTTGGAGCTTCCTTCACAGGTGAGTGGGACACCAAACGAGGCCCTGACTGACACTGCTGCATAGGGTGCCTGGCACCTAGTAGTCAAGAAATGTTCATTCTTTTGCAGTCATCGTGGTTACTAGCTAGGACAGGAAAAGCTCGACTGCATCTGCCACCCAGCGATGTAACCTCCAGCAAGCAACAGTCAGCCCTCCGAACTTGGGGGGCCCACATCCATGGATTCAACCAAAATTGCCTGGGGAAAAATAAACAAAACTGCACTTATACTAAACATGTACAGACTGCTTTTTCTTGTCATTATTCCCTGAACAATACAGTATAACTCTTCAGGTGGCATCATATTGCATTAGCTATTATAAGTAAGCCAGATATGACTTAAAGTCCAGGGAGAATGTGTGCAGGTTATATGCAAACACTAGGCCTTTTCATGTAAGCGGCTTGAGCATCTGCAGATTTTGGTATCCTCAGGGGTCCAGGAACCAATCCCCTAAGGAACTCATAACATCTCTAGCTCAGTGTCATCATCTGTAAATTGTGCTGGCATAGACCAGGCATCAAGAAATGTCAGCTATTATTGTTGTTACAGAGGTAACAGGAAGCCCTTTCTGCAGTAAAACGTGATATATAAAAAAAGGAAAAACTCAAGATGCTGTGAACACAAGCCAGACATTATAACAGATTATTTTCAAACAGTTTAATTGGATTTTAGGCATATTATTTAACCCAACTGCACCACAATTGCTTGGTTTGTAGAATAAGAAGAAACAAAATAACTTATTTCATTGGATTTGTGGGGTCAAAGCATTTCATCCACTATCGAGTGTCAAGGAAATATAATCATTATTAGCCCCAATATTAAGTGTCAAATTTCTATTCCACAAAACATACCCATGAGGACTACCAGAAAGTACCCATGGAAGTGACACTTCCCTATGGCTATGTTACGAATTGTGCTAAATAGCAGCCCTGCCAATCATACTTGTCTGGTCCATCTTTAGCTCACTGGTCCTCATATCCACCAGTGCCTAGAAGTTCAGACAATTCTGTCCCCATTTTACAGATGAGGACGTAGAACTGGGTTTCTGAATCCAGAGCTCATTCCCATGGTGCACCCTGCCTGCCTGTGGTACACATTACTGCCAGGGACAAAGGCTTTAGGGCACGGGAATGGGTTGGGATATCTTAATTAAGGAGTCTGCTAAATTCTTGTTAATTCCCAGTCATTGCTTATTCATATGGCCAGTACAGGCAGACTCGGGGCTAATATTACAGCAATCCAAAAGCAGAACATAGCTCTATAATTACCCTAATGTTTCTAATAGAGTTACACAATGGGCATAGAATTATGTACAGAGGGGGAAAATTGTATTAGACACCTCTGAACCTTCGAAATTGCATTACTTAGAACCTTGGCAAATGAGCAGTAAGTATTTAAAGAAGATTAAGATGAATTTTTCATTTGGTGTCCTACTTAATTTGCACAACAATATTTGGCTGTCACCTTCAGTGTAAACTGCTCCAGGCCCTCCTGATGCCTTCCACACTGCAGTTAATACTCTGCTGGACCACAGCACAACGCTGTCACACCAGGGCTGGCTGTCACACCAGGGCAACAGGGGCCAGGTGACCAACCTCCCAACAAGGTCAAAGTGAAGCCAGATTTAAAGTTAGGTAGTCAGTGTAGTTAGATAAATCGGGTCTAATACCGAGTGAAATCTAAAATGGAGGCCATGCTGAGAATGATTCCAGGAAACGCAGGACAACTCATGGAATGTTAATGAATCCTGAAAAGGCCCTAGGCCAAAGTCCATCCCAGAGAAATGATAATCCCATCCCAAAAGGTGATAATTAAGCCCGCCTGTGTCCCACCCCCGGGGCCTTCCAACCTACATTCCATCACCAAAACTATAAAAAGGGGAAACAACTGCACTTCCACGGATTCCACCTCTTGGGTCCCCTTCTTCCTCCAGGAGAAGTCTTTTCTGCTGTCCTTTAATAAACTTCTAATTTCTACTCTGACCTTGCCTCGGCGTGCTTCTTTGGTGTTATTCTTCAACATTGGGGAAGCAAGGACTCGTCACCGGTCAACAGCGGTAACAAAAGCTCTGGAGTCACCCTTCTGAGAGCCATAGGAGGGAATCTGGGCTTCCCCATGTGTCATGTGGCATGACATCCTGGCTTCCTCAAATGAGAACAGAAACTGCTCTCCAGAAACTCCCTTCAAAAATAAATCACCGTCTCCAAACCACCACAACAACAAATCTCCACATCCGATGCAGAATTTCAAAAGTTGAGGTATGTAACACACATTTTCACACTGAGAGAGAGATGAATATATATGGAATCTAAAATCACAGACCCGGAAAAAGAAACCCAGTTTCCTCATTTTATAGAAGAGAAAGTACAGGCTTGAGAGAGGAAGTGACTTCCTGAAGACAATCAAGTCATACAAGACAGAAGGTCACAAATACCCAGTGGTTTTGAGAAAACACTGCTTTCCCTGGAACATCCGGGAAACATCATGAACAATTCTCAGCACACTGAGGGGAACCCCACTGCCCGCTTCTCAGGGTCCAGCCCAGGCCCTCCCTGATGCCCAGGCTCTTTCTCCTCCCCACTCCAGGGCGTGATCGCCTCTGCTCTTCAGAGACATCTTCTTCCCTCCCACCTGGCTTTGGAGTACAGTATGGACCCCCTCAGCCTTTCCCCCAGCCCTCTACCTGGCTTCTCCTGAGGTCTGGACCTCTCAGCACAATAGTGAAGGAAGGGGGCGGGGCACGGGCGCAAAAGGACAGTCAGCGTAAATAATCCCCGATTGGGTCAGATCCTGAAGATGGGGGCTGGTTGGAGAGGAAAGGCAATCAAATGCTAATACCTCCAGAGCCATTCTCCCTCCTCCTCCACCTGTTGCCTAGGTTACCTGCTTACAAGGGACCGGTTCCTCCCAAGAAGTTGTTAATGAAGTACCTCCTGGGCAGCTCCTTTCCTGCCCATTGGGGCAGACACAGAGAGGCATGCCCGGAAGGCTTCTTGCCCACCTTTTGGTCAGTAGTCACATAGGCAAGAAAAGGGGAGAAGGAGGGCATGAGAACAAAGGAAATCTAAAACCTATAAAAGGGGTAGGATACCCCCACTTCCTTGCACATCCAGCTCTGGGGCTCCTTCTCCAGGGAGAAGTCTATCTGTGTTCTGTCCTTTAAATAAAACTTGCTTCCGACGCTTGCCTTGGTATTTCTCAGGTGTTCAGTCTTCAACATTTGGGGAAAAGGAACTCGGCCCTAATTGATTCTCATCACCCATATCAATAGGAAGGCAATGGGAGATGGAGCAACAACCCAGGAACATTTAAAAGCTGCCAGAATCTTACAAGCTTTTTGTGCCTAATATACAATTTAATTTTTCCTACAAAGGCAATTAGAGTTCCTTCTACTCCTGAGACTGAGGCTGAAAGTCCATCCCCCACCAGCCTCCTCCCTTCTTTAAGAAGCCCTTTTCTCCTTGAAACCCAACACCCCTTCCCTCCACCTCCCACCTAAGCAAAAGAACACACATTCTAACGAGGGGTGCACCCATTTCACAGGGCAGCTGCTCCTTCAGAATTCAAAATGTCAGCTTAGCCAGGTGTGCTGAAGTACACCTGTAATCCCAGGTGTACCTCCTTTAGGCTTTTTCTAACCTAATCCCACACACAAAGGTATCATATGAAATCTCTTTGTCTAACATCTCCTAGCACATTCTTTCCAAGCTCTTTACAGTCTCCCTCAGAAGAGTCCTCTGGCAACCCACCCATGAGCAACTCCTTGTTCACCAACCCTTTCCACTTATGGGGCTAGTCACTGAGCCCTACAGAAGCAGGAAACAAGGGACCTGCTGGGGGAATTTCTACATGGTACCAACTTCTCTTCAGGTCAAGGAACCTGGAGGAGTATAAATCTTTCCTTAATCTTTACTTTTGGTCCAGTGCCCACCTTCATTTTACTAGTAGATGCCTGACCTCCAGCACCAACTCAGTCCTCAGGAAGATTAGTGTAATGCTGAACCTCACAGGCACACTTCTGGTTGGGAGCACCACACTCTCCCACACCCACATCCCACAACCATCTCTAGGTCATATCTCCCCTAAATATCTCCCTCGCTTCTTTGCTATGTAAAAATTATTGGTATAAGTATCAGATTCAAAATGTCAGCCTAGCCAGGTGTGCTGAAGCACACCTGTAATCCCAGTGGCTTGGAAGGCTGAAGCAGGAGCATCACAAGTTCAAAGCCAGCCTCAGCAACTTAGTGAGGCTAAAGGTAAATTAGCGAGAGACTATTTCAAAATAAAAAGGACTGGGGATGTGGATCAGTGGTTAAGGGTCCCTGGGTTCAATCCCTGTTACAAAAAAAAAAGAAAGAAAATGGTCAACTTAATTTCATTTTCTAGAACCCAACCAGGCAAGAAACTTTCAATCCAGGCAGGCAGGCAAACACAGTGAAGTGGGGGTGGGATGGGGGGCTCTCTTCCCTCCTGAAGGTTGGGTTTGCAGAGTAGCCAGAATAAGCATACTGCTAGGCCAATCCCACACTTTTTGAAATGTCCAGGAAACTATTAAAAGCAAAAGAAAATTCTTTAGTTTCCTGGGAAATCTAGCTTTTGCTTATTTATAAAACTTGAAAAAAATCACTAGGAGCTCTATCCTATCTACTCAAGAAGGTGCCTTCTTCATGCAAAACGTCTGCATGAAGAACGGCACAAGCCCCTACTCAGAGGACTTTATTCTACTGCTCTGTTCCCAGGCTGGCAAAAGTCCTACTGAGAGGACTTTATTCTACTTAAAATAATAAAATCCTACTCAGAGGACTTTATCCTACTTCTCTGTTCCCTCCCCTACCCTCAACATCCAGAAGGACCAATGCAATGGCACTCTTCACCCCAAACAGTGAAAATTAACACAAAACTGCAAGATTTTTCTTTAAGAACAGCCCAGCAACTGGCTAGCATCTCCTGGATATTAGCAATACCACAATTCCTTAGTTTCAAGTATCTTAACAAACAATAATCCAGCAGCAATTCTTTGATGTTGGGGGGGAAGTTCCAATGATCAGGTGTCTTGGATGGCACTGCAGGAGCTTGCTTGTGGCTGTGGACCCCTACCAAGAGGATGTGCGATGAAAAGCATGAAGGTCCCTTTAGAAAGGACAGGATAGGACACAGTAGGGAAGAAAGCTAGGGAGACCTGTAGCTCCCTTCTCATGTTAAGTCTAAAGTGAACCATGAAGCTGTGACAATGAATGACAAATTTCCTCCATGACAGAAAGACAGAAGAGACAAAAAAAAGAGAAGATGGGGAAATAATAACAATTCTATTATAGCAAACTCTTTTTTTCCCTCAGTAGATCAAACAACTCTCTGGGAACCAGAAGGTATTGATCATAATGGGGTAAAAGATGATCACACTGAGGCCCAGAGAGATCACCAAGCTGGTGGGTCAGTAATTGCAAGAAGGCAAGGTCTCAGGTTTCCTGATTCCTGGCCCAGGGCTCTTCCTGCTCACAAGCCTCAGCAGAGATGAACAGGAGACCCCACTCACTTGGGGATTAAGTCAGAGGATTACAAATTCCCATACTACCTTGCTATATGACAATAGTGGGGCTTTTAAATGTTTGCTCCAATTTTTTTTAAAACACCATACTGGTCAAATCAAATGCATACACAAGGGAAACTAAGTGAACAGACAGCCAGTCTTAAATGTAATGCATATAAAATGAGGGGCAAATATCCAGTTTTGACTGTGGGACCACAGGGGTATTGTTATTGATGCTAAAAATCCAAATGCCCACCATGTATTATCTGTCATATAAATATACTGCTTTTTTCAAGTACATGCAGATGTCATCAAAATAAAATTCAAAGTAATGAAATAGTTAAGTAAATTCAGTGTAAGGGTTCCATAACTATACATTTTTCCCCAGTGAATTGACAGCAAAAATATTTCCACTACTATTTGATCTCATAATTGTGTTTAATTGTATGTGATGCTAGGAATTGAACCCAGGATCTTACTATTTCCAGGCAAATGCTCTACTGAGCTATGCTTCCGGTCCCATAATCTCTCACAATTTTTTTTATTGAACATAAAAGGATTCTCACATTTAGAAAAGGTTAGGATTGACTAGACTAGATAATTTCTAAAAGTCCCTATTTTAAATGCTACAGAGAGGTGGGAGACTAGGAAAGGAAGAGAAGTCCCCCAAACACACCAAGGAATATATCTAACATGCAGTGCACACATGGCCATTCCAGTGCCTCATCATGAAGGGTGACCACCCAATGGCCCAAGTTCAAGAACAAAAGAAAAATGGTCAATAAGACCAGAAGTATTTGCTGAACACCTTGCAAATATTGATGGCAAGTAAGAAAAGACAAACAAACCATAAAAGGCCATCCCTTGCTGAGATTTTATGAAGCGGGAAAGCACCAGACTTAACCACAAATAATTTCAAATTCATAACTGACCAGTGCAACCAAGAGATCTACAAGACTGGAACACCAGCTGAGGGGGATTTGGCCTGTGCTGGGCTACTCTGGAAGGCCTTCTTGACAGTGATGAACTGAAAGGCCAGTGTGACTGACCTGACATGGCAAGGCCATCGGAGGCTGGGGACTGAGGCCAGAGACACTGTAGAGCTGGAGCACGGAGGCTTTCCAATCACGGCCGGAGTGNGGGGGGGGGGGGGGATCGGGGAAGGAGAAAGAGGGGAAAGCCTGCATCTTCATAAAACTGCCCTAATTTGCCCGATATCAAGGGCCCAGTTGACTTTCATGCAGCTTAAGTCAATCAATTAGCTAGAATACACTTCCTTACTTTCAAAGGGAGAAGGCTGTGGATGGGATGAGATTGCATACAAAGGAATATTCAATAAACAAAAACCACAAGCATCAAAAGAATGTTGGTCCTAAGGGCTGCCAAGGAAAGCTAGATGACAGAGTGAAAAGACTTTGGACTAGGAGCCAGCACAACTGGCTTCTAGGACAGCAAAGCCACCCTCTTCTCCACTCTGCCCACTAGCCCTCCCCATCCTCCCTGCCATGCCCCCCCACTCACACACACACCATGTTGTATGCCATTGAGCAAGGTCTGGCAGTCAGTTCTGGGAAGGTGCAAGGAAGGAATGATGGTACCCAGCTGCCTAGGTTGAACCCAGCCTCTATTACTAGCCTGAGCAAGTGATTTCAGGACTTGAGCTTCCTCATCTGTGCAGTGAGGATAGTAACGATTCCCTCCTTGCAGGGATGTAGTGAGGACTGAATGGGTTAATGATTATACAGCACCTGGAACCATGCCTGGCAAACAGTGGGAAAGTTTCCCAATCTCATTGTTCTCATCACTACCTTTTGACCTTGAGTAAATCACTGTCCACTATGGGGGTTAAGTTTCCCTCTCACTAAAATGGTGCAGTCGGGTGGCTTGATCTCAGGAAGACTGTCACTGAAGCAATTCCTTCAATCCTGTTACAACTCTAAACCTAAGGCTCTGAACGCCCAGACCTCAGAGAAGTCCAGACCTCAGAGAAGGGGAGAGAGTGCTGGTCCCCTCCCCCACCAGGAGGTAGACCAGCCAGTGGAGCCACTTCTCAAGCACAGTGAGGGCCAGCCAGCCAGCCTTCCCTATTCCAGATACAGATTGTTCCAAGATCAAAATATTCATCACAACGCTCAAAGCCATGAAATCTGCACAGGTGTAAGAAAAGGACACACTTCAGAGGAAAGACACCAGAGAGGGAGAGACAGGGAACAATCAAAAGACCAAAGCAAACACGACAGACCAAAAATACACCCTGCCCATGAGGTTATCTTTTTTAGCATCTTTTCTCTAACAGCAATTAAGAGAACTTCAAACTACAAGGCGGCTTTGTAGCGGGGAAAATGTTCCCTACCTTGAAGCATAACCCTCTGGAACAACTTCCCTTCTTCCCTTCCTTGTCAAAGCCAGGCAGAGTCCTCCCTGGGGAGCAAATGCTATGGGGTCAACCGTCTCATGTGCAAACACCTTCCTCAGAAGCAAAGTAAGGTCAGGGCCCAGGAAGATCAAGTCTCTCTCCTCCTTTCTCAACCTCAGTTTCCATGTCTGTAAAATGGAGGAGGGAGGAAATCAGGCACCTAATTTCCAAGCTTCTTAGGAGCATTAAAATTGTAGCAGTCCTTCAATGACTTCCAGTTCCCATGGAAAACGTTTTCTTGTTATTTAAAATGAAGTTTAAAAAAATGCAGAGTTATTTGATGTTTTCTGCCTGAAACTAGATGTCTTGGGTTCACACCCCCACTCCACTAGTAGCTCTGTGGCTTTCCACAGATTATTTCTCTGTGCTTCGAACTTCTCATCAGTGAAGGAAGATATTGCCCTTTTCACAGTGTTGTTAGGATTGATACAGGATTGGTAAAGTATGACAGGCACAGTGGGGCATTCTAGAATCTCAGCTACGGGGCAACTTGGTGAGACCCGTCTCAATATGAAATTTAAAGGGCTGGAAATGGAGCTCAGTGGTAGAGCACTTATAAGCCCTAAGTGCTATCAAACCCAGGCCCACCCTGGGTTGGATCCCCAGCACCTCATTACAACTTAAAAAAATCAATAAATGTAAAATACGAAACACTTAGAAATGTGCCTAGAACATACTGAACATCATTTTAGTGTGGTTATCATTATTTTCAAGATTACACAGCTAGTTTTTCTATTTAAAAAACAAAACATATTTAGAAGACAGCATGCTAGGACAGACAGACAGACACACACACACACACACACACACACACAGCAAGTACACAAGAAACTTGGGTTCTAGTTATGATTCTGCCCAAAACTAACTGGATGTTCTTGGAAGAGCTTCTGCCCCTCCAAGCCTGGGACAACCCAAGGATCCTCCTGAAGTACTCAGACAAGAGGGGACAAACACAGCCACGGTGTTCCATGTGACCTATGTTTTTGAATCCAACGGTGTTTCTTTTAAATATGATTTTAGTCTCAATACTTAAAAAGCTTAGAATTTCTCATAAAAATTCAAACACCCTAAATTCCACCCTCAGTGGTGGTTTTTAGAGTGTGGTCCCTGGACTAGCAGCAGCAGCAGCTGTATCACCTACAAACCTGTTAGAAATGCAAATTCTCAGGCTCCAACCCAGACCTACATAATCAGAACTCTGAAAGTGGGGACTGGCAACCTGTGTTGAACAGGCAGGGGATGGATACAGGCCCAAGTGGAGGAAGGATATGGTGTTGAGGCGCATCAGCCACTGGCAGACCCAAGGGCAAAGGTGATCTCAGTTCATGGTGGCACGGGGCCCCCCCCATGCCCTGGGTTCTGACACTGAGCCACCCACCAACACACTCATTTCCCTACATCCAGTCCCCGAGGGCCTTTGGCACACTGGCTCTGATCTAGATGACCCACCTCTTCTCACAAGAGGGCGATGAGCCCCTGGGCACCATATGCCAGTAGGACTGTGTTGCTCCAAATCAGAAGCACAGCCGGTGTACAAGCAGGCTGTGCACACCAAGGGCACAGTTGAAAGAACAAACTGTTGAGTTTCCTTTATTAATCACAACACAACCCGCACAAGCAGCTGCTATTAAGAACAGCTGCAGCTGCTAAAAGGATGATCTTGAGGCAGACTAGAAAAAGCGCGTCCAAGTTGAATGCCAGTTCAGGCACAGCAGGCACGTGGAGACCTGCAGGCCTCTGGCTTGGTTCTGCCTCCCAATCCCAGGGACTCTCTGCCCAGAAATCGCCCTCCTTCTTCCACTCCCCAAGATCCATGGGACAGGGTAAAAGAGAAGGTTTTAGATTCAGTACAATACAAAGGGTGACCTTCAAAGGACTTGAAACTGACCCCACCTCAACCCCTTGGAAAGTGAGCTACTAGACTTCTCTTGATCTTTTCTTCTGTTGTGAAAAAAGATACCCTAATACTTACTTCATAGGGTATTACAAGATATGTCAAATGATATTCTGCATATGAATGCATTTTGTATACTGTAGAGGACTAGACACAAAACAAAGGCTTACTGTCCTGCAGGAAAGCTTCAGCTTGCCCCATAAATCATCAAATGTAGGACTTACTGTTTCTAGCCTAGGGCAATCAGAGGTGAAATCAGAGAATCACAGGGCCACAAAGGGCCTTTTATGCACCTGTAATCCAACCTTTCTTTCTTACTCTCACCTCCACCCCTATCCCTGAAGGCCAGTGACAAGAGCCCAGGCAGAGGTGGGCCCACCTGGAAAGCAACCACCTGGAAAAGGTGCACCCTCAGGAAGCTCACCTCATTCCTCAGTCCAGGCCTAATCCTATCATCCTTCCTCCCAGTAGAAGCCACAGAGACAGGCTATAAAGCAAGCAGCCTTGAAAACTGCTAAGTTCCCCAACACCTCCACCTCAGGGCCTTTACAACTGCAGTTCTACCTGGAGTAAGCTTCCATGGGTTCTTCAGAAGGTTGACTCCTTCTCCTTTCATACAAAACGTCTGTGTTTCAAGGAAATCTAGTCTATCACTTTTCAATCCATCCTACTCAGTTAGTCCCCATCAAAATATTCTGTGCTTCTTGTTTTTCTTACAAGACACATCCCTGTTTATTTGCATGTTTAATCTTGTTAAATCCTCCAGAGAACAGAAGCCTATGGAGGCAGGGATTTTTCTTCTCTTATTCACCACTCTCTGTACTTACATAGTAATTACACTAGCACACTGTTGGCACACCAACATATGCTGAACGAATTTATGAATTAATAAGTGAATGCTTAATACCACTGTGATCCGCACTGTAGACATTCAAATACTAAGGTGGAAGAAACAAAACCTAAACAAGATGTATACCAATTCCCACTTGTGACTTGACTCAAATTATAAATAGTAATCAAGTCTTCCTGTTTGGAGGAAAAAAATATAAAAAAATAAAGAAACAAATTGAATAACAGCTCCCCATGCCCACTATATTCATAGCAGCACTGTCCCTAGTTATCTTTTTCTTGTGCAGAGGGAATTCATGAAAAGGCACTTAAGTGGATGAAAAACAGATAGCTGTTTCCTGGAGACAGGGCCTCACAGAATGGCATAATTATGAACTGTCCTTAAAGAGATCACTCAGCTGGCAAGCACTTATCCAGGCTCATTGTAAACACCATCACAGACACTGAGAACCAGTTGGGCAAGGCCTACAAACCAGACCTGGAGAATGCATCTCTAGATGCTCTAGAACTTGTGCTTACCCACTCCACTCTCACTGCACAGCTTAGGCTCAGGAGGAGGGCAGAAAAGCCCAGAGGTGAATGAAGCCTACTTGCCCTGTCTGAGAAAATAATCATCCTGGGCTTCTTCCAGCAACCTGTGAAAGATGTCTGAGGATAGAACAGCCCCTATAGAAGCTCTTTGCAGGCAATGTACTGTAGCAGAAGCACTCGATAGCAGGATTGTCTCTTGTTCTCTCAGCTTATTCTGAAACCTTGAACTAAGTCATATCACCACCTCCAAGTCTCAGTACCCACATCTGTAAATAGGAGCTAAAAGTTCTTACACACCCTTCTTTAAGGCCTATCCTGAGGATACTACACTAGATGTAATAGAGATTATAATCTATAAAACATTGCTTACTGTGATAAAAACAAACTGCTATTATTGATGGCAAATAACAGTCATTTATTATAATAAAGAATTGCTACAATTGGAGCCAGGAACAGTGGTGAACACCTGTCCCAATGACTTGGAAGGCTGAAGTAGGAGGATCATAAGTTCAAGAACAGCCTCAGCAAATTAGTGAGGCCCTCAGCAACTTAAGGAGACCCCAGCTCAAAAGTAAAAAAAGGTTGGGGATATATCTCAGTGACAAAGCACCCCTGGGTTCAATCCCCTGCACCAAAAACCAAACAAACAAACAAACAAAAAAAAAAATTGCTACAATTAGGATCCCAAAGAAAGCATCTAATCATTTGGAGGATGACTGATAAGTCTATGGAACACCTTACAGGGAAAGACAACTAGTTTCTGCTTTGCATTCTGTAAAGCCCAAGAGTAGGCAGGCAGAGGTCCACTTGCTCTTGGCAAACCAGCATTCACTTTGGACATATCTAATATTGACCTAAGTAGGGTGAGTCTTAAAAGGAATACAGAAATATAAAATGTAGAAAACAATCCTCTATAGTCCTGTACCCCATAAGGAGATAACATCAAGATTTTTTGGACTCCAGAGAAGATTCTAAGAGCCTGGCTTAATATAAGAGGAAAATCACAGGGACAATGTCAGAAACTGCTCATTTCTTAAAAAGCACCTCAAGTAAGAAGCTTCACAAGGTCTCTATAAAGAAACTCTTGTCACCTCATACTTAGTACCTACTGGGTTCAACAGCCCACTGGTGGCTGCAAACATAAATAAGCCCAGGATCCTTGAATCTACAGCATGGGAAAGAATGTACTAAGGGTCAGAAAAGGGGACAAGATATCAGAAAACCACACAGGAAAGGAATTCCCCGCCCCCACCTTGAAGAGATAGGAAGGCCAATAAGAGTCAAGGGCTTTTGAGCTGGAGGAGACAAAACAAAACAAAACAAAACAAAAAACCCATAGACAAGATACCCAAGGCCATCTGTGAGAACTAGGACCCTTAACTGTTTCTGCAGCTTGGATTCTTTTGACAGGCTGGTCTAGTTTATGAACCCCTGCAAAGAATAGTATATTTAAATGAAGGTGATCACATTGCATGATATTTAAAAAAAAATCAGTATTAAAATGCACAGCATGTTTTAAAATTGTATTTATGATAGAGTATCATATGTGATTTTTATTAATGCATTAAATAATAAAATCTAGTTAGTTTAATATCTGCCATCATTTTGAAACAGCAATAAATGAGTTTTTGAAATATTTGCAATAACTGTAATGTGAAATGAAAATGCCTGTGATTTCTATGGGCAACACAAACACGGGTACCACCGACACAATGTTTTTTTAACCTACTAATGATGGAAGGAAATAATTTATTTCAGTGAGAGGTTAATAAAAATAAAAATGTCTTTTTTTGTTCTGATTCAAGTTCACAGACACTATTTTAACTGTTTTCATGAATCCAAGTTAGGAAACTAATGGAAACAGCCTAAGGGGGAAAAAAAAAAGCAAGAAATACAGGGCGTGTTATGTGGCCACGCAGAGCATGCAAAAAGAGATGGGAGGTGGCCCTGAAAGGAAGGTCAAAGGTCATCAATGTAAAGTCCAACACCCCCAATTACTTAATCACAGGGTACATTCCAGAATGGAATTGTCTTTAGGGATTAAAAAAAGGAAATGAATGAAAGAAGTAAGGAGAACATTTTCCCCAGGTTTCAAGTTATAGCTCCTCTTTTAAAAAGTGGTAGATTAATTTATAAGAAAAGCACATATCCCATATGATCCCTGCTATGTAACTATATGCACATCAAAATATTAATAGTGAGGGCTGGGGTTGTGGCTCAGAGGTAAAGTGCTCACCTGGCACATGTGAGGCCCTGGGTTTAATCCTCAGCACCACATAAAAATAAATAAATAAAGGTATTATGTCCAACTACAACTAAAAAATAAATAAAGTATTAATAATGAGCCAGGAGTGGTAGTGCACACCTGTAATCCCAGCAGCTTGGGACGCTGAGGCAGGAGGATAACAAGTTCAAAGCCAGCCTCAGCAAGTCAGGCACTAAGCAACTCAGTGAGACCCTGTCTCTAAATAAAATACAAAATAGGGCTGGAGATGTTGCTCAGTGGTTGAGTGCCCCTGAGTTCAATCCCAGGTACCCTCCACCCAAATATTAATAGTAATTAGAATGTGGGAATGCTTTGACTTTTTTCTTTGCATTTCCAATCATGGGAAAGTAGGCAAAAGAAGCCCAACAGAGGTTAGGAAACTTACTCAGGGCAACACTCAAGCCACACAGTGAAAAACAGAACTGGTACCAGAACACAGAAATTGCCTTCTTTTGCACTGCACAAAAGATTTCAGATTCAGAATTGGATGCACCCAAATACATGCACTAGGTATAATTATTAACCCTAACTTATACTTTCATACATATTCAGAAACTGAGGCTATGACTTCTCCAAAATCACACAGTAAGTAACCAGAGAAATCACAGCCAGAATCTAGGTCTCCTGACCCTTATGAGCAGAAGGTATAGTCCTTGTTGAAAGAAAGGGCTTTTCATCAGTCTGACCTTGATTAGGTTCCAACTATGCCACCTACTTGTTTCTAAACTTGGGCAAATTCCCAAAATTTTCCAATCCTAGGGTTCCTCACAGTTGTTTACTTCAAAGGATTATGGTGGCGATTATAGAATATAATGTTGTAAAAAATCCTATTACAGCCCCTGAGGATAAACACTCTTAACCACTAAACCTCAGTGCCCCTGTCCCAGGTAGAAGGACTCCAGTATTACCTCTCCAGATTCAGCAGACATAACTGCTCACTGAGGTCGGCATCCTGGATCTAGCCTTAAAAGTCAACCAGGACCATGCTCACTGCACTCAGGAGCAGCTCTAAGGGACAGAGAATGCACAGCCTTAGGCCTAACAGGACAGTAGGTTGAAGTGCTGAGCAACCAGTTCCGGGATCTCTAGGGATTCTGAATCAATAGATCTGAAATGGGACCATGGATTCTGAATTGTTAAAAAGCTCCCTGGGAGAATGTAAAGTGCTAACACTCATTGACAAGTTCTCTGTTTGACAAGAGGGAATCTAGTCTCTGAATACAAAAAAAAAAAAAACCAGCCTCAGCCTCATCACCCAATAGGTGGCACAATGGAAGTCTTCCTGAGAAGACAGCAGTTCCAGGGCTCTTCTGTCAAGGGTGAAGGAAGCAGCTGTCCAGAACCATAGAGGGAGAATTGGAACCAATTCAAATCAGCATAAAAATAAATGTTGAGAGGAACTCCCTGCCCTGGATACATGATGTTTTCAGAGGAAGAACAAACTTCAGAGATTATTTTGTAATTGATACTGATACAGCACATTAGTGAACACAACTCTAAGGAACTTACCAAGCAGTTGAAGACCACAAAGCAACAATTTCACAATAAATATTGCTGGCGGATTCAATAATAGAAAAGTAGCACTCAAATAACAAAGTCAGGCCTTCAAAACAGCCTACTCTGGATCTCCAGATGTTTCTAAACATCTGCCTAAAAATGTGGTAGATCCAAGAGCTCTCCCAAGCACTAGAAAGGTTTAGAGCTTTGAAGTGGCCAATGGGCATTCATTTTTTTAGTAGCCAGCAAACTAGTCTCTTAGAGTTAGGATACAATGGAGAAGGACAGGGGTCTCCTAAGACCTGGGGAACATCCCAACATTCTGGGTCACTATCCCAGGAGTCCTATATACTGCTTGGCAAACAATATTACATTAAGTATTTGTTCAGTGCATGAAAGAAAGAGGGGCAGAAAGAGGGACCGACAGAAATAGTGAGCCGGAATGGGACTCTCCCTGTTCCAACTAGCTATGTGGGCTACTACTGGGTGGAGTATTCCCTGGGAAGTGGGGCCTTTGGGTTGTCTGACCCAAGAGTAATAGAAGCTGATTGCTAATACAGTGAAAGAAACATGAGCATTTGAGGGGGAAATGCCTGGATCTAAATCCGAGCTCTGTATGATTGGTGTAAATACTTGACTTCTTTGAGCCTCTTTCAGTGTTTTGCCATTCAAAGGACACCTACTTCATCTTCAAAATAGGTAGGATGATACTTATCCTTAAAATTGTCTGAAGATTACAGGAGCTAATGGATTTATGCAAAGTAGCTAGCACTGTGGTCAGCCCATAGCATGAACTTAACTAATGGTGATGCTGTTGGAATTCATCACGTCCTCTACAGCCACAGCCAATATCCTCCTAGGCTGCCGCTAATGGTATTCCATAGTTCTTTGGGGTGTCAAGCTGCAGAAATAATTCTAACTGAAGTTCACAATGTTTTCTAATAAAGCACATTTCTTTAAATAAATACTAAGATCATGTAAACATTCCTTTTCAGTTAGCAAAGTGATTTCACTTTCAGACAAAATTCTAAAATGATGCACTACTATTAGCCATGTGTAATAAATCAAAAAACTAAGACCAAGCCGGAAGTGGTAGCACACTACTGTAATCTCAGCAACTCACGAGGCTGAGGCAGGAGGATTCCAAGTTTGAGGCCAGCCTGAGCAACTTAGCAAGTCCCTGTCTCAAAATAAAAATAAAGGACTAGGTTGGTAAAGTTCCACTGAGTTCAATCACCAGTACCAAAAACATAAAAACTAAGACCACACATTTAGCCAGAGGCAGACTGAGACAGGAACTGCAGATTTTAACATTTTATTATAATGATCATGATTTTCTCAATCAAAAATTCAAATAGGTGATCTTTTTATGGAAAAAAAACTTGAACTCAGACTGCTCCTGAAATCACTTCAGATGCTGCTTGCATTATGCTAATCTAATACTTTTAGCTGAAACCAGCTTGATAGAGAAAAAGACCTATTCAATCTCCAACATGACAAAATAAATAAATAAAATAAAATAAAGCTCCTTTTTTGGATTTCATGTAACTATTCCTTTTTTTTTTTTTTTGTCCAAGCACTTTACCACTGAGCTACATCCCTAGTCCTTTTTATGTTTTTAATTTGAGACAGGGTTTTTGCTAAGTTGCTAAAGCCCTTGCTAAGCTTCTGAAGCTGGCCTCAAACCTACAATCCTCCTGCCTCAGCCTCTTGAGTCACTTGGATAACAAACGGGCATGGGCCACTGCTCCTGGCTCATGTGTCCAAACAGCCTCAAGTAGAAGAACATCACTCATCATAAATCTCTACCATTTATGAACCATGTACTCTTATATGTTTCCTAACCTCAGTAACCTTCAATACCTTCATCTGTGTAATGGGAAAGCAATATTCAAAAGGTTATGTCATGTTCTTAGCACGAGGAGGTAATCAGCAATGACACAGCTACTCTAATAACTATGTGTGGTACCTACCACTTAGTTTGCAGATTTAGTGACTGCTTGTCTCCTTCCTGTCTTCTCTGGCTTTCATATGCCCTCTCTTCCACAAATGTTCAATAGAAACAACCAGTCGCCATCCAACCTCGCCAGGGAATGAAGATAACAAAAGAGCCGGCAAAGACATTATGCAAATACCAAATATTATTAAAACATTAATGAACTCTGGCAATTTCCCTGAATTTTGATAAATGGTGTTTATTATGCACTGCCAGCCTCTCACACAATCTGGGCTCTCAAACATTAACTAGATAATAACAGCAATCATTCTCCTAAAAGACCAAGGTGTAAAGAAATAAGGAGTAGGTCTGGGTGATTTCAGCTAACACCTGCCTCCAGAGGAATCTGAATCTGCACAAACAAGAAAACATCAGGCCAGATCACAGAGACACAGTGACCACCAGTGGGCTCCCATCAATCCCACAGCCTATGCAGATCCCTGCTTTGACAGTACATTGGAATGTCTTGGTGCTGACAGGTCACTGATTATGAGCTGTGTTCCACCCCTTGGCTCTTCTTTGTAAAACTGCCTCCAAACTAGACGACACATAAAGAATCTAAGAAGCTGGAAGGGCTTCCACCCAGTCTAACAATCTCATACAGACAGTAGCTGGCCTGGCCACCATACCTGCCTGAAACCAGAGGCAGTATTATCCACAGCTCCCTTAAAGAGGCTTGTACCAAATTCTTTGGTCATTTTATCCTGTGTGAGGGGATAATATCCTTAAGCTGCTGACAATCCTCAGGTGCAGCTCAGACAGAGGCAGAACAAAGCCAAGAAAACTACATGGCTCCCAACAACTCCCAGAAATGAGAGCCTGATGCCACCCAAGTGACACCTTAACAAGCTGGGGGTCATTAAAGACACCTCACTTACATATTCATGAAGGACCCAAGGCTGTAGCAAGTAAAACAAAGTGTACAAAAAGATATTTTATTTCTTAAGCCAAGCGAAAATCTGCTTTAGAAAAAGTAAATCCACACAGGGACCCTTGCTGTCGCCTGAACCTTCACTTGTCTAGAGCAGCCAGCACCTCATTAAGGAAAGCAAGGAACTCTGAAAATGAATGCAGCAACACACATGGGCAAGCTCATTTCGCCATCTGCCTTCTAGTGTCCAGAGGGGCGAAGGGCTTAAATGACACTCCTGAATTTTCTCTCTTGAGAGTGGAAACATCAAATTGCCAGGGGGAAGAAAGACTTCTCTTGCAAGGTCAACTGAGTAAAAAAGGAGGAGAGGCAAATCTAGTTTACCTGTCAATACAATGCCACCCATGACATTAAACACATGCATAAATTAGGCATCCTAGAATAATTCAACCTTTATTTTGGACAAAAGCTTTGCTAATTTGGTGTATCAAACATAAGGTTAACATAAGTTCCTAAAGAGTTAGGATTTAATTTATCCCTCCCCATCATTTCTCCATCCTTGACTTTTCTGACCCACCCACTACCTTTCCCATAAGAAGGAAAAGACAGGAAAACTGATGTGGGGGCTGTAATAACACAACAGCAGCTAGTGTTACTTATGCCAAAGAGAAAGGCCCTGATTAAGCAACTTAAATAACTGCCCTGAGCTTTCTGTGTGTCCCCACCTTCCTGACAATCACCATGTTGGTTTTCAGATGCAGAAGCTTTGTAAGCCTTTTAAGCTTTGCTTTGAAAGCTCACTCCCACCAGGTCATGGGTTTTAAAAAAATATATAGTAATTCAGCTAAATAGTTGAAAGTTCCAGTAAAGATCCTTCCAACCCCATACACAATCTAGAATATGCTTGGGGGGTATATGGAAAAAGGTAAAAACTAGCCTCGAGTTTTAGTATGTTCTATCCAACTTCCCAAATCGTTAGTACTACCAGTGGACCACGTTCAACTTGTATTATCCCCCACTTGGGCTGTGGGGAGGAAGGAAACCTAGAGGGAATAAGACATCCCGGAATAGAAGCAGCAACAGCAGCCGGCTAGAATCCAAGTTACATCGCTGGAGGAAGGAAAAGGCTCCGACTTCCTCGGTGGTAGAAAGATCTTTGCCAAATTTTCCACTATCTGGGAACTGACTGAGGGTACATTTGTAAAACACACACAGAGACGCGCGTTAGAGCAGCGCTACGCTGGAGCCCCAGTTCTGCAGAATGACAACGACGGAGCCACGTACTGCATGACAGCCACGACTCCACTGTAGGAGCCGCAAGCGACAACCGAGGCTCCCAGCTGCGGACACTCATTCTTCAACTCAGTAGCAATCATCCCAAAGGCAGGACGCTTTGGGAGGTGTTCGGTCTCCCAGGCCCGGCTCAATTACTTTCCCTTCTGCAGCAATCGATAACCTTTCAGGACCAGTAGGTGAGGGGCATATTTTCTACCCGCCCGGCTTCTCCCGATTGGAAACTGGGCATGTCTCTTGGCCAGCGCTAGGACAATACACAAAGAGGAGGGGGCCACGCTCCTCTGCGGTCAGAGCTCTGCGCCTGGTTAAATTCGAGCTGAGAATTAGGGATTCGGAGCCCAGCAACCACCCTGGAGAAGCACCGGAAATGCTTCCGAACGCTTCTAAGGGAAGTCGATTTGCAAATCAAACTTGCAGGAACTCTGGGCGCCCAGACTACTTGGGCGGGTTACTCGGGAACACCCAACAAGTTTGGCCACCGGGGGCTCGGCGTGACAGCGCCGCGCCGCAAGACGAGAGAAGCAACTTGTCGCTCGGGCTCCAAGCCAAAGCCCCAAGCTGTCTTCCGCGCCCCAAGCTTAGGAGAGGACCCACGACCGGCGCCTCCGGGAGCCAGACCCCCCCAACTGAAAGGAGCCTCCGATCGCACCTGGACCGCGCGGCGCAGAAAGGCTTCCCCCCATCAGTGGGGCGTTTGACCGCCTCACCTGCCTGCCAGCCCCCAGCGACTGGGAAATTAACAAAAGAGCCAGCGAACGGGGGCGGTGGAGAGAAAAGGGGCGCCCGGCGTAAAGTGTAGTCAGGAGGGGAGGGGAGCCAGTTTGGCTTGCAGCGGAGAAAAACAGGGAAGAGGAGGAACAGATGGGTGACCCCCCAGGCACCCGGCTCTGCAAAAGAAACCGAGAAGGCAAGCGCTCGAGGAGGAGTGGGTACTCCACTCCGATTCCCATCACACACTCACACACCTCCCCCTTTTTCCTCCTTACCCAGCATGGAAAAGATGAAATCCTTGGCTGTGTGAATCTCCAGCGCTCTCTGGTCGTCGTATTCCCGCTGGTCGTGCTTCGTAAATTCTTGGATGAGTTTGTTCAATTCCTCCACCCGAGCTCCCGACCTGAAATCCAGCTCCGGGAACGCAGGCTTGTTGTTACAGCCCAGGGAGGCTGCCTTGCTGGCGGTGGGAGCCGCCATCTTCATGCAAAACGCGCTGAGCAGCAGCTCCGCGGCGGCGGCGGCACCCACCCCCCGCCCCCCCACCCCGCCCCCGGGGGCCTCCTCCCACTCGCCGGCTCCCGGGCTCGGGCCCGGCCCGTCGGGCGGGCTGGCGTCTAGGCGGGC